>NC_051847.1:27648638-28158200 GCF_002237135.1 Teleopsis dalmanni | reverse complement strand
AAATTCATTCATATTTGCAAAGCATCGCATTCTAGCGACAAATCATGCGTGCATTTAAACGATGTTTACGCTTCCATTTCTCAAAATAAATAAAATTTTGCATGCCGACCAAATCCGACTGTATATGCAAAAACACGAGCGTGTTTGAAGAAATATCAAAATTTTTTGATTTTCGTCAACACATTTCTTAAAATTTCAAATGTTACTATTACACAAACAAATTTCGCATTTCACAAAGTAGGAGAAAAGTAGGAGAAAAAAATTCTCATGTGAGAGCGATTTTTTAGTATATTTGTTGTTTTATCTGGGGCGTGTTTAAAAAATTTTTAAAAAATTGTTTGTGTAATGGCAAGCGCGCGTTGACAACGAGCGTTGATGTCTAAAGGGCCCTTATGTATTAATGTTTTTATTCTGTAGATTCGGTTTACTAGACTTTAATAAAACTTCTGTAATACGTTCCACCTTTTCTAATTTTTCTGCTTGCTTTGTGGACCCCACACTTCTGGTAACACTTGACTATATGGTTACTTATATCAAAAGAAACCAGATTTTTAGAAACCATTTTTATATATGAGGAAACCATTTATGTGCAAAATTTTTAGAAAAATATTTGAACCAGTTAGAGATAACGATAATACTTATCTTATTAAATATAATCTGAAGCTCAAGCAGATGATACGAAAAACTGGAGGAGTTTACAAACTAGGAGGAAGATTGCGATATAGATTATAGCCACTAAATATGATTTCATAAAGATAAATCTACAAAACTACAGACAAATAGTCTCATCTAGGTATTTGCTAACGACTATTAAAAGACTTTGACAGTAACACACCAGGTGCTTTAGACTTTTCTTTGCATCCGGCTAGTTGCATATCCTGCAACTAGTTGGTCCTAATTCCTGTGAATTAGGTTTAGTTTATGCGTATGTGACGCGACCAGACAGTGACCTGTCAATAGACCAATTAATGTTCTTATTAATGTTTTCAATTAATTATTATAATATTAATTTTAATTTCATTTAAGTGATATTCTATCCAGAATACTTTAAAACTGCTTCAAAAGTAATCTAAGATTTAGTTCACATATCAATAACTCAAAACCACATTTATCACACCTACACCAAAACCGCCCATTTAAATAGACAATAATAATTTAAATCAATTTCATGGAAATCTACACAGAAAAGATTTAGCACACATATTTGCATTAGTAATTAAAATCAGCAAACGAAATACGAAGGAGCATAGAACTCATTTCAATTCCTCTTTGAGACTTTTAGCTGCAGGACATTTCTATATGCATTTGTAATACAACTGTACTCGAAGTGCAGCGGTGATTTAAAAAGGTGTCAGAGATATTAGCCAAACTTTGTGATAAAATTAAATAACACCTCCAGTCAGTTTGCAGCACAAATAAATTAAATTTATTACATGCGAGCATTTTGCACTGGTATAGCATCATGTCCTGACCATATGCAAACATGAAGGACATTAGTCCAATAGAGGTACTGTGGGACTGTGCGAAAAAGCTTAGGAATGGCGAGTTAAGATGAATGCGGTATCATTTCGTTTAAATTTACTTATTTTCAGTGTCTGTTAGTGTGAAGTGATGGTAATTCATTTGCGCATGAGTTCATTTTATTTGCTAAGCAAAATAAAATTAAATAAAATTTTTACTTTGTCAACGAGTCGTGCTTAAAAATAAACTTTATTCAAATGAGCAGAAAGTTTACTTACACTATGCGATTTAATCTGATTAAAGTTTGTGCAAAGAGAACACTTGTGGTGCTAAGTGTGATAGCGTTTAAAATGGGAAAAGTGCTTTTATGCACCTTGTATTTAAAATAAAACTGTATATTAAATTAATTATAAACTTCTATGAAAGTAAGAATATTTATACATAGAGCAAAGGGATTTCAGAAAAGTTTGCTATATTTTAATATTCCTTAACATAAATATTTCTACTATAAATACACAACCCTTTACACTCAATAACATTTTTTTTTGTTCTAATTTTTACTGAATTTATATAACATATACAAAAATTATTTGTTGCATTTAAGATATAGGCTTGATATATATCATATATCGTCGTATAGATATATCGTATAGGCTTGAATAAAAAAAATTTTTAGTGAGTATAACAAAACACACTGTTTTAAAATAATAAAAAATTCAAATAGGGACTACAAACTAAATAAATCAATACGTATGTATGAACACTCTAGATGAAGAGATAATAAAACATTTAATGGCCAGATCCCCAGTTTTATCATACACGTTGCAATTGGTGTTTGCAAAATGAGAATTAAAAGAAACAAATTGTACCGAAACTCAATTCAAAAGTTAGCCCGTTCACTTAATAAAATGAGAAGCTTAGCTTTACCTGTAGTCAAAGTGTGAAATGGAAACTAACAGAAATAGATTATAAAATAATTCATATCTTATAGCCTATTTACTTAATAAAATAACTAGGCACAATAGACCTACCTGTATAAAATGGATTTCAACTTGAAAGCTAATTCAGTTAAGTATTACTTGGCTACCGTGTTTGGTATATCGATCCTTTCAACTTTTACCCTACAGCAATTATTGTATCATACCGATTTTATTTAAATATGCTTTAACTGAAATTTTTTTTTATTGTCCACCGAAACTCTACTTCTCATGATCTAATTCTCAACATCTGCTCAATTACTTAAAAACTTAACTTAGATCTTTAACTTCCTAATATCAAGAAACACAGTTTAGTCATAATTTTTTAGATACTCTTCACTTTGCATTACGCTATAATGCTGAAACCCACAACTCTGGAAGGTAAGTCCTTCAATTCTCACAACCAAGTCATAGCTTCATAGTTTGTATTGTGCATAGTGCTGAATGATTGTCTTTAAAAAAGTGCAAACCGAACGGAAGCTTTAGGCTTCTTAGGTCGAATTGAACTGATGAAAGAACCCAATCAGTGTGATAAGTTTAATTCCGCGTATGAGACTACTTAACCGTATTACTTTAGAAATTTCATTGGCTTTAAAGCGACATTAAAAGGAGAAACAATTTTAAATGGAAGCTTTAGACTTCTTAGTCTAATTGAACCGAAAGAAGAACCAAACCAGTGTAAGGGATAGTTTAGCGTGGTAGTTCCCAACCGGTAGTCCGCAGACTACTTGTGCTTAAAAATGGTACGTGAATCAAATTTAATAGGTATGGCTACATAACTTGTAGTTTGTACTCTGAGACCTTACTTATTAGAAAATATAAGCACAAAAAATTTTCAAGTATTTATATATCTATTTTATAGCCTATGTTATATGTATGTTATAATGTATCTATGCATTTATACACATTACACATTATAGCAGAGATATATAAAGCATATTCAAATAATGATACAGTTCATTATTCTTAAACTTTAAAGTCCCCACTAAAAACAAAAATATCATAGTGGTTGTTGGTCAAAAAAAAGTTGGGAACCACTGGTTAATCACTTGACCGAACGACTGAGAAATTAGTGCAGATGGTCTAAGTCTAAGTCTAAGTTTTAACTGTGGATATGATATAAGATGGCAGAAGAAGAGTGTTTGTAGCTTTTTATATGTAGAATAATCAAAAACTATTATAGTATATAAAAATAATAATATATAATAATAATAATAATATGTAATTATTATTATTATAATAATACCATAGTGTTTCATTGTAGTTGTAAAGAACATTAAAGTGAACATAAAACCATAGTGTTGAATATTTTTTTTTTGTTATTTCATTTTAATCCAATGAAATTTCAGTTAAATAGTAATTTCATTTTTGTGCAAACTCAATTTAATGTGATTTTAATTTTGATCTAATCGCAATAATTTACATTAACTCGAAATTTTGTTGTCTATTCAGCAAATATTTCACTATTCAGCTTCCAGTTCACGTACACCACAATTTGTGCATAATGAAATTTAAACAACCTTTCCTAAAGCATAACTCAGCAATGTTTCAAAATTCGCTTAAAAAGTGTAAAAACTCAATATTAACATTGGAATGTATGAAGGCAGTAGGAAATTCTCTATTTTATCACATCTGCATATTTATGAAATTTGCTATGTAGGAACATAGATTTGTAATGCACATAATAGTGTATCTTCCATATCTCAGCACATACGATCATATGCCGCAGCAGCACTTGGACTGTAGAGTACATGTTTGTTTGTTAGCTTTAATAATATTGGGCGCTTAGGTGGTATTAACATATTCGCAACAAAGCACAAACTGATACTACTTCATTTTGCAGGCTTTCAACTAAATTGATTTATAAATCACGTAACGTAACGAGCGCAAATTTTTATGTTCACTAAAAGTACGCATACGCAATGTAACACCTTTGGCTGAAGCAGTCTTGACGGCACATAAAATCTGTTACTTACTGCTTCATTGCTAGGCAAGCTTACAACTTCTTTATATACACACAGCTATACAGACATACCATAGTATGTAATATGTATAAATATTTAAACATAAAACCCCAAATCATTCATTATTTAACAATTTCGCATTTGCATGCGGGTATAATGTACGTTGATATGAGTTTGCAAACAATTTTATTGCTGAACGTAGAGCAATAAAGTAAAAATGTAAGAAAATAAAAATATTAAAAATATGAAGCTGTACGTAAGAATACATATAAAAATATTGACATGTGAGTACTACAACGGCTACCACAACGTTGACTTAAGTTACACATTAAACCAAAACTGCACAGAGTTCCGCTGAGGTACATACAATATTTCTAACATTTCATAGGCAGGTGTAATATGACAAGAAAGCACTAAAAAGCCAACATTGTCATAAAGTAACATTGGCAAGTTGGCAGGAACTACGCTTGGCACTTGGGTTCAACCCCAATGGTGTGCTATGTATCGACATAATGACGGTGAAAATTTTTCTATATTTTAGTCAACACATTTCCTAATGTGTTTAGGTACCTATGAGCCGTCCCAAAACTACCAAAAATACTTCTCATAAAACATTTTGCCAACAAAGTAGTTTCGTTATTATTTGTGTGTGAATTGTGCCTTTTGTTTCATTATGCTCGAGTATTATAAGTCCTATGGGAAGCTGAAAATATATCACAACAATGGATTTGTTTTAAAATTTTTATTTTTATGTGCCTAAAGGAAACCAAAATGATAACATAAAAAAATATCTTTATACCTTCATAAGTTAAAATAGATTTAGTGACAGATTTGGAAATAAATTTCTAAAGTTTTATTAATATATTTCACGCCATCTGTGAGCTCAGACAGAATAAGTCCATGCATTTGAAAAATATCAACAGATTCTAATATTATTAGCGATATTTTTGAATAGAATATTGCTAGGTGTATGACCAACACGGAATTATGTTATATTGTACAACAGTTGCAAAAATAGATATCAACAATTAAAATTGACGAAAGCCAAAGAAACAGTAGTTAATTATTGACTTTTATCACAACTCAAGGATATGAACTTATTTTACTTTTTCAATTAATTTTGTCTAACCATAACATTATTATTAAAAATAGCAACTTACTAACATATACAAGGTGAGATGAAAAAACTGCAACCAACTTCAGACTGCTGTCATTTCTAAACCGCTCGTCCCACAGCTGTCAGATTTATTCTAGTGACAGCTCATTATATTGTTTACAAGCGCACAAAAGCATTTTGGTGGGAATTTTTCAGAAAAAAGTTATTTGTGATGGAATTCAAGCGTGATAGTGTGATTGCTTTGCATTTGGCTGGAAAACCACAAGTGGCTATCGTTAGAGCCCTCCAGCATTTAAAAGTGAATAAATCTTTTGTGTCTCGTACCATCGCTCGTTACCATGGTACTGGTAGCGTAGCCCGACGTCAAGGAAGTGGACGAAAAAAAACAGCAACATCGGCAGAAATGGTTCGAAAAGTGAAGAAGCGAATTGAACGAAATCCGCGTCGCAGTGGACGAAAAATGGCTTGTGAGCTGAACATATCGCAATATGCCATTCGGCAAATATTGAAAAATGAGCTTGGACTAAAGCCATTGAAGTTCCAAAAAGTGCAAGATCTTACTGATGCGCAAAAAAAAGTTAGACTCGAAAAAGCTAAAGAGTTGCTTCGCTTGGCCGAAAGTGGTGAACTGCCGAATTTGGTTTTCTCCGATGAGAAACCATTCGTTATCCAGCAGTTTGTAAACAAACAAAATGATCGTGTTTACTTGCCAGAGAGGTCAGCTGAAAATTTGCAACTTCTGTTGGCCACCACAACTCAAAAGCCGGCCATGGTGATGGTGTGGGCCGCCATAACAGCCGATGGTCGCTCGCCGCTCGTATTCATCGACCGTGGGGTCAAAATAAATGCGCAAATCTATCGCGAAAATATTTTGGAGGGAGTTCTGAAGCCCTGGGCACGCAAACATTTCGGCCGCAGACCTTGGACATTCCAACAGGACTCAGCACCATCGCACTCAGCACGCGCCACCCAAGAATGGTTAAGAAATGAGGTTCCTCGCTTCATTTCCACCGCACAATGGCCACCAAAATCTCCGGATGCCAATCCGTTGGACTATTGTGCCTGGGGTATTTTGGAAAGCAAGGTTGGCACTAAAAAATACCAAAGTGTCGATCATCTCAAGCAAGCGCTTCGCCGAGAATGGGACAAAATACCGCAGAGCCACTTTCGGGCAGCGTGTGATGGTTTCATTGGCCGTTTGAAGGCCATAGTTCGTGCCAAAGGTGGCCAATTCGAACAATTCTAAACCGATTCTCAAATTTGATGTTATTTCCGACATTTTTTGCTTTCATTCAATAAAATTTAAAAAAAATGAAAAAATTATGGCGTTTTACTTTGTTGCAGTTTTTTCATCTCACCTTGTATTAACAATAATTTAGTAAAATATAATTATGGTAGTGTTTTTAAGAGTCCCCTTAAAATGCGTGGATAGAGACTTTAATAGAGATGACTAGAAAATAGGCGTCAGAGTGATTTGAACTAATTATATATGTACCATTTCGGAATGATTGAATGTTTTATAAAAAAATCAAAAAAATAATAGTCTGACACTATAGTAGGTTTTCGGTCTTGGCTTTATTTAATAAGTCTTCGCTATCGATATTGATTCCACATCGATATCATTTAGTTTTGCGCCCTAGCGTTTGAAGTATCTTAAACAATACTAACCTTTGAATGCAGGCATAATTTGTCTCGCTGCCGCCTATGAAATAATTTACCATAAAGGATTCTTCAAGCATATTTCCACTTCACTGCTATGAACCTGAGCTTTCCTATATTGCTTTGAATACAAAGCGTTTCAATTTTGTAGTTTTAACGTCTATAACTAAGAGATTAACAACTAAGAGATTAACAACTTAACAACTAAGAGATTAAAATGCTTTTTACTAAACACACAAGACCCGGATCCATATATAAGTACCGGTAGTACCTTTATATGGTAGAATACTATTTGATTTATTCAAATTATCAATTACCAATTAAATCATCAGAAATCTTAAGTAGATACCGATTTAAATTATATTGCTTAATTGCCATTAGTTTAACTATGTGAAAGGTTTTAAAAATAGATCGTTAAGAGTTTGAAACTATGTATTTTATACATACGACCTGTAGACTATTACTTTCTATAAGATATAGGTAGATAGGTGAAATGCATGAGTTTTAAGAAATGAATTGAATCGTCCGCAGTTAGTCACTTAATTTCACATTCTTCGTTATTTTGGGTAGAAGGTTGGGCATATTAGTATACATAAATACAAATATTTGGCAATTTTTAATGTTCAATCTATCGTTGAGTGAATCTACGAATGGTGGTATCCATAAGTTTAACCCTGGATAGTAACACAACAGGAATTTTGATATTTTCTTCTCGAGTCTCGGTAAACATTTTATAGAAGAGTTTCAACAAGGCAGGCTCAATCTGACTCTAAGTCGTCCTATATCCCAGGTTCCCATATGAGTAAATATTTTTGTGAATACTTTCAACTTGTTCTTATAGTTTGTCATAAAATGTTGTAAATTTTGTATACCGGAAGACATGTATATTTCATGTATGAGTTCTTTACTGATTATAATATAATCATATTAACGCTTTGATGGAAAAAATTTGTCCAGACTTTGAAAATAAACTCTTGTTATCTCAATTCATTCAGAAAAATAGTGGTTCATATGAGAGCCTGGGATATAGGACGACTTAGAGCCAGATTGAGTCTGCCCTATTGAAACTCTTATATAAAATGTTTACTGGCACTCGAGAAGGAGACATCAAAATGTTACCTGCTAGTTCATTTTAATAGTTAAATCAATTGCAAAATTACAATGCAGTTTCACGCCTAAAAATATATAAAAGAAATATAAAACGATATTCAAACGTAGAACTTTTTTATATTTATTGCATGCTGTATATGAAACTGCATAGCTTTGGTTTGTAGTTTTGTTTCAAGTTAGATTTGCGGTTTTTGTGCCATTTGGGAACCAGATTCATTAAAAATTTATGCAATTTTGTTAAAGTTCATTTCCACATTTTCGCAGAGGAAATAAAAAAGTGACACATATCTACTCTTCCATAGTTTTTCATAGTTTGGAGCGAAACATGTGTTGCATGCAGGAAATGGGGATTTGTGCACAAATAAAAATAAAAAATAGTAAAAATAATTTTAATACCAAAAAATTTGCAAAATTGTTTACTCTCTTGATTTGAGACAAACTTTCAGCTTTTAATTATAAAGAAAGTAATTTTTTTTCCAGCTAGTTTTTTAATTTTTAATTAACAACATCAACTTTAGTTAATGACTACATAGCATGTATATATATATATAAAAAATAGTTATACATTGTATGCTTTACTTGTTGTTGTTAAATGCTTTAAAATTGCTACATACTCTTATTAAGCTTATTTACACTTATGTGTACTTGAAATTATTTTAATTCTATATGTATATATATATATATTTATTCTTATACTTACATCACATAATGAGGATGAAATATTTTTTAAGTTTAAGCGAAATACGCGATCCCTGCAGAACATGGAAAGAATTTAAGATTAAGTTAAAAAAAAATAATATTTTAATTAATTTATTTTACTTACATGGAACCCACATAGAGTGCATCGCGTTCTTCATCCATGTGAAAAGTGCGATAGTAGAGTTTACCACAATTAAATTCTCGTACATGATCTAAAAATAAAATAATATATAGAAGAAATTTAATTTTAGTCAAATTTATATATCAAGCAATATCTAAATTTATTTGTTATATGAAATATATAGAATATACTATTTAATATAGATTTTTTTTTTTTAATATTTTTTAGAAAAGTCCAAATGTTAACTTTCACATGAAAAACTTTCAAATTTTACAAACAAACATCGTTAATATATACATTTACATATATTTATATACTATACATATATTTTATTTGCCAATGTGAGATAAATATTTGCTTACAATTTAATGTTCAATCATTTGAAAACTTCAAATTTATTTCAAAGTTTTTAGCTTTTAGCCAAATACACTGACAAACAAACAAAAAAAAATTAAAGGGACAAAATTCAGAACTCGCCAATGCTTGGAACGGGCAAACAAACACACATACACCACACCACACAAAACTGTCAACAAAATCGAGATTCTTTGACATTTAAACTATTCCATCGTCGTCCTATCAAATGACATTTTGACATTTCTTTTGGCTAACGTTTGACATTATCGCTGTGTGTAACCTTTAAAATGATTTGCCTCAGACGACTACCGCCAGAACACAACAACAAACAAAACTTCACAACAAAACACAAAATACAAAATACATAACTAAAAGATGCAAACTTTTGTGAAAAAGTTAAGTAAATAGAGAAGAACAAACTTAAAAAACAACAATAACAACAACAACAACAAAAACAACAGAACAGATTAAAAAGGTAAACAAAAAGTGATGCACGTTACTTTTCTGAGATTTGTTAAGTGGTCAACGTGCCGTATGAGCAATTTTATACTCTGCCAAAGCAACATTTCTTTGTTTCTATTATTTAATTCCACGACTCCCAACTCGGTACGTTCGGAATAAAACGGAAGCTGCTAAATTACGTTGTACGGAAACTCCATTCGTCTGACTATTGACTGTCTGAGTGCAAGTTATTTTTCATTGAATTTATATAACGAGAACCGAAACCGATTTATTTCTGAGATATCGAGTTTGCGATAACGAACTCATTAAACATTAAAGCGGAGTAGAACTTTGTTCAAAGTTAGAAGAATTTTTAAACTAATTATGGAAAAATCAATGGATTACGTGAAGAAGTCGTACAGGTTTCGCCAAACTCAAGAAAAATTTGGAAATGTGACTTATTTTCTGTACAGTATAGAACAGCAGCAAAATATTTTTGTATATGAAAAAATATTTTACTTCTTAAGAAATTAGGACTTGAATGATTTTCAGTACTTATAGAGTATATTCGAGAGAAAGTATTTAGCGGTTTAGTAAAAAATGGTAAAATTTTAAACATAATTTCATCAATTCAATTATTTATTAAGTTTAAACATTCATCTTTCAGTTGATTTCCGGATTTTATTATTTAAAATATGAGGCACCTGTTCTTGAAAAGTTGTCACAGAAATTAAAGTAAACTTCTAATTAAACAGTGTATTTTCTTGACTATGTAGTGAATGCATCAAAACTGTTTATCAACTGATGAAAGATATGTAAAAATAACCGATGTTGAGATTCTTAATTCAATATCTTGCTTCAGTAGTAGACACCTAAGTTATTAATCTTTTCCTATCGATATTACATAGTTTTATCACTAACTTCTATAATGTTGTCAAATAACAAAGATTCACAATATGAAAGTAAGCTAAACTTGACGTTTTATCTTTGCCAATATTAAAAGTAAATTATTATTTTTAAGAGTTTTTAAAACTTCTGTGTTGGCACATCTGTTAGGACAGAAAAAAAAGGCTACACGTTCTTTAGATAATTCTCAGCAGCATTCAAACACAGCTCAATCAAAGCAAAGCTATTACATCTTATCGAATTAGATATTTACATCGAAAGCACTCGTTTTTACAAAGGCTTCATTAATATTGTTGCTTTGGTTTTACCAGAGAACCGTTCAGGTGCCTAGCGGGGAACCTGAACGTGAAACTGTCCTCACAGAAAATAAACATGCATCAATTGTTAATATACTTAATTTTCCGCAGCCGCATTACTTCACACAGATCATATGTTTCAGCTTTTCCTTTCCGTACTTCCTTCCAGGGAAGACACATTAGACTGAACAATGCACAGCTAACTGTACCTAATACAGACGATTCATGCCTGGATTTTATGATCATTGCCAGCAATTTACAAGAGCTAACTCGTAAGCACCAGCCGTTCGAATGGAGCGATGATCAAGTTAAAACTTTTAAACACCTCAAAGAACGACTGAGTTTAGCACCGGATAGGTTTTAGCTAACCTGCTAACTGGAATAACGCATATGTTAGAAGTAAATTCGAAAGATTATGGAATTCAAGAGACACTGTTTCAAATAATTGATGGACATGAAAAAATTATAGTGTACAACAAAATCTTGTCAAAATCGAAAAGGAAATACAATGTCTTGTCAAAGAAGTTACTTGTGATAGTCATATGCGTGAAGTACTTCATAAATACTTGTACGGATAATTATTTCATATCAGAAATGACCATGAGGAATTTACATGGGAAAATTACAGGAAGTGCAACTTGTGCGATAGATCGAACTTATATCGGGCAAGAAGTTTGATTTCACTATTTACTAATAATACGCATTGTTGCTATATTTCTTTTACTAGTTATTTATTAATCATGAATATACATTTATTTATATTAAATTTCATTATTAGATATTATGTATACTTTGTATATTTGTAGAATGATTTTATTAATAATGAATGTTAATAGTAAGTTCTCTTTGTCAAACGAAAGTCAACATTTTTCAGTATTTGGTATCCTTTTCACTTATTTATTTATTTATATTTTATATGAAGCTTACTAAATCAAATTTTTTATCTCAAAAAACTAACATATAAAGTCATCAAAAATAAATAGAATTTAATATATTTTATATACACAATTTTTTTCCACTCACACTTGACAGCGCAAAGGATATATACATTCGAAAATCAATGGACAAGAATAAAACATCATAATTTAGTTACATTTTTTTCCATTTCTAGATTGCTATGAAAAAAGCTGCAGGGGGGGTTAATGTTAAAAATATGAATTTCACAAATGATTGCATATATTTTTGCAAATAATCCATTTCAATGCAAGCATACATGATTTGAAACAAAACTTGTATCTAAACTATACCAAAAGAAAGAAAAAAATTGGAAACTAGCTACAACAATTCATAATTGAAATTCTAATCAATTGTCAAATTGCTGCAGGATATGCGATATAAATTGCAAAAATTTACTCGCAACATAAAAATACTATAAAAAATAAAAATAGTAAAAATAATCGAATCCAATACATTTTTGTATTGGATTTAACTAATCAACCAGAGGCTGAATCAAATAGCGTATATAGGTATAAATGAACCAAAAATTATATAAATTAAATAATAAAAATATGCGAATTTTGAGAAAATTGCACATGGATGCAGTTTGCAAGGATTGGTATGCAATTTATTCATGTGTTTAGTTTTTTACTTAAGTTACTAAATGCTTTGCCTGAAACAATATAAAGAGAATATTATTCGGCTATTAGAAAATATTTTAGTGAAATTGGCGTTATAATATGTAACTATTCGATCTAATTGAATTAAAATATACACACGAAAAAAAGAAATTGTAAGCAACCACATAAATAAACTGTGGTGCCAGCAATCCAAATTGTTTTCATTTAATTACTGATTGGAATTTGCGGTTTCTGATTACGAAATCCTAACTTTAGTCTAACCAAAAAGTCAATGTTTATCTTAAGCATTTAAGCTTTTATAATTATTACACTCAACCCATCACATCAGTCCCATCAGTCTCATCAATTATAATGCACTAATTTGACTGTCGTCAATTAGTCTAAAATCCTTTTAATATGACAAGCAGAAAAGCAAAAAAAGTATATCGGAAAAGCAAATAAAACGTAGCACAAAATACACAGCATTTAATTAATGAAATTAATATTTACTTTCTTTTATACATGATTACATGATACGTTTGATGCTCAAAGCATCCAAGCCACATCGTCAAACCACATATTCAGCAGCAGAACCAACCGCATTCAACCATATCCCATATCCACAACTATAGCAAATCTTCAATTAAATATGCCACAGATTAAGCAATTAATTTTCATGTTCGAGTGCCTTTAACAGTGACTTTTACGATTCGCTCGTTTGTATCTCAACCATAAACAAATTGTCAAATAATGACGCCAAAGCGATGTCCTTTATTAATTGTAAAATGTGCATGTATGGTAAACATTTTTGTCATATTTGTACGCATTTCTGTGGGCAAACAAAAGCTTAAGTAACCACCAACCGTCACCAACGAACCGTCAACCGCCAACGGTTTAAGTAGACAAGTGAAAAAATATTTATAAGAAAATTTATTACAAATTATACAAAATTTTGGCAAAAATAAATAAAAATACTTACGATTAGTTGATCAATAGTTGGTCAATACTAATTCTATTGGCATTTCTATGGTTTTGGCATAGCAGCGATTGCTCATGAATTTTAATATGAAACTTGTCAATTGTTTACGATAAACTAGGTCAGAATTAACAATAATAATGAAAACAAGAAATAAAAAAATTAATTTAATTGTAACGGACGTCATCGTCATAAATGAAAGAAAACAAATCACATTTTTTGGTCCTGTAGGATATTTGAACATTTCTAGCGACCTAAAATTATGCTTTTAAAAATTTATTTTGCCAATCTCCTCTATAGCCTTATTACATTTTGGCAAAATATTAGAATTGTGAACGTATAAATTCTCTAACACAGCTGCAGCTGTCAAGATTCCCAGCCACACTGCTCCACTGTTCCTTTCTGGTGCTGCATGCATAAATAAGTGTACAAATCCGTACTCCTTTTTAAATATTCATACTTTTGCGTTTTTCGCTTCCTTTCATAATTTAATGCCTTTGAATACTACACTATCATCAATTGCATTTTTTACTCTTTTACTACTCTTTCAGTGTTTCAGTGTTATGTTTTTTTTAGTTAATTTTTTTTATTTATTTTTGTCTCTATTCGTTTGCAACTTTTTATGAATTTTTATGAACATAAGTGAATTAAGTTTTTACATTCTTTACTAACAATCGTCCTCGTCCGCTTTTGGCGGTAAACAGTTGAAACTGGATAGCTGCAAGGCGTTATATGAAGCGCTCGAAAAACAGTGCGCCATTTTGACCAATGTTGCCCTTTTGCATTTTTCATTCGTAGTCAATAAAGGATTAGGTTTTTGAAAAATTATTCCTGCCATTTTTCTTTTATTTTAGCTTACAATTTCATCTGTAGCTTTTGTGTTATCAAGCAAGTTCAAAACACTGGCGGTTGTTAGAGTAATCAAAATCCACGGCGAAAAAAGAAAATACAAATATGATGAAAAATTTACCAACAAAAAAATTTTTGTCTAAGGATAAGCAAATATATTTTGCATATCGAGTGAATACAAAAACGAAAAAAAAAAAAAACAAACAAAATAATTAAAAACTTGCTTAATACAGAAATATTGATTAGAAAAAAGTTTCAACATAAGGAATTTATTATTTTCTGTAATTAGTTTTGCAGACAGTACCAGTTCTAAAGGACATTCAGATAACTAATTTAAATAGCAGACACAAGTATTAAGTGTCGTTTAAGTATTTGGAAAGTTCGGCTGGTTAATATTTTATTGTATAGTTAGTTAGTGTGGTGGAGAGAGGATGAATCCTCTTTAAATAGCTAAGGATGAAAGCCGTTTTGAATCCACAAAAACCTCTTAATAGTGGGTAGTAGATAGAGGGTCAATCTGGCTAATGCTGATACTGGAGATATCGCTAAGTGAGTTGAAGTAAGGGGCCCCTAGACACTTAAACCTAGTTCTGGCCAGACCTGGACAAAAACACATCAGGAGTTCTGGTGTCATTTCTTCAAGTATTGGTAGACACGCACTACATGAGGTACCACAGGGAAGGCCAAGTCTAGCTCCATGCCGTCCTATGGACCAGTAACCCGTAAAGACAGATATTAGCTTAGAAACCTCAGATTTGTTTCTACAGATTAAGTCAGAGGTTCTATATTTGGAATAGATGGGCCAAGTAGCCCTTGACCTGGCTGCTGAGACAGTAAGGATCCACTCAGTATTTGCCTGTCGCAAAAAATGGTCACAAATCAGTAAGTATCGATCAGCCTTTCCATTTTATTGTATATTGAATACAAATTTCTTTTTTAAATCTTAAAATCTTGAAATTTGAATTAAAAATTCCTTATTTATTTTTTTTTTTAACTTTTTTATTTCTAAATTTATTAAATTTTTATTTAACTATTTCTAATAAGATAACGATAAAGGTAATCACTGTGACATAGGTAGCAGTAACAATATTTTTCTACTTCTATCGTATTAGTTACTTTAAGTATTGTTTTATATTAATCTCTACCCTACAAGGGCTGATGTATATTTACTAAAACATTTAAAAATTAATTTTTATAATCCATAACATACCTTATGCTGAAGTGCACATCATATTTATATTTTTATATATTATAACTATGACACGAACTAAGAATACAACTTTGTAACTTGTAGCGCTAAATGAAGAGCCGCTGTCGTGCACAACAAATGCGACAATTTAAAATAGCAAAAGGCCAAGAAAATTGAAAATATTTTTGCTTAAAAAAATTGCTAAGAAGGACATCAAGAGCAGTGTAAATGCCATGTAGAAAAGAATCATTAAAAAAAGACACTAACTTTTCTAACTTGAAGTTTTTATAGATTTTTTTCTCCATTTCTTGCTTTTTGGAGTTGAAGTTTTAAATGGAATTTTACGAGTGCAACTTAAGTTAATTAAGAAAATGCAATTTTTTTCCCATCAACTGTCGTCTGCAAATCTTATACGTAATTATTATATAATAAAAATAAAAACGAAAATAAAAAAGCAAATTTTAAATATAAAATTTAATAAAATTACATTTTTAATAAATTTAAACCAGGGATTAAAGACAATTTAAATATATTCAAATTTTCCATAAAATTATAGATAAAAATAAATTAAAAATAAAATAAAATTACAAAAAATAAACAAATATTGCATTAGTAAATTTAATATTTATCAATAGTGCATAAAATCAAAATAAATAGAAAATAATTTTTTTTTTTTTTTGAAGCTCTAAACAAACATTTTTTTGCCTCAATACACACACAAAATTGTTTACATACGAGTATACTACTACACACCAGCAACTAACTATGTGTTGTATTGTATTATGTAAATAAATCCTTTTTCTTCTTCTTTTTTTTTTTTATTTGGTTTTGTCGAGCTCCTGCTTCTTTGGCTTTGTTATGTTGACAATATTTTGACTACAGATACTCGCACCAATACGATTTTTGATTTCCGATTTGAAGTAAAAATTTTCAAGTCAAACAATACAATTTCCTTTCACTACATAGTTTTATGCTTGCCAAAACGGAAGTTGCCTTGTACACGCTTGAATTGTTATTATATTTGCAATTGTAACTATTATTTCTCCATACAAAATCCAATGCACACACAGACACACAGTAATGTATGGTATAGCTTATTTATATTTCTAGGAGTGGCTCTGGTACGTTATTGTTTATCTATACATGTATATCTATGCAAATGTAATATAAATTTATTTGTTAGTAAATAATCTCTCATTGACAACTGTCATGTAAACAATTTTGTTCTGTTTACAAAAATATTCAATAATTGTAAAAAAAAAAAATAAATTTATAAAAATAACACTTAGATGAACAGAAAATTTAAAACTTGCAAAATTTATAAACTATAAACCCTTTAAAAATTTTAAACAGAAAACTTTAAATAAAAATTAATTATTTTCACAATAAAAACGAATCATAAATATTTTAAAAATAGCACATATTTTGTTTAATTATAGACATTTTGGGGTTATATCGGATTATAATAAAAATATCAGCTAACAGCACCAAAAATGTCAAACAAAAGTAAAACTGCTAACAGTTGTAAAATCAATAAAAATATGCAATGTGATAGCTAGCAACAACAACACTCCCAAACTGGAACAAGTAGGATTAGACC
Organism: Teleopsis dalmanni; assembly: GCF_002237135.1. NCBI lineage: Eukaryota > Metazoa > Arthropoda > Insecta > Diptera > Diopsidae > Teleopsis > Teleopsis dalmanni. The sequence continues at coordinate 28,140,922 of NC_051847.1, read as the reverse complement.
ACGAAAAACAATATTAAAAAATATCTTGTTAGATCCATATTATGTAGACAATCATATTATAAATGGTTACGGCAATTTTATACACTTTCTGGCCATGACCATGAAGGTATATTAAGTAAGAAGTCAAATTGAAATTGTCAATTACGTGTGGTCGATACAATTTAAATACTTTTTGATTGTGCTTGAATTAAAATAATTGAATATACTGTACTGTTTATGAATTGCCCTACTAACATGGATTCATCACTTCAATTTAATAGCTGATAAACAAAAATGATAGCGCCAAAAATGGTCAAAAGTAATACCTAACAGCTCCAAAACTAGTAACAATGACTATAAGTGCTAGCTAATTGCAATAAAAGTGCAAGCCCGTACAAAAGTGATAGCAACAGCACTAAAAACATACAAGCCAGTATTTACAAATGCTTCATTGAGTTATATTATATAGACAGTCATATAACGAATGAAGTGAATGAACTCTTTTTCTGCTTATACATTAAGACCGAAAAGTTTTCGGAAATTCTCATTTAAAATTCGCGCGCTGTATATTTTTCGATATTTTAAGTTTATGTAGTTTGGCAGCACTGTCCTTAATTACTATGCCAAAAATGAGCGCGATCTGTCAGACAGTTCGTTTACGGCAGCTGTTGAAACCAGTTCACCTCAGTAGGGCGTTGCGAAAAAAACAATGGAAAAAAATATTGAACAAAGAGTTTGCATCAAATTTTGTGTTTCGAACGAAATTTCGTGTGCAGAATCGTTGCGAATGCTACAAAAGGCTTATGGGGAATCAGTTTTATCGAAAACTCAAGTTTATGAGTGGTACAAAGCCTTCCAGGACGGTCGTACGACCGTCGAAGACATTTCGCAACGCACTACTGAGGTGAACTGGTTTCAACAGCTGCCGTAAACGAACTGTCTGACAGATCGAGCTCATTTTTGGCATAGTAATTAAGGACAGTGCTGCCAAACTACATAAACTTAAAATATCGAAAAATATACAGCGCGCGAATTTTAAATGAGAATTTCCGAAAACTTTTCAGTCTTAATGTAAGTATGAAGGTATGTTATGCAGAGAATCAAATTACAATTGCTATTTACATATTGTTACAATTATTTTGATACTTTTTAGTTGTGCCTGAAATGTATAAAGAAGAAATGTATAAGAACAAATTCAAACAAAAATATACACATTTGCTTCTAAAAAATGAAAGCTAACACTTATGACTGAGCAATACTGTTTTGATTAATATGAAAAATTACAGAAAGCCTCCTTACTATGACCTTAAATTTTTGAAAAGAGCAACAATTTCACTTAGGACGTGATTAAGACTGTTTACATAACATGAACCTTATGCTTAGAGGCTCTTAGAAGAAATATTAGCTTCAATCTTCATATATAACCAAGAGGTGTTCAAAATGTAATGTAATGGCAATATTAAGAACATATGCACTTATGCTATATTTTCAAAAAGTACCAAGTGTAATCAAAAAATCTTTCCTGATTTGACTCTCAAAATTTTTATTTAGTTTAAAAATAACAATAATTTCACATTTGACGTGACCATGACTGTATGCATAACAAGATCCCTATGATTAAAAATTTTCTTATAAAACGTTGGCAGTGTTAAAAACATATACAGATCCTCCACATGCAATTACTATATATTTCACAGATATAATAAACTAAAATTGTTATTGAAAATATATATTATATACTATTATAATATAATATAGTATTAAATTATTAAAAGTATTAAAAATTATTCACTATCAACTACAGTTGAATTTGTTCAATTTTATAAATATTTTAATAAATATTAAAAAAGCTAAAATATTTGTATTTTTATTAAATTTATCACAAATATGTTTTTAATTGATATTATACTGAGTCAAGGATCAGACCTTTGTATATTGTTTTTCTATATTGACGTTTTGACATATTTATTCTTATGATATTAAATTGATAATGTAACACAAAGAAAAATATATTATTTAAAAAAAGGTACTCTTCATTTCTTAAAATTAAAACCAAATTTCGTAATTTAAATTAGAGATTTTCAGGTTGACAAAATCTTTTCAAACGCATAAAACAATAGCTAACAAAAACACACATTCGCACACACACACATATATATATATAGAGAACACCCAAAAGTATGCAATGTGATTTGAATTTTATCAACGTTAACAATTTCCTATGCAGCTTTAGACAAACAATCGGAAGACACTACAATACATGATCATTAATTTTGCAATGTGACCAATATATGGATACATTCAGTATTGTTTCAAAAATGATTTAAGTCTTAAATTGTATTGATTGCTTTGTTCGAGTACAAACTACAAAAATTCTAGTCAAAATTCAAAACAACAATGAACAATTCAGCATTGCCTTTGAACAAAGAGTTACGGTTACCTTTCAAAATACAACAGTAAAAACATATATGAAGAAACAAAAATCGAAATGAATGGTATTGTTTTTCATTTCATTTCGATTTGTTTTGTTTTGTACTTTTGTAGATATGTTATCTTTTCAGTTTTTCGAAGAGTAAAATTACAAATATTTGCATACGTTACGGTATTTACTCCTGTGTATTTTACTCATATTTGCATAATGGCATTTAAGTGTAGTTCGATTATGTGTGACAAATTTTGTGCAAATAAGTTTTCTGGCTTGCAAACTGGCTGGTTATCGGGCAAAGCAGGCGTAGGTTATACTACTATACTTTTTTTTTTTTTGTTTTTGTTCTGTGCTGTCATAGACCATTTTTAACCATCCTTTTCCGCATGTCCTTATATGAGAACAAAACACAAGCAAAAATGAAAAAACTTAAGCTTTCGGTTCATTGAAAACATTTTATGTTTTACAAACAGGAAAATGAAAACGAGTTGCAAAACAAAAACATACAAAACCACATTAACAACAATAACAACAACAATTACAGAAGTAACAACTTAAATGACAGCAAAAATGACAACAATAACAACACGCATGCATCCATGCATGCGGCATGCTTGCATATTTGAGTACGAGACCAGAAGCATCCGTGTTCAACACTAGTGAAATGACATGTTTTGTGCAGTTGTGTTTGGTTTTGCGTTTTGCGTTCGCCATGAATGGTCATAATCAGTAACCACAAAAATTATCTCCGATTGTGGTCTGTGAGATATTTTTAAGGTAATCATTTCCAATTCCAACGATCAAAGGTGTCAAGCGGTACTACTAAATGTGCGCTGGTTGGCTTTAAATTTTCTCGAACTAGTGTTTTTGATGTCTATTTAGAGAACGGAGAAGTGGAGGAAGCATTTTCAAGCATAGCAGAAAACTGAGGAAAAAAATTAGTATTATATACTGAATGGAGTATAATTGAAGATCTCATTTAACTGTGCAATATTACTTATTCTCATATTTTAACTTTCGTACCAAAAATGTTATAGTGTTCACTTTAGTGTTCACTTGGGGAACTTAGAAAACACTACAATCTTTGATATTTACTGACGGAAAACTATGAAGCGAAAGCATATACTGATTGAAGAGCATTAAATTTCTAGGTGCACACTTTAGTAACGACTAAAATCGGCAAAGAGCAACAAAAAATCTATGGCATAAATACAGTATTATTAATATGAAGTTAACATAATAACAACATTATTAAGAATGCTATAAAAAATGTGGAAAAAATGTAGAAGAAATACATAAAACACTTAAGGTAAAGTGTTTTTTTCACAGGTAATTAACAGAAAACTGTTCAACCTAAAGGTATTGTCGGTAGAGAACATTTGGTTTCTAGAAGCGAACATTAGTATCGACTCAACTCAGCAAACAGCAGTAAGAAGTTCTTGGTTATAGCAGCTTGCTGTAGGTAACATATAGGAAAATATAGAAAAATATTGGAAAAAATGTACAAGAAATGTAGAACACACAACGCAATGCCTCGTGTTTTCTAAATCGAACGTTTGCAATAAGGAAAGAATATATGATAGGTTTAAATAGTTGTCGTAATTGTGAATTTACAAAACAAACCATCACTGAAACTCTAGATCTAAATATGCTAATAATATCTAACTAATAATATCTGCACTGAAAAAAGGAAATATGATGGTTATAAAACAGATCTTTTACATGTGAATCTGCCAAGTCAAAACTGATATGCAACAGCTAAATGGGAATATGATTGAGGTAGGTAGATCTACCTATATAATTAAAATTACTGATATAAGTTTTTAAGTTATATTAAGTTAATATAAGTTTAAAAGAGATTATAAAACAGTTTATAGAATTTTAATAATGTAATAATATCTTTAAAAAGATAAGAAGAATACTTAAAAACTGAAGTATATAATAGTCACCACTAGTTTTATTTTAAAACAAGATTGAAAAGCATGCCTTAATCACTTTCAGAAAATATAATAATTGAAAAAGGCTAATACAAGATATAAAAAAAATATTAAATTTGTATCTTATAAAAAGTCATATCTTATAAATATCACATACATTTGTATACTATTTGTAAACTGTAAGTCACGACAGCACTTGATACTTCAACAAAATGAATTCGTATCTGTTATATATGTTTAATTTAATATAAAATATTTACTATAAATTAATTGACAATATATGACTTATATAAAAAATGAATAAAATTATAAATTTATATTAAATTAAATTAAATTTTTAAATTACATAAATTTGTATAAGAATACAATTTATTATGTTGCTACTTATATTATACAGAATAAATTGATTGACTATACTTTGATACTGTCACATTATTTTAATGTATCTATATATATTAAGGCTAACAATAGTGAAAATTGAACTGTATATGTACTCTTTATGAAGTCTACACACATAAACAATAGCCAATATGCTAGCTAACATTGAAACATAAAAACAAAAAATAACAGCTAAGAAAAAAAAAAACGGGAGAAAAAAAATTATTATTAAAAATTTAATATTCAGAAACAAATTATAATTTTTTTTAAATTTTAATTATTTGTAAATAATAAATATTCACACTAGGTAGGTGTTCAATTTTTTACTTAAACATAACCACAATAAAATTTATATACTTTAAAAAAAATTGATATTATAAAAATAAATCTTTTATGCGCATTAATGGTTGGTTTTAAATGAGATTTTATTATTGCTTATCGAATACTAAACATTTAAAAATACATAAAAATAATTAAAACAAATAATAATATTTAATAAAATTAAAAAAAAATAAACATAATTAAATAAATTTTCAAAAAAAATGTTTAATAATTCTAGACAACGTAAGGAAAAAAAGACCGAAATATTATTAAATATTTTTTCAGAAAGGAAAATCATAAATTAAGTACAATTTAACTGTCCATAAAAATATGGTCTCAATACAAAAACCCATTCGCTATCCGGAAAAAAATTTAACTTCGTTTACTTAGTATAGATGTTGATCAACCCCAAGGTTTGTACTTCTAAATAAAATTTTCTTGAAAAGGAAATACCAACTTAAATATATACGTTTGCAAGTGCAAAGTGGAAATATTTTTTCGAAGAGGGATTCTTATACAGTCATACGTACTTTATTTATTATTCAACTGTTTGTTATGATTATTCTTGTCTCATTGTTAATTTTATGACTTTCTTCAGTTTAGCATTACTAACAAATTGTATTGAAAGGATCGAAAGGATAGTTCATACATTTCACAATTGTCACAACACTTACTCATGTTACTGGCAAAAGGATACTGTGATGTCAATAAAAATATTATATGCTAATAAAATGAATATTTTCCCTTCGACAATAATAACAAAAATCATATAAATATGAAAAAATAATTTCAATACAATCAGATAAATTGTACATCAAGACGTATGTATAAGAAAAGATTTTTTATTTTATCTGGTGAAGAAAAGAAACATATTTAAACAACAAATTTTTTTTCTTTACAAAGGAAGGAAGTTTATAAATAGAATGGATTTTGACGAAATTTTGGAACGCTATTAGAATTACACGGACAAATATTTGAAAAGGGATTACCGCCATACGTCATGAGGAAATACTCGTAGTTCTGGAAATATGTATGTGCTTCTTAAAGGGGTTTGGCAGAATCTTAAGGGGAAAATAGCAGTAGTTATATATAAATTTAATAAACTTAGTTAAAAGGTGAAAAACAGTCGAAAAAAATCGAAAACAGCATAGTGTTTAAAATAACAAAAAAAGGTACCTCCAGAAAGGATTGAAATAGATTCAATCATATCGTAAGATATAAATTAAAACACAATAAAAAGTTTTTGATTTAACAATTTATAAAGACTCTCTAATAACAAAAATATAGTATTAGTTTTATATAGAATAATACAGTGGGATATTTTATATACCTATACATTATACGATCGGGGTCCTCACTTAATATCCGCCGCACACTACATGTGCATATAACAATATTTGCACTATGTTATGATATTCCCAAAAAATGAAGGGACTTGATTTTTGTGTAGCAATACGCAAGAAAAAAAAAACTATCAAACTATAGCAATAATAATAAATAACAAATAGAACGGAAGCTAATCGTAGCATATTGTTCATAACGGAAGCTCCTATGAGCCGTGAATTTTACTTACATAAATTGAAATGCCAATGAAAGAATGAGTTAAGACTTATTTTTCTTAAGCATAGAAAAGCAGAAAATGAAGTCAACAATTTACATAAAATATGTTTATTTAATAAAATAATTTGTTTATTGACTTAAATATGATACAATATTCAATGATATAAAAATGAGTATTTCCATTTTCGTGCTTTTTATCTTATGAGAATATATTGTCTGAAAAATATGATATTAGCTTCATAAATAAATTTAATAGAAATACTATTTTTTTTGCAGTCTAAGCGGTGTTGGCCAAGCGATATAAACTAATCGGTAGAGGCTTATTGGAAAAAGTAAACGGTATAGGCCAACCGATATAATCAACTCGGTATAGGCTAACTGATATAACATAATCGGTGTGGACCAACTGATGTAACCTAATCTGATAAAGCCAACCGATGTAACCTAATCAGTACAGGCTAATCAATATAACCTAAACGGTATCTGCTAATTGGTATAGGCTAACTGATATAATTTAATCGGTGTAGGCTAACGAATATAAGCAATCAGTGTAGGTCAACCGATATAACCTAACCGGTACTGATTACCGGTATAATCTAATCGGTATAAGCTAATCGCCTTCCAAATCTTTATTCCCAATAAAAATAAAATACACTTAATATAGTGTTTTCACGGTCTAATTGGTTAACTTTTTATTATTGTTAGTAAAAAAATAAAATAATAATAAGTAATAAAATAATAACAAATAATAAAATAATAATAAATAATAAAATAATAATAAATAATAAAATTATAATAAATACTAAAATAATAATAAGTAATAAAATAATAATAAATAATGAGGTTTGTTCGAACAGTAGTGAACTACAACAACAAAAATTCATTTTATATTATTTTAATTAATTGAATTTTTGGCTGACCCTACAGCTGTTTCGAGTATTGTAATAAATAATAAAAAAATACTATATAATACAATAATAATAAATAATAAATAATAAAATAATAATAAACAATAAAATAATAATAAATAATAAAACAATAATAAATAATAAAATAATAATAAATAATAAAATAATAATAAATAAATAAAATAATAATAATATAATAATAAATAATGGTCAGCCAAATTTCAATAAAATTAAATAAATTTTTATGTTTGTTCTTTCTTTCTTTCTTTGCTATTCGAAAACCCTCTAAATAATAATATAATAAGAAATAATAATAATTAATAAAATAATAATAAATATTAAAATAATAATAAATAATAAAATAAAAATTACAAAAAAGTTTTATTTTATAATAATTATTATTTATTCGATATTTCGATATAAGTCTAAAGTCATCATCAGGAGACATAATTTCATATTAGTTTTAGAAATAAATTGCTTATCTATTTAGAGTTAAGCTCCATATCCATTATTTTTATCGTTTAGTTTAGGAATAAAGTGATTAATATTCCAGTCTAATATTTCTTGTATATATCTGGTCAATAAAACTCATTTCAACATTTCTTACAATACATAAAAAAAATTGAATTATTGAAGATATTGTTTGAAGTATTGCAATACCAAGAGAAACTCTATAGGAAAATCTATAAGACAGCGAAAGTTGGGAATATCCTTTGACCGCACGCCAGAAAAATTTTACTGCTGCATAATCAAAAAAAAATTTTTTTATATTTTTTATTTATAAAATCAAACATTCACATATACAAAAATATGTAATAAAAACTTATTTTATTCATTTTATTGAAAATATTTGAACGAAATTAACTTTTCTTATTATTTCCTTCTCTTATTTAATTTTTTTTTCTGTTATTTTTTTTTGTTTTTTCTGTTTTTACATTTAAAAAGGATATATGTGGGACTGTTCTTGCGTTTAAGTGGCATCATTTGTGCCACCTGCATTTTTCAAATTTTCCCTTTCACATTTACGAGAATTGCTCGACAGGATGGCAAAAGTGTTTTGGGGGAAAAACTGAGTTTCCTTTTATGTACTCCATTCATTTTTTGTTGAATTTGCTGCAATAAATTCGTCAAGAAAATAAAAAGCAATTTCAATTTAATTTCACGATTTTTATGTGCTTTTAATCTAACTTCAATCAAAATCAAATTGCATTTAGTGCTTTGCTCAAATATCAACGGAAATATTATGCAAGGACCTCATAAACCATTGGGAGTTTAATGCAGGAATATGCCAATAATTTTTATGAGTTCCATAAATGTGAGTGACTGACTGCGCCTCGGATGACTTCTGCTCTGCCATGCATGGATTCGTAAATTTGGGAAATGTTTAGCGTGCGGACATTTTGTGTCCTTTTTTATATGAAAATTTGACTTCATAAAAAGCTAATAAAGCAACAAAATTTTCTGATTTATTTCCGTACTTTTTATTCTCGCACTGTTTTTGCTCATATGTAAAGGATTTTGAATACTTTTATACCAATATTTTATGATTTTATGAAAATTTTATGAAAATTGCATATTTTGTTTTATTTCTTTGAAGCAGAAGAAATTTGCTTGATATCTCATGATTATGCATGGAAGCAAATTTTAAGTATATTTTGTTGGTTAAATTTGGAAAAAGTACTTTTCACTTGTCATATGTCAAGTGCAGCATATTTATGTGCCATACACCGCATATGTGCTTATGTCTATATATATGTGTATTTGTATAAATTTATTTAAATACATATCCTTATCAAATACACACAAACGGACTTGAAATTTATTGCGTTTCGGCAATTCTTTAAAATGTCCTTTCAAAAGTTAAATGTCTTTTCTTCGAGCATATTTAGATTTATTATGCCGAATGGCTTCCAGCTAAATAGGAAGGTAAATTTGCTTTATATTATCTTAAGATATTTAAATGTATGTATTAAAGTATATACACAAAGCAGCATATGTATTAATGCACTTTATGCACTGAAAAGTGACTATACATAAATTATATTATTTATCAAGATATATAATGTAGAAAACGGATTAAGGATGTAGTTTTGCAGTATCAAGAAATTTTTTTTTTTCAGCATATTTTGTATTATAGCTTTCGTTATTTACAGTATATAGACAAGTGTAAGATATTATTTTACTATTTCACTAGATATCATTTCTAATGTTTTAATATACAATTAAGTTAGACTCTCGGTTTAACAAATAACTAATATAGTGAACGCTCTAAATAATGAAAAATCAAGTAGTTGTAGTAGTTTCATATAAACCCCAAATATTCTTTCCAAATAACAAATATTATATTGTAAATGAAATGCAATCGAAATAATAAGATTTAACACTATATTCTAACTTTCATTATGCCGAGATTCTACTGAATTTATCTTTTCTGAAAAACATGAAATACATACTCGTATATTTTAGAAAAGTAACTGCTTGAAAGAGTAACTTCAAGGAAGTTCTCAGAGCTGGAAAAAAAACATCAAAGAGGGGAAAAAAATGTATGACGCATGAAAGTCTTAGACCTTGCTTGATTTCATGGATTTATTCCACAACCGAATAAAGTTATTCATATGACTATATAGTGTGGTGGCCCGTTTTGTCTTAAACGGGTAATATAAAAATCAAACTCTAATCCTACACACAGCCAACCCAAACCTTCTTCATTATAATCTATTGGCTGCTAACCCATCGTTAGAATAAGCTTTCACACAATTTATAAATGATACAAAGTGGACGTAGCAGAGTTTCGTATGCTAAACTATAGTCAGACTATATATGTAAATATTGAACAGTGTTATAGTAATGATATATTAGTTCCCTATTTACATCCCTGTGAGAGAACGTTAGGATAAAGCGCATGCGAATTCAAACCAGTTCCTCAAAATATACACACGCGCCCCAGAACATTTGAAAACGAGGTACATGGAAGATTGTTGTATCTTGTAGATTTCCGTGAAATAAAATAATGAGGATTTACTCATTAAGCAAGTTTCTTATAAAAATTATAAGAAGTATAAAAGTTCTTATGAATTAATCAAATTTTTGCTTAGACCTCTTAGAATTTGTAGGGTTTTGTTTGTTTCATACTGTTTAATATAATTACGGGGAACTGTCTCATAGGCAGACATACCGACTGGTTAACTTTTAACGACTACTGTCATATATGTCGTGTAGTGGAGAAAAGAAAATTATCCCTAATCTTCTCTATCGTTATCCAGTACACTCTAACAAGCATTTTACTATACAACTTTTTACGCATAGTGAAGAAAAGAGGCGTAACACTAATCTTTTTTATGGAAAAAGAAAAGTATTCCTAATTTTCACTATCATTGTATACATTGTGTTTATACACTTCAAATATATTTTCCTTAGGTATCTTTCCAATCTCTTAAATATAGTAAAGAAAAGAAGTATTACTTTTTGTAAAAAAACAAAAGTATATGTAATCGTCTCTATCATTGTCCAATACTCGATGGAATATCCTATATGAATATATTTATTATCCTTTCCTTAAGTATATTTCCGATTTTTTATACTATTTTTTGTGTCATTGTTCAATATTAAGCAGAAAACGTTTATCCACTTTAAGTCTCCCTAAATTATCTGTCCAATTTCTTACTTCTAGTGGAAGAAAGAAAAAGTACTATTAATCTTCTATTTCTTGTCCAGCTTTCGGTAGAAAGCATTTATCCATTTCAAGTAATTCTTCCTCAAGTATCTGTTTCATTTCTTACGCGAATATATTAATTAAAAATATTGTACCTTTCTTCAAGCAACATAGCAACATAGTTTTCCAATCCAAAATAAATTCTAAAGCACACCTAATGAGCCTCTAAAATTTTTATATCAAAATAGGTTCACAAAAAGAGCCTAAGTAAGGTGCATCTTCTAATGAGACGGGTTGACATTAATATCTACCAACTAATATTTTTTATAATTATTTTAAGATTAACCATATAAAAAATTAAATACAATACGTGGCGCAAACAAGTAAGCATCTTTATGAAGAAAATATCGAAGTATAATTTTAGGCACTTAAAAATATGCTTTAATGGTTTAAAATGCATCACTCGGTCATTTAAAATGTTGTTAACCTAATTTTGGTTACTGTAACACTTGTAAAAATATTTCTCCTATTTTTTTTTTTACATTTAAATTTAAAAATATTATTATAACTTTCTCGTTATAGTTTATCTAACAAGAAAAAGTCACGTCGAACAAACTCGAATGTGATAATATCAACGGTTTTATGTACTGCATAGCATTCAATAATATATAAATTAATTATGTTCGTTGCATAAAAAATGGTGTTTTTCCCATAAAAGACACTCCATTTACGTATTTTTATGCCAAAATAATGTACCTGAAGAGCTGTTGGACCCAAGTGTGAAGCTCGTTGGTTAGTTTGTTTGTCCAACTTTTTCATTTTAAATTTCTTAGCCGCTCAGCCATAAAAAATTGCTGGAAGACAGCATAGTAAAGCGTGCTGCAAGCCTTTTTTTACCAATGAACTTTTATGATTGTCATAAATTTCAATACTCATACAGTCATAAAATAAAAATGTACACATATAGATACACATCTATAAATATGTATGCAATTCATTTATATGAAACCCAACTTAACTCATCTACAACTTTTGGTACACTATTTTACTGTTAATTCATTTTTAAGTTTACACGGATATTTGCCAGGATATTTCGATGCTCACCTACACAATGCCTCCTCGCTTGGCTGTTCGGTTGGCTGGTGGATACATGGATACCTGGATAGGTGGCTACCTTTTTATGATAGTTGCAACGATGCACATGTGAAAACGGCGGAAAGTATTTTTATGGTTATTTTACTGTTTGCCATAGTTTATTTGATATGTGTATAGAGTACATATGAGCAACCGGAGATGCTCAACTACACGCACAAGTAGCAATGGAATTGTATGGTTTTTATACTGAACTCGCGCCAGAGTACAGGTGGAATTTTTCATGCTTCACTGCGGTTTCACGTTGTTATAATTTATATTTTTATATCTCAGAGTTCAACTCGCATGTATGCAGTTATATTGTATCCTTGCATTTTATGTTATTTAATTATTTTATTAATTACTCTTCCTATACGAACTACACTCCGCAATAAAACTGCTATTTTTGAGTTCACATGCATTTGTGGCACATGAATAATAAAAATTTATGTTTGTCAATTTAAATGTTCGCAGTCGAAATTTCGTGTCACAATATTTTATTTTGTGGCCCAACATTTACGGCGAAGAATCAGACGTCTAGACAATATTTGAGTGATGTTTTATAATTGCGATATAATTACGATTTTAAAAATAATTTTAGAATTTCAGAATAGACTTGAGATTAAACAAGCTTGCATTAAACAATATAATTGTCAAAAAAAACAAAAAGGTTAATTAGCTTTAGGGTATAAAGAAATGGCAAATGTATAATTTATTTCAAGCTAAAAGATATGTGTAAATGCCTTTTCACATCTCAACAACTTATGTGCCTTCGGTGAGATTATATTCTTACCAACAATATTACAAAGTACTTAAAACAGTCACTGATTTATTTTCAGTTTATTAAATTTTTAGGAGCAATGATATCAAAGATACTTAAAAATTATGAATTTGCAGACTGCTAAAAAGTTTAGAATATTAAAAACAGATTAAAGCATTTATAACTTATGGCTGCTTTAATATTTTAAAATAAAAAATTTCATTATACATTATATGTATGTTCATTTGTGTAGATTATATATATATATATGTACTTATAAAGCATACTATAAAAATTTCATTTATACAAAATGTAGAGTATTAAGAATTTTTTTGTTAAAGTTTTCTTAAAAAGTTGTGTAATAAATTTTTATCGGCATAACTGACCTACCTACACTTCCCTTGCCACCAGCGCAATGAATTAATCTCACATAAATTTTTAAAATATATTTTAAATATAATATGTTTAAGTATTGTATAAATTTTGATATAATTATGCATGTAATATTGTATATACCATACTCTATATAATATATATATATGAGATTTTACAAAATTTTACAGAATTTATAGTATTTGAAATAAATTTTTATTATGAATTGTATAACTGAAATCATTAATTTCAATTTTACTAATAGAACTTTTAAAATAAATACAGTGGTTTAATATAAAAAGTTGCAAAAATGTAAAAGAAGTGTATAAGTAAGCATCGTATGGGTGAAAGGGTGGAAGGGGGGAGGAACATTTTCAATATTCACCGAAATACAGTCACCTCAAGAAATAAGCTTTCAGTTACTAAAACATAAGGGTTTTATATTTGTACTATTGAATATCCTATACACCCCCTATACATTTTGTCGTGGCTTGTACTATGGATTCACCTACCGCATTTATGCCTTTTTGTTAAAAAGTAACCAATATTTTAATATTCTCCGCCAAAATCCACACAACACGTTCGGTCTTAGCTTCTCCGAGCGGTTACTTTCACTTTTTGATAATGTAATTTGACCACCAAAACAAGTTAATCATGCAATTAAACTTTTTTGTGGGATTATGTAAAGAATCGTGTTTATCTAGACAATTCTAAAAATTCTCGTCACTTCGAAAATGAACATTCATCAAATTATAGCCGAGGTATTATGTGCCGGGAATCACTTATCACATTTATGGCAGTTTGTTAAGAATTATCCTATATATAGATATTCAATGCTATAAATCAACAAATAAAAACCACATAAACCGTCCTGTTTTGTGCTCCCGGATGTTGAATTTCACGTTTAAATAATATGAATTGGCTGCCAAGATTTTTCATCATTAGACTTTTTTGGTGGGACTATGCAAAGAATATGTGGACAATCCTCGAAATTCTCGAAGTTTTGAAAACGTAGCAGAGTAATTGCAACTTTCTTAAGAAGCACCCATTATTTTGATATTTACTGCCGAAACCCCACAAGCCAGACAACACGTCCTAATTTGCTTTCCCTATGCTTTCACGTCCTATGATCGATATCATGTAATTTTTTTATCACTGAACATTTTTCTGTGGGATTATGCAAAGAACCGTGGGTATGTATTCGAAAAAAAACCTCAAAACTCTTGACGTTTAACAAAAAAACATCGGTCAAATTATATACCAGTTTTTGAAAGCTATGTGCCAAGAAGTCATTGAAATTTACTACAACTGAAGTCAACTTACTGTTAAAATATCTGTAGGATTTCACAATTTTAAACACATCTGTGTCTTATAAACCTTTACTGTGAGAATTACAAAATGTATAACTCTTTATATTATTTAACATAATTATTTTTATAAAACTTTAATGAACTAATATAAATGTTTATAAAAGAATAGATAAATATAAATAATAATAATAACAGTAATAATAATAATATAAATATTTTAACTTATTTTTAAAAATATTTTTCTATATTTTCTATAATAATTTTGCATTAATTTTTCAAATAGTACAATATCCTCTACGATTTTAGAACAATATACAGATTTAAGTTATTGTTTTCCATGTCCTTCTGCTTCATTTGCTGCAAATGAAGCAATTTAAAATCTCTTTAATATGCTGCAGAGTTACTAGTTCAACTGGAAAAGTAAACATGTACTCGGTTTTAGTTTATTTTTTTTTCTCTTTTTTCGAACTACTGCAGTTTAGAATAACAACTGAAGCAATTCCTTCCGACACTTATGGGCATTAAAACAATAAAAGCACGCCGCAAAGTGTTGACTAAAGGATAACACACACTCTGAAGAACGCAATGCATGTGTATGACCCAGAAGACAAGCACATAATTGACACAAATTGAAAAACGCTTAAGAGGAGAAATGACGACGTCAATGACAGTGTCAGGCACAACATTGACTTGTCTTGCATGACTATGACGAAATCAAGAACTTGCTTACTTGCCATGGGGAAAAAGGACAATTTAGTCGTTAACAGGAAAGTACAATTTTATTGAGTGACACACCAAATGGCAGATCCAGAGTACAACAATTCGAGAGATGTTGGCAAAACAACTAATAAAAAACAAAACAATGAAAAAGCAGTGAATGAAGAAAAAAAAAAACTGAAAAACGCAGCAATTGTACACAAAACCCGAAGTGACGTGTCAGCAGGACGTGACCACACTTTAGAAGGCAATGTTGAGGCACTCTTCCACTCTTCGATGATGACAATGATGTTACCAGTGACGTAAACACACTTACAACTGGCAGCATAACATTAACATGTTGTGATAAGTTCGTTGCCTGCAAAAAGTCAAATTGTGTTAGAACAGCTGGTGTTGTTCTAGAAAGACGCCTAAAACTGTGCTACATTTTTCTTAAAAACCAGAAAAATTCTTAACTTCTTAATTCTTAAAGGCAGTTGGTTGTCTAAATTGAAATTTTATTTAACTTTTATGTTATAATTTATATTTATTTTACCAGCAGTTTGACTTCTTACACCTCAACAGAAGTTTAGTGTTTTTTGTGTAATATTTCGTAATAAAAAAGAGTAAACTGATTTTTATATGTTTTGTAATAAAAAAAAAAAAAATAGTACGAGTATTTTATTGCAACTATGAAGCAGTTGAAAGTTTTAATAGTGCAAAATTATTTCTGCCGTGTATTCTTTTTTCTTTGTATTATCTTTTAGCACTAAATGACAAAGTTGAAAGTTTGCCAGTGTAACTTTATGTAATGCGCCTTAAAGTATGTTATGCTTTTCGCCGTACTCCTTGCAGCAATGCACATCAATCGTTTGCGCTTACTTTGCTGCAACTTTGTGATTTTTGCTGCATCATTTAGCTTAACTTTTACTGAACTTATACGTTTACAAAAAGTTTTTCCATAAGCTTTAGCTTTAAAAATCTGCACTTTTCAGTTTTGCAACAATTTTGTTTTATACTGACAATGATTGTGTAATGAAGCTAAAAAATGAACAAATTGTGCAGGTGAGCAGTTTATAAAATGCAATGAGCATAAAATTGCACTCACAGTTTTACAAATTTACAATTACAAGTGAAATATTTTTACTGCTCTTTTTATAGCTAAAATAGCAAAATAATAATAAAAACGAATTTGCAAGAGAACGAATTTCTAAAGGACATCGGTATTATTTTTATGAATGGTAAATGAACTGTGAGTGTCTTAAATTTAAACAATGTCTTTCAGTTATTTTAAATTATGTAAACTATCTTCTTCTTCTTCTTTGTTCCGTTAATTCCCAGTGGAGCATAGGGCATGTAAACTATGCTCTTACCATTCAGTAGTATTGGATAGAAATTTGATCATTTGATGTAATATCAGAATTTTAGAATGACACTTCTAGGTCATTCTAGAAGTTACAAGATGTAGAAGACAACATTATCGATATTCAGAGGTCTGAGTTGGTGAATCAGCACCTTTACTCTATTTTATCTGTGGACAGTTTTAAGTCACACTAAGACAATATCTTATTACAATAAGATATTGTAATACTGCCATAAAGTAGTTTAATAATCTGCTTAAATATGCTAACTCTATTCTTTATGTTTAGAAGACAACATACGAGCGATAAGAAAAACACAACACATAAAGAAAGCAAAATACAAAGAAGAGTGTAGGCGTATTGTAGAGGAGGCAATGGTCCATCCGGGACTGTGATGCCAAAATTATGATGATGATGACTTCTATTTTCAAGATAGTTATACCTTGAAACAATTGAAGGTTTTCAATGGAAACCTTTTAAAAAATAATAAATATTATAATAAAAATAATAAATATTATAATAAAAATAATAAATAAATTAATAAATTGGGCTTTAGGGAATATAATAACTATTCTAAAAATGAAATCAATAATCACATCTATTGAACAAACTATACGATTTTCATTTCAAAATCTCTCTATATTTTCAGAAACAAAAAATGACGACTTTGTATAACTAAGAAGTCATGGATAAAATCTGAAATCAAACATAGTTCTTTCTATAAAGAAATTTCAGTAAATAAATGTGCTTTAAAGTTTTCGAATAAATTTGATTTCGAACCTTTAAATTGAACTTAAATAGTATATTATTTTGCGGGCTCGAAAAAAAACTGTTCGTGACACTGCGTCCATTGCTGAACGTTTGTATTCCAACTACTGATCAGCAGCTGAACAAACAATCTATGCAAATTTTCATTTCTTTTTCAATTCGTTCTGTAGATATACGGACGGGTTTTCAATTTCCTGAGTAATATAATTTTACATTTTAAGTACAGTAACAATTTTAGTAATAGATTTTAGACCAGCTATAGAATAAGCTATTTTTACCTACTTTTTTCACGAGATACACTTCTCGGTATAGCTTAATTCTCGAAATACTCAAAATAAACTTCTCTTAAAAAGTTAAGTTTACTTATGAAGCGGAATATGATCCTAGTTATTTTCCATATTTGCTTTCCGTAAGTAGTTAACACCATAGCGTTCTCAGCGCCCATATAAAAATAATGTGCCGATTAACACCCTATTGAAAAAAAATCGGCTGGTATTAATTGAAGTTATATCTTTTTTGATTATAACTTCATTTTTGTTGAGAAGTGAAGTCCAACTAAATTTCTGTGGTTGAATAAATGCAACTCCACATTGAGTGAAAGTGTTAATGCCAACGCTTTTTTTGTTTAATTTTAGGTATTAATTATATCGACCGCTCCACACCCTTGCTGAACCAACAGCATTGTGGATTGCTAACCAAAGTTGTGGGCATATAGAACCCATTGTCTTGGATGTGAATATCTAAAACCCATGGTACCGGATTTCATCTCTAACAACGCAATGTTATAAGTGAGAACCCATTTGGTACTAGTTATAATCCAATATAGTACAAGCAGGCACCAGTGTTTTATGACAGAGATACCTTACCTTAGGAATATTATAACGTATACTCCGAAAATGGATATCAGAGATTTTATCTTTAAGAACGGAATGTTACAAATGAGAACCAATTTGCTGTTAGTTATACTCCAAAACAGTACAGGCAGATACCAGCTTTTTATGAAACAGACACCTTACCTTAGGAATATTCTAACGTATACTCCGAAAATGGATATCAGCGTTCTAGTCCATTTTAAAGATTTCATAATCAACTCTAATTTTTTTTAAAGGTCAAGTTATTCAGTATATGCTCAGAATTTAAACATTTACGATTTGTGATGCCTTAACAATTTATTATATATATATTCCAGTATTTCAGAAACGCGCTTTTAATAAAGAATTTATTATCTGTAACAACATTATATTAATACTTATTATCAGCATATAAACAAGTACTTAGTAATTGTCAAGAAAAAAAAGAGGAAAGCTGTCTGTAGGTTTATTATTCAATTAATACGACAATAAAACAACGCGGATGATCCTAAACATGACCATGGATGCTACATGGATGATATGTTAACAAAGAATTAATAAGGAAAAGGAGCAAATTTTGCTTTTATTGACTGCTCTCCAAGGTGACATGAAAGAGGCGTTTTCTTGACGACATGCACCAAATAAAATATTGCACTCTTGTTTGAAGAATTCAACAACATCTTTCCGATTTTTTATATGATGCGTTGGATGTGTGTCAATAAAAGGCGTGGATGTGACACAAACAAAACAAAGCCAAATATTTGTATTGTAGAGTTGTATGTATGTATGTATGTATGTATATGTAGGTGTAGAGACAGACAAACAAACAAATACCAATAACCTTGCATTATATTATCAAAGTAAAGTAGGACATTTTTCACAAGGACATTATCAGCAACATCAATATGACCGTAAACTACATGGATGTGGACACGGATACGCAGTTACATGTATGGTAAATACATGTACTGGGACAACACGTTTGCTCTTACGTTCACGTTGACTAAATGTCAATATAAATTTGTGTTGTTTTTACGCTTGTCATTATCATTTTTTTCTCCTTTTTTTTTTTTATTGTTGAACACTGTTTTACGTGCATCCTCAGCAATTTGTTACGCATTTCCACAATGTTTTTCGCATTTGCCATGTTAAGCCAAAGGACTCAATAAATTTCCTTTTAATGTTAAGTTAGAGAGCAAAGTATTAAAAAAAAAAGTACAAACGACAAGTTTAGTAAATGAAAACGTGTTAGTGGGCTTTAATTGTTGACATTTTCCTTACTTTGTTTTTGTGTGTAGTCATTTTGTTTTACTTAACATGTTTTCACGGCTTAACAAGGGTAGAAGTGGGACCAATGCTACGCCTTCATCGTTGACTTCGTCCTATATATGTCTATAGTATCGATAGTTCCCAGTTTAATAAAGGACACACTAAGGCAGAAAACAAAAACAAATTATTAGAATTTCATTATAAGGCATATGGTAATGACGGATGTTACTATATGGTTTGATAATTCAGTTTAGTACATATCCCGCATGTTATTGGATATTAAACCATTTCAATTTAAACTGCTTGTAAATTACACATTATATCAAATGTGCAACAAAAATATTACAGCATTTACCTAGCTTCACCACAATGTCCTTTCAACATATCCTTACATGTAACTATGACAAAAGCAATTTCAGCTACCTGCTATTTAGTGGTCCACACATACCTGTACTACTCGTATTCTAGAGCTGCTTTGTTCGAAATCAGTCGAGAGTCAAGTTGACTCACATTTATCTAGCTAAATTGTTTGCTCACAAATTAATGAATTCATTTACCTAGAAGTCTTTCATTTCAGTTCTTTTATATAATGAAGACATCAACTTAACTCATTAAAGAACAGAACATACCACAAAAGAAAAAAAAAAGATACAAATTAAACCTGAATAATAATGAAACAGAAATTCCGACAAAATTAGAAGAAAACAAAAAAAAGTATGTAAATAAAAGGTCAGTCAAATAAAAGATACAAAGATACAAAATTAAATACAAAGCAGGCAATATACTTTCATATGAGGTTATAAAAATAGATACAATTTTTGGTAAGAAGAAATATTTGTGTAAAGTACGTTCTAAACGAAATTTAAGATATGCTACACTTTAATATAATAAACCTATTGAATTATATTATTAAAAATATTATTCCTGGTACTTTTATGACGGAGATTCCTGGTACTTGCAGTCTCAAAAATAATTATTTACGAATAATTAAATACAAGAATTATTTCCAAGACCACTGATGAAGGGTATTTGGCAATACTCGAAACAGCTGTATGGTCAGCCAAAAATTCAATTAATTAAAAAATAATTTAAAAAATAAATTTTTGTTGTTGTTTCACTTCTGTTCGAAAACCTCTTTATTAAAAATATTATTAAATTGCATTTTGACGGCAGTTATGATTAGAGTGTCTATAATACTAAATAAAAACTATTATATTCATTTAAGAGAATATATAGTAAACCCTCTATATAGAGTGGTTTCATAAAGTAGTGAACTACAACAACAACATTTTTTTTATTATTTTAATTAATTGAATTTTAGACTGACCAAACAACTGTTGCGAGGGTTGCCAAATATTTATCATCATCAATGTTGTTGTAGTTCACAACTTTTCGAAACCTCTCTATTAAAACAATTATTGAAATAATTGTTTTCTAATATTGTTCATTGCTCAAGTTATAGTAAAATACTAAATAAAAAATAGAAATAATTTTTGCGAAGAAGAAATACTTGTATAAGGTGGGTTTCTAAATAAATTTAAAATCTGTAATAATTTAATAATACATATAAACATATCCAACAATTAGATACGAACTAATACTATGCTTTTACTTGTTGTACTTCTTCAGTACATTTTTAAATGAATATTATATGGATTTTGTATGAAAAATGTCAAATATTGGTGCATTTTTGTCGGGTTAAACAGAATAGTCATAACCGCATTAAAATTTGGGTGATGAAAATTTGGCAATACTCCAAACAGTAGTATGATCAACCAAAAATAATTCTATTAATTTTATTGTTATCCCAGCACAGAGTTGTATTTAAAGAAATAGTTGAAACAATGACGTTTAATAATACTGTTAATTGTAAATTTACTTAAAAGATTAAGAAAAAAAAACTTATTTTATTCTATTTGATAGAGTTAATAGCTGCAGCTATATATCTACCATTACAAAATTTCATATACCTAATACTTACATAAAGGCCGTAGTCTTTCTGAAATGACATCATATAAAAATCTCAAAAACAAAAATGCAACGGGTATCTTATTTCAAACGATGATTACAGAAAACTAAATAGCATTGGTTCAAGCAGATCTATCAAGATAATACAGGATAGGTAAAATCTCCAAGCTTATAATCATTGCAATGGTATACTCGCAAGGATATCAAAATACATGACCGACGATAAACTGCAGACTACTGTTGGAATGATGTTAGCCGATAATTGCAAAAATGCAGTAGACATCTGACTTTAAGAAAATTGGTTTATAAGATCACAAGTTGTATTTATACAAAAAATTACCAAAAACAATAACATTAAAAACAAACACAGCAATTCAACTAATTCAAAATCCATATTATATATAAAAAACATAATAGACACCAAATTAATTAATCTTAAGTACTTTAAATAACTTGTGTATGTGATGTAAAGGACGTTTTTTAGGGAGATTTATCTTTGACTTACTATATCTCAGTAATAGTAATTGTAATAATTACAATATTGTATTGTATTTCATTCTAATGTACTGGAAACAATTTTAGCGACCTCTAATTGAGACGACTGTAGAGACTGCTATGTCGTAATTCTCTTTAGTTCTAAAATTTCTAAATTTCTTTCTAAAATTTTCTGAAAGATTTTTATTTAATATTTATCAAATAAATTAACTATATGCACCACCTCTGAGACACGTCTGACAAGAGCAAACTATATCAAGTTTGCCAACACGTAGCTCTTAACACTATCCCTTATCAGCACATTTCAGATATGTGTAGAATTGTTTATGCCACCTAACATTGTAGCGCATTAAAATTGGAATGCAACAAATGAAAAACATCTGGTGTTTCCTATTGCGTGCACCATTTCTGCAAATAATGCAGCTGATAATGAGGGCGATGATGATATTTACCAATTTTTTAATTTCAATTGATGAATGAGTTTTGTTCGCAGTCGTTTTATTTTTGACTCTTCAAATAGAGATAAGCACTAATATACGCCTATGGTTTAATGCTACTTGAAATATTTGTATAAGTAATGTCTTCTAATACAACTATTTGAAGTGGTATTTCTTTTATGTATTTTTAGTAAGTGGAAATTTTTGAAGAACCATTTATATACTAAATAAAGACACATTTTGCATTACCTTCATTGAACATTTATGATATTAAAATACAGAAATTTTTAACAAATTTCCATTTTATAACAATTCTTAGAGAAAATTTTTATACAGTTAATAGAATAAAAGCACTATATTGAACTACGTAGTCAACACTCTGACATCTCTATAATAGATGTCAAAATATTCTAGGATTCTTGCAGAAAAATTCTTATTGATTGTGTGCTTCGATTGACGTTTGTCTTTTTTATATTACCAAACAATATAATAACCCTAGTTGGTTAATTTTAGTGGCGGCGGACCTTCCTTTTCTGCTTGAGTGGCGCCTAGGTGTTGGTTATTATACCTTACAATCGGGTAAGTTAACCTTGGTTTTAAAAACAACCAGCGAAGTTGATAAAGGATATAATTCTTTTAAGATCTATACTTGGGATATACGTTAGACTTATTACTTCGTAGACTTCCTTGGTGGAATATCGGAATATTTATACGCCAAAAACAGTATTCAGTTCCATTATTTTCTCTTCTACACCTATAAATTTTTTTCCTTGGTTAAAATGAGGATTCATCTTCCAAAGATAATGCACTTTGATAGGAATCACACTTTTAGTATATTAAAAGTTAGATATATAGAATTAGATGAAACTTTTTTTAAAAATCTTAACTTTTAATTTTCATATCTAAATAAAAAATATATATTGTATTGTATATTATATTTATTCAAATTAATCATTTTTGAGCAATAAAGTATTACATGTTTGTGAATTCATAGACTTTGAGTTTGATGATCAACAAAAGAAATACACTTTATATAGTTGACTGCTAATCTGATGTCTTTGTATCTGCCTGTGCTCATCAGGATTTGCTGTGTTTTTAGGTTGTTGAGAGTTGGATTATTGTGACTGTCAATTATTAATCGACTCCCAGATCTCTATGGATATCTGCTCCACTTATGTACCACATGGCGTTAACTAATTTCCTTAAGCCAATATTTTGCGCTTTTTGAAGAATTTTTAATGTGGAATTTGGCGCTTGGCTCAGAACGCAGTACTACCATAGAGTAGTTCTGGTTTTTTAATCTGCTTGTATATGTTGACTCTATTCTTTATGTTGAGCTTTTTGCTAGTGATGGGCGGTGCAATGTTTGGGCAGCTTGAGATCGTTTGAACTTGAAGTGTGCCTTCCAGGACTGCTCAAGATAATAAATAAACCTACTTAACTAAGATGTCAACAGCTAAAATATACCACTTCATATAATCAAATGATCAGATTAAGATCAACAGATCATCTCTATAATTTTATTAAACTTCTTCTCTATTAAAACTTTTTGTTAATAAAACTGATTCATTCAACAATCAAAATATAATTTAAATTATATTTAAATATAATTTAATTTATTTAACACAATTAGTTTTAAATACTATACCCTACAGTTAAAGTGAAACCCAAAATATCAATATTAAATTTAAGTAAATCAAAATATGGACTTGCTAAACTTGAACTGCAGTGCTTGACTGCAAATAATTTTCAATTATGCAAGAATGATTAGATTCTTACAGGAAACTTTAGTATTAGAAAACTTATAGCAACACTAAAATATTTTATAAAATTACTTTGATATAAAAAACAAAGCAAAAAAGGATATATCAGTATACAAACAGGAAACTAGTACCTTCAAGAAGCAGTGTATATGCTGCACTGCTAACAACTTAAGCGATTTTCTAATCGCATCACGTTTCAGCAAGTGCTTTGCCAGGATATTGCAGTAAATTTATAAGAAGTTTATCCTTACTTGTCTTGTTTTATATAAATACATCTCTCTCTCATACATATATATATTGTGTACGTATTTATTGTATATACTATACATATATCCTTTTTTATGTAGGATGATTTTTTTCTTGTGCTGAGAAAAATTGCATGCATGTACATTGACTCAAGAAAACCTATTTTTTTATGCCTGACACAACATTTAACAGAGAGAGCGAGAAAAAAACACAACTGAATGTCTCTATGGCATGAGATACGAGTTTCAGGACTTCTTTAACCTACCACAAAGCATCCTTGAACGTGAACTAGTAAAACACGAAAACTGGACATTTACATGTACCAACTCTGCAACACAACAAATACAGCCTGCATACCAAGGAGCCTGAATGCTCGTACACGCTTTCAAGATGAGAAAACTTATTTCAGTACAAATCCTTTGAGTGCCTCGAAGTGGTGGGGCAGTGTGAAGTGTAAAACTTTATACTACAGATACTATATGTGCTGCATAATGTTTACATGCATTCTAGCTACTATTTTATTGTTCGGTTTATGTTTTAATGTTGCATTTTTTTGATTCAGGAAAACCGTTCCTCAAATGGAAATTTAAAAATTGCAGACTGAGTGGAAAAAATGAATAAATTATTCAGGATATAAACTGGATACAAAATAAAGAAGAAAAACAAAATAAAAACTATTTTATTTCTAAATTTTATTTGTATTTCTGTAGTTATTTTCCTTTGACTTTCCGCGCGGAGACTCAATGAAATATGCCAAATTGATAAGGAAATTGTGACTGTCCATTTTCTTTTTTTTGGTTTTTTTTGGAAAACTCAAGCAAGAAATGTTGCAATTGAATTACATTAATTTCAGAAAAAATACTGTAAGTTTAAAGCAAATTGAGTTTATTTCAAAAAAAATTTTTATTATTATTATAAATATTAATGTAGAGTACATAATATTTCGCTTTGCCTCGCACATAAGTATCTCGGCACTTTTAATTGGACAACGCTAAAATGAGGAAAAAAACGATTAATCATCAGTTTTTTTTTATTTAAATTTGTGTGAATTTCATAACGTATTTTTTTTTCTTGAATTATTGGCATTTTCTATAATTAATAATATTTTTACGGCAAGAAATTGAAAACTTCCTCTACTTATATTTAATGACTGATTTGAATAAATTTGAAAAAATCAATTTAAAAATATTTTTTAAGCTTTTTTAAAAAAAACTTTGTCTTTACTAAAAGTCTTAGTAAATATCGGAGATTCAGTAATGGAAAAAAAACAATCATACAATAAAAATATGAAGTGTTAAAATCATACCAGCGCCTTGGAAAACTGGAACTGTATAAATCTGCTGCAATGTATTCCCTATGTATTGTCATGTAACTTACGCCAACTATATGCTACAGTTTATTCCCAAGCCATTTAACAGAGTTTCACAACACTGAAAAGTGAAATTTCATATCTAAGAAAGAAAACTCTATCTGTAGGCTAGTTCTTGGCATAGAGATCTGTGCCATCGCATGAATATAGAACTTCGCTTCGGTAGGAAATTCGAAGTCCTCATTCCAGATCGATTGGATTGGGAAAATGGCATTCCCGGATTCGAACCAAAAGTAATAACATAGTACACTGATGGTTCAAAAACCAAAGAAGGAGTTGGCGCTGGGTATATGACCCACTGTCTTCCAAGCAGAGGTTCACGTTATTGAGGTCTGCGCTCGTATCAATATTAACAATGGGTTGAAATGCGCCCGAATCTGTATTTATTCAGATAGTCAAGCAACAATCAAAGCATTATGCTCCTGCAAGTTTTTCTCAAAGCTTCTAGTAGACTGTATTTATTCAGATAGTCAAGCAACAATCAAAGCATTATGCTCTTGCAAGTTTTTCTCAAAGCTTCTAGTAGACTGCTATGATACGCTGCAGCAGCTGGCAAGCAATAATAAAGTGACGCTGTGCTGGGTGCCTGGTCACACAGGTATCAATGGTGATGAGTCTGCCGAATCTTGCACAGGCAGGATCTGTCACTCAAATCTGTGGACCAGAACCTTATTGTGGATTAAGTTGGTCTACAACCAAGAGAATGTCTTCTGTTCGGTTAGGGTCTGTTGTAGCACAAAATATCAATCATGGTTGCAGTGCTCTACTCAAGTGGGAGCTAGTACTCCGCTCCTTTCTTTTATCTAAGAAATTTCTTTTAAAACAGAAAATGTTGGTTACACTCTGACAATATCCAATATTTAATATTCTAAAACCATATATGTTGTTATCCTCCAATTTTCTAAAATAAAATTAGTAATCATATAGTCTTAACGATGAAAATTGGCGCTTTATATCGCACCTTCGTGATTTTCAAAAAAGTATTGACCTACCACAAAATCAGATGAAATACCACACTATGTAGTGACTTTTTGTGGATGTGGATCAAGAATTACTTGTAGATTACTTAGTTTGTTTGCACTACTTTAAAGATAAGAATTTTGTTTGTTGATATAACCAGTTAACGAAAAATAATTCTAATACTGAAAATTGGTCTATTTGTTAAATTGTCATCCAAACTCTGTTATTCAAGTTCCCAATAAGCGCATATATACTATATGTATAAACTCAAATCTTAGACAAAACAAATATTGCTTTGGAAAAGAATTCTGTTTGAGTAGTATTTTAGCTTTATATATTATTTAATCTTTAATTCTATATTACAAAGAAATTAATAAACTTGTATAATACAATACAATTATACAAACTTATAAAACTGGTTTAGCTCATAGCTTAAAACTATGACGTTATAGTCGTCTGCCGGAAAATGTCATCCTTTTATACAGCACTGTAATAATGATGAGAAATCAGGTCAACGAACTGGATAGCTTTATATATGAACGAAACAGAAGTAAAAATTGTCTACGACGATATTATAGTATAAGTAGTATAACCTTATAGTATATAGTATATTGGAGTATAACCAACAATATCTGCAACTAAGCGTTGATCGAACGATTTAAAAATTGGTCAATAAACATTCTTTTATATAAACCTAAAGAAATGAATATCATGATTAATAAATTGAAGGATCATTTAGAACTATAATCTCGTAAGATAATGAAGTATTCAATAAAAATGTAGTAATCATTAAGATGGAGTCTTAGATGGTGTCTGTCTTTTTTATTTTCATTTTTTCGTACATTTATTAATAGTTAAAGTGTATTGAACTCTTTTTAATAAAAATTAATCTCTAAATCTTAATCTCTAAATATTTTATATAAATTTTTTAAAACTTAAGTTCCTTAAATTATATAAAAAAATATACACATCAAATCTGCTTTATTTTTTAAGAAGTCTGATTACAACCTCTACAATCTTTACACCCTTACTAACCCCACATGTCTTAAATCTCATAATTAATTAACTTTGAATAGAAAGTATATTTTTCTTAAATGAAGAAGTTTTATACTGCAGTGACTTCTTCTCAGAAGTTAGAAGTCAAAGAAGTCACTTCCCACATATCAAATAAGTTTTCAGAATTTAATAAATTACTTTTGTACATGTTTAAATGTTTTATTTGGATTCAAAACTAAACTCTTTAAAAGTTTTATGGGAGAATAAATTTGTGGAGCGATACATAAATTAAAAACGAATAAGCGTGGATAAATATTTTTGTTTTAAAAACTATTTTTATGGTGAGGCAATTCGATTGAATAAATCATCGCTAATACACAGAAGCTTAAATTTGAAATATTGAAACGATTTTTAATGTCACCGAAAAGTGTGCAGCCAACATCCCATATTGAAGTTGGCGTGTGAATTGCAGGGTTGCACAAAAAGTGCGTGAACTCTATTCAGGAAGAATTTCTATGGCGATGAATTTGAATACTTTTTGTTGAAAATAATACTAAACTATTAGTAGAGAGACAAATTTGGGAAAAAGAAAGAAAGTACTATTTTAAAATTTTTGAAAATTCTATTAAGTTTAAAGGAACTGCAAAAACTGCTTTTAATACTACCCTTAAAATACAAAAAAATACAAGCGAAATACAAGCTTTTTATTAACCAAAATTCATGTTATATATACTCTAACCAAGACTCAAAATGGTTCAATTCGGCTATCCTATTTTTGCAGTGTCTTCCAGGTGTCTTTGAAAGCAGTCGAACTTGTGTAAAATATTCT
Source organism: Teleopsis dalmanni (assembly GCF_002237135.1). NCBI lineage: Eukaryota > Metazoa > Arthropoda > Insecta > Diptera > Diopsidae > Teleopsis > Teleopsis dalmanni. The sequence continues at coordinate 28,112,181 of NC_051847.1, read as the reverse complement.
AATCTCGACAACCAATCTAGTCTGCTGAAGAGGGAAATTATATCGTAGATCTTTTGGCAAGAATATTTCATAAATTTTGCTACCCAATATTTTTTTTTTAGCAAGGCTACCTTAATTAATAGCATCAATATAATGACTCCATAACATAGTCCGCTTATGAATCCAACTGGGATACCAAGTAGTCGATTTTAGTTGAACAAATTTTGCGACCTAAAATATTAGTAGAAAACTGCTATAAACACTGTACATTATGATTAGTAGAGCACCACAATTTGAAACAAGCATCACTAATTAACTGATATAAAAGTATACGCTTAAGACTAACGGCAGTAATCACTGGGTTTTGATTTAATAATAAGCAGCTGGATAGAATGGAAATGCCGTATAATTCTTACTGCCATACTCACAACTAGGCAGGGGGAGAAGAAACTATTTTCTTTTTTCTCTGTTCGTGTTCATATGAATATGTGCTTCATTATTATTCATTATTATATTGTAGATATATTCTACCTCAATCCCATTTTATGTAGAATAAATGTGACATTTAATTGAGTGAATAGAACACGACGCGTACCTATCCGACCTATATAATTCAATCAGTTATAGATGGTCTATATCTAACCTTAATCTTTTAATTAAGAGTAAGGCCTATTTATGATTCTGAACAATTACTTTTTTTTGTTACAAATCGTATGCATATCTATTTATTTAATTTTATTTAGTGTATGAGTCCGACTTCCAATTGAGGGAGTTAACGACCGCACGGCACCTAATCACATTAGTAATTTAATCAGTTATACATGGTCTATATCAAATTTTGTTTTCCTTTTATTTAACTGTCTATCAATTTGAAATCTATTTGAATGATAGGACTGTTTTAGTATCACAAATCGTATATTTTAAAGTTATTCTACTATTATTATTATTATGAAGAAGGGATGGTACACTGCGACCTAAAGATCTATTTTGGCCCTTAGTCGAATTAAAGTGTTTCTCCAAGTCCATTTTTTTTTAATGAAAGACGGTGTAGAGCCTATCATTACTTGCCTTAAATTCCTATGTTCCATTAAATACCTTCCTAGGTGTTTCTTTCACTTGTGCAACAGTGCCGGTACTGCCCCAGTACGTAGTATGCGCTTTCGTTCTCTTCTGTACAGTAACTGCAGTCTAAGTTGGATTGAATTTCTAACTTTATTAGGCGATTATTCAATCTACAGTGACCGGTTAGTAATCCCGTAATAATTCTTAAGTTATTAAGTTATTCTTTGTAAGTTCTATGGAATCCTTGAATCCATAGTTTTTGGTTGTATGTTTCTAAAAGCATTTTAGATTGTGATAGCCTTGGTAGCTCTTCCTAATATAGTTCTCTGTCCTTTTTCTCTGCGTCGTTCAAAGGAATTGTCTAAAAACATTATATTTTAACTTATTCATTTTTAATTTTTATATATGCTTTAAAAATAATAAATGTAAAATATTGCAAAACTTTTTTTTTCGATTCAATAGCTATACTTATTCATTAAACTTTCTAATGAATAATCAAGTTCTGTGTGTGGTCTAATAAAAAATTATAGTTGGAGGGCATACTAAACACTTTATCCTTAACCCTTTTTTTAAAAACTTTAAACAAAACTTTATATATTCACTAAACTTTTCCTATATATTAAATGAAAATATTGTTTAATTACCATAAAAACGAATAAAATTAAAAATGCGTCAGTACTTACACAGTTACACAGTACACAGTACACAATGTGCAGTCGATGTTAGTCCTTACAGGACATGAGTGTGAACGCAGTGTGAACGCAGTGTAAACTTTTTGTAATGCAAACATCGGCCAATACAATGGGAAACAAAAACAATATTTAGTGACAACTTTTAAATCAGTGGCGTGAAATATAATTCACAATAAAGGCGATTAAAGAAGCATTAAAAATACAATTAAAGTATTAAACGATAAATTTATATTGGAAAAAGTTACAACAATTTGAACAATAAAAATACTGGAAATGTTAAAAATTTATATAATGAAAATAATAAAAATAATAAATATAATTGAAAAGTAAGTAAAAAAAAAAAAAAAAAAAATAAACAATAAATCATAAAATATTATTAACCGAATGCACATTTACGCATGAATCATCGAAAAGCGCACTTAATGCCGCGATTAAAATTTTTATTAAATATAAACTTTTTCAAGGATTAAAGTGCTTTGGAAGTGATCCTGTTAGGTTCATGCAGGATGTATTTATGCATTCGGTCGTACCTATACGTGGGAGAACTGTCTCGTTTCGTATGGCAGGAGTGTGTAAAGTGTGTAAGGAAAGGTGTAGTTTATATGGAAAAATTTATTTATGTGCTTTACCTCTTTTATGTTTGGCATAATTCGTTGGTTCATTGCCACAGCACGGCTGCTCGTAGTAAAAATTCCATGTGTTCTCATAATCACAATTAATGTTCTGTACGCAAAATAACAACAGCGTTAGCAGGAACGTTGAAAGGACATAAAAAGTTTTGCATGTCCTGAATGGTGGTGACCATAACCTCAACTGCATTGAGGCTTTTGTGCAAGAAAACATTTTCGATGTATAATTTTATTTCAATTATTTTATTATTTGTACTTTTATTTTATTTCTTTCACTTGTTTGGTTTGTTCTTACAATATAAGTTTAGTTATTGCATGTTAATTAAGCTGAAATTTTAAATTTTTTATACTTTATTACCCGGAATAGGGGAACTATAAAATTTAGACTATTTTAAGAACTTTTTGTGATTTAATTCCATGTGGTCAACATGAATTTAACATGGACATGATATAATTCTTAAGTCCAGGTGCGCGATGGTAGATCCCATTAAATTGAGGTCTCGACCAAGATCCTCCAAAAAAGAGAACCCTAAAATAATAAAGTGGCGCCGGGCAGAAACAAAGCAGAAGTGAGGCACTATCATCATCTTTTCCGCAAAGGAAAGGATAGGAATAATTAAAAGGTAGATTCAAACTTTAAGCATGATTCCCTAATCAGTTGACCTGTAAGCACACCATCATCATACTCAATGAGAGTATAAGATTACTTCTTAATAAAGCGTGATCCATTTGTATATAGACGCCTACACAACTTTGACACTTCCATTCTTTTATCAAAAAGTTCAGCACAAAAATAATTTAACAACAGTTTGCATGATGTGAACAATATGTCCAGATTCTATAAAATCTCACATATTCAGTCTGTTAATCGATTGTTTGAAGTTACTTATACTTTCTGTTAATAAAATACCCATTATCAAGAACTTTTACTGTCTTAAAATAACTAACACTTTTAAATTGAATTTATTTTGCAAGGACCATTTAAATATGTGTTTTGCGAAGATCTTCCCTTAAAATAATATTATTAAAGAGAAAAATAAATTATTTTACAAATCGGTGACGAGATCAATATCTTCCCATAAAATAATATTAAAGAGAGAAATAAATGATTTTACGAATCGGTGATGCGGGTAGACGGCTTGAAAAACGTTAGTATAAACAGCATTTTTTTTTGTATTTATACTTAAGACCTTTATATATGCCTTATTGAAAATAACTTTCAGATAGTGCAGATTCACAATTTAAAAGTCATGATCTAATACATCACACAGCCGTTAAAGCGACAGAGTGTCGACGACGGATGGGTTTTGCCACCACTTTGCATATGGTAAATACTTAAGAGGTTAATGTGAACTATAAACCGTACTGAAAGCCCTTTAAAAAGGGATTTAAAAAACAATAAAAATGTCTGCTCAAAAGGTCAGGCTTATATACAAATTATTATATTAAGTGAGACGTTATTAGATATAAAAAACTTTTTTGTTAGCAATAAAGAAAGCTTAAAGCGCTTTTAAAATTGTTTATTGGGTCTGAAAAGTTAGAATCTGTCAAATATGCAACTATAAACTATCTTATTTTCAACCGATAGATGTGAACTCTCGCCTAAATCGGAGCTAATTGAAAAAAGCATGACCCGAAATAATAACATTAGCTTTAGATAACAATAATTTATTTGGGAAGCAAACTTGCAATTTTAGGGAAATAAGTTTTTATTTAAATTACTATAAAATTTATACCATATAGGTACATACATATATTAGATATGACAGACTGATTTATGTATTTAAGTCAAAATTCAGAAACTACTTATATACACTTATTCTTCTAAAGTAGTCGATGTTTTTTCTTTCAATACCATATATATTATTAACCTAAAAACATACAACTAGCATAAATTAACCTAGTAAAAGATGGCTTCGAAAATAGATTATAGAAGAATTAAATCCATTAATTGAAGGAAGATAACCGAAGCTATTGTATAACAAGCTTTATGTCTTTACAGTTTACATTTTTATAATCTCTATAAAGAGTTTCTGAATTCCAGATTTCAAATCTTCAACATCTTGGATCAACAATCCAAGATGGTCGGTCAATTGGGATATTTGTAGCTCGAAAATATCAGGAAAAAAACCAGCTGTCATTTTATTTCTTAAATTAGAAAGAAAAAGGGTTTAAAACGAATTAATTTGACAAATTTTTTTCGTTCCTTTTCCTTTCCAAAATACTGGGTTTAATGGAAATCTTATATGGATGCCAAGTAGTAAACTTTTTTATAAGAAAATTTAATTGAATTTTAATGAAGTAAAATATTTTTGGTGATATATTTTAATTGTGCTCACACAAAAATAAAAGTTAAAAACGATATTTAATAAAAAAAAAAAAAAGAATAAAAGTGGCGCTGAAAACAATAGCGGAAAACTGGTTTTGTTGCTGATATACAAATTTGAACCACAAAAATGCCTTTGCATGAGTGGGAGAACGAAGTGAGAAGATCAAACAAAACAGGAAAGCAGAGTGAAATAAAGATGATTGCCAACACACATAAGGAGTAATAAATTGCTTTTGAGTAAGTTAATTTATTTTCAGATATTTTTAAAAAAATTAACAAATATTTAATAAAATAAAAATTGTCAGAAGAGTTATTATATTTAATATTATATAAAGTATTGTTATATTTTTTAATCACTTTTTTTTTGCTCTAATTTTCACTACACATTTTAAGACCGAAGTTGGCAACCATGTCATAGGTCATAGGTCATAGGTCAAATATTTGAAGTAGATACACAAAGTAAAATTACATTTTTGTATATTGCAACATTAAACAAAATAATTTATAAAAATGTTATTCCAACATGCTCTTAATGTTTGTACCAATTTTTGTTGTTGTTTTTTTATACCGGTAGCACTTTTAATTTATTAATTTATGCATATACATATGCCACTGTTTAATACGATTTGTATTCCGCAAGGCAACTTCGAGTATTCTCGTTTGTATTGTTTCGGTAACTTCTGAATTATATTGCAATTTTTAACCTAAATATTTTTTATATTTGTATTTAACTTTTTTTTTAGCCACATTTTGACTAATTAATATATTATATTGTTATAATTCATACAACAAAACTTACACCAGACAAACAAAATAAACATACACAATTCCACCGCACACCAAAGATCAATGGAAACTGCTTATTAAAAATTTATTGAATTATATAGGGAGAGCAACACGATCCACATTGAGTGAGCAGAACATTAGCACTCAATTAATGTTGACATGACATCAAGAAAACTAGCAAAACAAAGAAATATGTGGGAATAGAGTTGCCAGATAACAATTATTTCATTTTATTAAATATTCAAATAGAGAGAATAGTTTATACTTTGCATCTGGTTTCTTATTAAAAATTTGCGATCATTTTTATTATGTTTTAAAAACATTATCGAAAACTATGTTATGAATTAAATAAAAATTAAAATTAAGAAGTTTTGTATACCAAACGAATGAACTAATATTGTCAAGTTTTGCTTAAGTATGTATCAAATCTATAAAACAAACATTATAATATATTAACAAATAATGTAATATATAAACAATATAACGAATTATATATTAAATTCATGAATTGTATTAGTACTTGCATTAAACTATACAAAAACGTCTTTTTCTTTCGCTATTAAGCCATAGTAATTTAGTTGTATTTTTATTTAATATGTTGAATAGCTCAATCTGTACATAAATTATGTGTTATTGATTTATTTATAATTTATAGTTGCATTTAGAATATTAATGGAATAGTGTTAGAAACAAAAGATTAAGTAATTATGTGCAAATTTTCTTACTTAATACACGATTATAAAATCATTAATAGATATCAAAGTTTTTATTAAAATGTTTTAAGAAAATGTTATATAATGTACTTTAAAATTAAATTAAAGATTTGTTGTTTGTTTATTTTGAATTTTGTGCACAATACACGATAACATATCACAGTTTTAATCGTCTCTAGTTAGATTTTGTAAATATCGAAAAGTTCTGCATTTATCCAAAATTCGGAAAGGTTGTTTATTCCCAACAACACCAATACTGATATTCTAATTATGTAAAGAAAAATATATTTAAAAATATTTGACATTGTTTTAATAAAAATGATTAAGATTTGTTTAAATTTATACGCAGTTAGTCAATTATAACTTGAATTGAAGAAAATGCATTTTGGTATAACAAACAATAAATGCCAGCGAATGTTACTAGTATCTTTATAAACATTTTTATACATCCATTGAGCTATTAAATTAAATTAAACAAAGCCTAAATTAAAAAAAAAAAAAGATAGAAAGATACCTGCATTTTTGTTATATTTTCCTGGTCGTCTTCAGATAATGTATGTCTCAAAGCGGTAACACCGTACATAATAAGACAATCTAAATTCGAACTAAGAATATTATTTATATTTTTTTTCAAATAAATGTTTGCAGCTGAAGAGCAGAAACCAATTGCAAATGCAACACGGTCTGAAGTTTCTCCAGTTGTTTGCACTTCGTATACATATGGATTTGTGTCCTCAGAACCAACAACTAGAAGACCTACACCAAAGATACGACAATTGCTATTTACTGTTGGCGCATACATATATTCACTTATGTTTTCCATTAAATTATTTGGTGAGATATCTGCATGTTCAACTTTTCTGAATTGACGACAAATAGCACGCATGTAATCAATAACTTTACGTCCATCTGCACCCAAACCTGCTATAGATGCACCAATATTTTGATCAACGACATAAATTTTAGAACGTGACAGAAAAGCTCTTCTCTCATTACATGGAAAAGCAATTAAAACTGCATGTGTTTGATTTTTAAGACCAACTGTCGCTGAACCAAGATTTACTGTCTTTTCTGCAATTTCTATTTGTGGCATAGTGCCATCAGATTTCCATGGTTCTTTAGGCCGTTCATCATGTCTGCTAGTCTAATAAGATAAGTATCGTTACATACGAAATTGTTTCTTACAAATTAAAAAGTTTACCATTGTTAATACAGTTACTCAGATTTTCATTGGAAAGGTTTTTTTTTTTAATTTATAGTTAATTACTGAAATAATTTTTGAAATATATTAACAATAGAATCAAAGTGAGTAGGATAATATCATTTTATTTGAAAGCAAATTATTAAAATATATATTGTAGGAAGTGTGGATTATTTTTTCAAACAAATTGTTAAGTATATTAAACAGATTTGAAATGGAAAGAAATAATATATTTACAGTAATGTTATAATAGATAAAATACAAATATACAATAAATAATACTAATAAAAAAAGGTATTTGTAACTGAATTGGATCAATGTTAAAAAGGAGGATTGTTCATGGTTTAAAAAAACTGTAAGCAATCGTGCATATTTTTCTTATTAAAATTGACATCCAAATAAATAATGCTTGGCAACCCTAAAATCTATGCAACAGGCTCAAATTTTTTGTATAGAAGATTTATAAAAAGAAATAAGAAATATGTAGGAAAGCAGACTTGAATACGTTCCACAACAGATCGCTGGTGGAAACTAAAAAACTCGCTATTCAGTATGTGCGCTATAATCAGCAAACTCAGTCGTTACACGATATTTTAATTTTAATTATAATTATTGTAATTTTGAAATATTAAATTATGAATTATAAATTGTCTAATAAAACAAGTTTAAAAAATAAAATATATTACGAGATACAAAAATAATCAATTTTGGTACAGTTCTTGTTCTCAAAGGCACTAAAAGTCAAACTGTACGATATAAATAAGTCTATCGTTTGAATAACCGGAACTTTTTAGGAAGAGGAACACTTATACGAGAGATTTTTAAGACGGAGCACTTACAGTCGCTATATATGAGTAATTAATATTTATTACGAGTATATATTGACAGTTAAGTTCCCGTTTTTGAAATTTGAAATGGAGGATTACTATAATCCGTTAATAAGATATATATATATATATATGTATTATTTTATATTATGATATATTTTTAAATATCTCATTAAATAATGTAACATATATACAAGAAAATGTGTTCTTAACAGTTCGAATACTTTAATAAAATATTTCAGAAACCATAGTATGAAAGTATAATATTTACAAAAAATAATTATATGAAAATATTACTTATTTCAATTTTAGAATTAAAAATTCAATTCCATATTTTCATACCGATTATTAAAAATTCTGGATTAAAATACTAGTTTTATCATTCCTTATACTATTCTGCTTGGTTCCAACTGCTTCAGTCGTAGTTTTACAAAAAATTACTATTCTCTATGTAATTTATGCAACCTTTGGTCTTCACTTTTTAGGAACTGCATAAATCGTTTGGGGGGTTCAAAACGTTGAAAAATTGCAACAAAAGAGCAATTGTATACCAAAGGACAAACATTAAAAATATGTGGCAGCATTTCCGGCGGACATGAGGAATTTCTAAAAGCTCTATTTATGCAACAAACCGCATATTAACGATATAATAATCCTTTATGCTGCAACGAAAACAATCCAACAACAACAACAGCAACAGGAGTTTAATCCTTAGCAGTTGAATGTGACCATTGAAACAATTTGCCAACAAATCCTTTCAAATTTAGTTGAGCGAACATTGTAGGCGCTGTGATTTAAAATATGGGCACGAAAAGGGTTTATGACTGAAATCAGTTGGTAATGAAAGTCCCTTGCAGGATGTTGTTGCTATAAAGGAGATGTTGTTGTGTGTATGTATACTGTCTGTATAATTTTAGAAAATATTTTATTGTTTGGAATTTACCCTTTGAGATAACAATGATGATCAAAATTACGTAGCCACAATATGTAAATATTGAGCAATATTCATAACAGTTTTGTTGAAAATTTTTGCATACTTTTAGGCGCAATAAGTTGGAATACCAGTATTTAGATGATAAGAACGTGTGGTATATATTGACGAAGAATTATAATTAACTAATATTTTTGGGAACAAAAATCATACAGTTTTATAATTTATTAATGTTGAGAATAGTTAAAGGACAGCTGCATTGCTCATGGCATTGATAGGACTCGGACAGAATAAATATATATGTGGTCAATGTTTATTTATTTTTGATATTTCATTGAGCTTATATAAAGATATGAACCCAGTAAATTTTAGAACGATCCATTTTTATAACAAAAAATGCTATAAATGACAAAATCAAAGTCTTTAAATTGTTTGTATATTCAATACTGTTAAAAATTACGTGGCTAGCTCTCTGAACCCACATATTCGTGCTTGAACAACTAAAGTAGGAACCCAAGTTATGAAGATAATCTTCAATCCATACATATATTTTGATTAGGATTTAGTATTGAACAGCTCACAGGATTTGAACTCACAGAACCAATAATTTCTTACTTGATAAACTTATATTAAAACGTAGGCTATGAAAATAATCTTAGAGTATATCTGTCTTATTTTATTCGAGATACTATACCTTGGAATAAGTAATTCTAGAAACCAATTCAAACAAAGAAAAAAAGCGGTAAAAATAGTCTACTCGATGGATGGATCAATTACAAACTTTTTTAGAAATTTTAATTAAAGCGGTACGTACAGTATAAGCTCATATAAAATCAACCAATGCAACGAATAATATAGGTTTATAATAGGTAACTACGCACGTATTCTGTTGTTTAAGCGATACACATAGTTAAAGCTTGAATAAAATGGACCACCGCGGTGAATTATTACTTAGTGACACGAGATATATCCATTATATCCATTGTAGTTATTGGTATTTAAAGCAAAAGTTTTTAAAGTTTAAGCTAGTGATTTTTACACTGTTTACTAAAAAGTATTGCACTTTTAACATAGATATAATATGTTAGAATATGTAACTGATATGGATTGTTAAAAAAATGTTAGATATGGATAGATGATATTGAAAAATCTCAAGCTCTTCTAAAGTAGTTTTCGTCCACTTCCAAACTGCTCTATATAAATGCAGTATAATTAAGAAATTTCATACATGTATTGCTAGAAATCTTTATTTTCCATGAAGTATTAAATAAATACACTCGAATCTTTCATTTGAATAAAAATATTTCCATTTTAATACTGAGAAGATATGCTCATATCAAGGGGAAAATTTACATTACTTAAAATGTAGCAAAAGTTTTGCACTGAAGTGTGAAATGCAGTAAAAACTCATTAGTGCAACCTTAACATTGACTTTTGTTAGTGAAATATGCCTAAAAGTATGCAAACAAAAGTCTGCTGCGGCTGTAGACTTAAATGCCGGCTGTCACAGTTAGGCGCACAAACACATACATGCAGTCTCAGAACTTTACATTACACAAATGCAACCAATTTTACGTTTGTAGCGATTCACCGCATTTGGTCGCAATGAAAGCCAAGTTTGTAATAAATGCGACAATTGCGCCTGATCGCATAATTCCCAGACGGGGAGCACTTTCAAGTGTGATGCTATCGAGCAGAGCACGAGTCCCCCTCCAACCCAAACTCAAAATTTAAACAAAAAGTCGTTCATTTAGTTCCAAATCATTGCAGAAGCGCCAACACATTCCGATGTGTAGCAACAAATCTCGTCTAGCGTTGAGTGAAAAAGTTTTTGTTGGAATTTGAATTTTATTTTCCGATTTTTTTCTTTCTGTTCATTTTGCCAGCCCCTTTGGATTGTTCTCGTATTGTTTCAGCTTATGGAAAAAGCATAAAGTGAAAATGCAAAATTATGCAAAAAAGCGCACGTAAAAGGACACACGCCGACAAACGTTGTACCAAAGCCGCTTCCATTGTTTTTTTTACGGTATTTTTCAATTTAAATGAAAACTAAAAGCTGGAGAGTGTGATGAGCCGGATTGTTTTGGATGCATGAGGTGCCAGCACAGACGGTGCTTAAGGATGTCTTGACTGCAAATCAAGTGTGGACGATGGTGAACGGAAAACTGCAGTCACGTGCAGCAAACATTTGGACTTTGTCATTAACTTTATGGGTTTTATTATTTTGATAAGTAATTTTTATTTAATAACTTTTAATGGTACTAAGAATTGGACAATAGTTTCAAATCTTTCAAATCTATATATTTACATTTATATATTTTATTGAATACTAACTTTGTCTTTGACGTGCAGATATAAAACTCTTAGCCATAAGCTCCCTCCCAATATTTAGCACACCGAGGAATCTCCTATTAGAGTTCTTCAGGCTTCTTCCTATAGATCTCCCCAACACCTTGCTCACTATATCAATAAAATGTGTCGCTCTCCCTACACAATTCTGTAGTTAAATTGAGAATATTAATGATCTTCTTTTAATACTAAAGATACTAAAGAATATATGAAAAGGAATGTGTTATACTCTGCGACTTTCTTGTAGTTAAACCATTGGATTTATATATATATATATATATATTTTATTTATATATATAGTTTTATTTAAAACTTTATACAACAAGGTCCTTCGTTTTTTTTACAAATTATAAATTATAAAATATTGAATTAACATAAGTAAAATTCTTAGATTTGGCTTTGATTAAACTAAGATATTCTTAACACCGAAACCCATCAATCAAATCATAATATTATTTATAAAAACATATATATAATATTATATATTATTTTTCTTAATTCCTCTATCTTCTTCTGGAGCATAGGACCTTAATATTATATATAATAATATTAACAAAAGTTTCTATAATTTTTCTTTCGCACCTATATTTCTTTAGCTTTTAAACTTGAAGAACTTTATATTGTCGATAGCAGTACACATAATAAAGAATTAGATGATTCTTAATTATCAAAGACGTTTCAAACAGTAGTGAATTACAACAACAAATTTATTTTATTATTTTTATTAATTAAATATTTGATTGACTATTCAACTCTTGCGACTGTTTACATATATCTCTTTTTAGTATTTTCTTTTTTTAATTATTTTTGTTTGGATGCGTACTCTAATTCAAAACTGCACTCTCATAAAGCAAATCCAAAACATATTCCGATTCTGTTAAATAACCTAAATATCTCAATTCAGGGTCACACAAGTAATCACAAACTCTATTGCGTAAAAATGCTTTAGATAATAACTCGCATTTTATTAAGCAAAGGAGAAGAAGATAGATGAATAGATGATAGACAGGATGAAGTCAACTCTTTGAAATATCAGTAATATAAGCATTTGCTTTATAGGGTCTATGACGGTTCCTTCAGTGACTTTGTACTCCTCATTGTATACCAAGAATTTGTAAAAAACTCTTGCACAGAATTCTTATATTTCATCAAAACTTGGAAATCACAGGCTTAATCTCTTTTTTAAACCTTTAAATTATCCTTATTCTTAATTAACTTTAAAATTAATTTTGGTATTAACTCACAAATAAATAAATTAATAAATTAATGAATATTTTCTCACCGAATTACTAAAGTCAATATATCGTTTGCAAAACAGTTCAAAGCTTACCTGAAAAGAAACAAAATTTTATACAATATTTTAATATAAATATTAGAATTAATTTTAAATTTAAAGATTGTTAATTAGATTAAAATATCAAAAGAAAAAATATAAGAACTCAATCTTTACTATATATATTTTATTTCTAACATTTTACTTCTATTTTATTATACAAATAATTTCCTTCAACCCAAATATGAGTTCAATAATAAAACCAATTCTTATATTATAATATTATTTCTTTTGTTTTTAGCTAAATTCAAATATTTCTTTTGTCTCTTTACATTGGGAAACCCAAAATTAAAATGCTTCCAACGTGCACATGCGATATTAAAATTGACAAGGTGTAAATTTGACTGTCTTCATTGCATACTTTTAGGTTCACCATTATCACATCAGAGCTTAGTAATTGAACAACTTATTAAGGAATTTGTGAAAAAAAATGTGCAGAAGCAAAGGAAAGTATGGCTTTGTTAGCACCATATACTGTCCTCCTTCCCCATGTAAGTGTTTGAATGGAAAAGGTGTCACGCAACAAGAAAAGACCCATTGCGTTAATGTGAAAGTCTTGCAAATGACTTTTAAACAACTGTCTGCACTAATTATAATAATTTTCAGCATGAAACAAAAAATTTAATCTAATAAAAATTGTCTAAATAATTTCAACAATATTTAGGAGACACTCACATTTTTCTTCTCACATCTTCCTTTTCTTTTTTTTTTCTTCTGTGTATGTTGGATGCTTTATAAACGATTTAATTCCTTTTTGGCAGTTTTTATTTCGTAGAAACTACAAATTGTTCACACTGTGTCAACTTTCAACAAAAGATTTTAATTAAGTCCTTAATGACAACTTAATTTACCACCATCACCAACACATACACTAAATATCCTTTGCTGCTTTTTTGTATTGTTTTTGCTGCTTCTGCTGTTGGTGTCTGGTAATGTCTATGTTGCTGGTTACGTAGCAGTGACTAGTGTTTGTGTTTGCAGTGTCAGCATCATTAGTGCGGCACAATGCTGAGCGATCCATACTAGCAAAAACGAATAAAAAAAAACTCCAGCTCCAGCTCAAACTCAAACTGAAAACTAAAAGGATATAAAGATTTTCTTCTTGCCTCCCTTCTTTCCCTTTTTGCACAAATAAATGTTGGAAAAACATTTTATCAACACTAAAATGTGCTTAAATTACGTAATTAAATGATTTTTTCACTTTTTCGTTAGAGTTAGCGTTGTCATTTTCTACCACTTTTTCCCCATGTCTCGGAAATGAGCTGAGGTGGTCTTGTGTATAAGCCAAAAGGCGCATCTAAGGTTCAAGGTGTGTATGGTAGTATGAAGTTTGCATATCCTTTAGTTCGACTATGAATTTTGGATTCGTCGAACTTTTGTTTATGGATTGAGGTAAATATTTTCATAATATCTACACAATTCATATAAATTTAGAAAGAGATTTACACATTTGTTTTTTTAGATAAAAAGATATATTATACCAAAAAAAAAAACCACGACATAACATTTAGTGGCTGAGTAGTAAACTGATTTATAAAAAATATCATTGCAATGTTCCATTCAAACGAAACTTTAGCAGAACAGATTTGAGGTTGCTGGTGGGATATCTAACGGGTTACCACGGGCTACGTTACCATCTCAACAAAATGGATCTGTCCGAAAATATAGATTGTAGACTCTGCTTAGAACCAGAGGAGACACCAAGCCACATTCTATGTGACTGCCCAGCCTTGATATGGGCCAGGAGGAGATCAGAAATTGCTCTTCCCTTCCGACATTAGGAGGTCCTCAGCGGCCGACATTTTAGTCTTCATCCGGAAGCCGGAATGTCTTCTATTCAGTTAGGGTCTGTTGAAGCACAAAAGATCAATCATGATCGCAGTGCTCTGCTCAAATGGGAGCTTGTGCCCGTTCTTTCTCTTCTCTCTTCTCTTCTCCTTTCAAACTATATGACTGATAAATTGAAGTGGCAAACGTCTACATTTAACTTTAATTCCGATGTATAATTATATTTCTTTAGCTTTGGTTAAACTTGTTACACCAACGATATAATCTAAAATTCTGATTGAAAGTTAGCATTTAAAACACTTATTCTGAACTACACATATAATAGAACTCATCTACAATCATATCAGAACAAGGCAACTACTTTGAATAGATCGTTTCTTTTATACTATTCTCTTATCCTAATAGTTGCTGTACTAACAGAACATTGTCTAATAGATAGCGTCTATTGTCACTCTATTGACTAGATGGACGAAACTGTAGGTCCAATAGCTTCTCCGTCAAAGGTCACAGAAGGATTACAATTCTTTCATTTTTCTTCATTAATAATCATTAATAATAATGAAATAATTGGTTTATCTTTCTGACCATTATAAGTAAAGCATTTGATATGTCCACATCGATTATTTCTAACACTTCATCGATTCAGTTGCCTGCCGAATGGCGCTTCACTTTAGTGTCTACTGTCATAGTTATGGATTAGACGAAGAGGAGAGTCATTTCCGTCAATCACATAAGAACCAAGCAACTGTTTTTTGTACTTCATATCCTTCCCTCCATTATAGTTAATGTACTAACAGGACGCGGATAGACAACTCCACCGAATAGGACACTTTTGCCTACAATAAATAATTTGTTTATTATAGTTACCGTGTAACCAGGGCACTACGGAATTGGTAGAATACCTTCCAAACAAGACTTCCCTTCAATATTTTCTGTGGCTTATAGCAGGAAAAAGAAAGTGTTATTTATCTACTTTCTGTACGACTATTGTCAAAGTTTAGAGTAAGAATAAGGAAACGATATCATTTTCATCTTTATGAACTAAAGATGGCTCGATTAGTCCGATTGTTCAACTATTCTTATGATAAGATCCACGTGCGACCCGAAAAAAAATGAATAATAGTTCATGCTTATCACAGCAAAAAAACTGAATAACTTTTAGGTTGGCTAGTCACTTCATCCAACGACTACGACTACGTAGTTGGCTGGCATAGAAAGAAGATCCAGAACAAGTAACATTTATTCTGTTACTGTCTGTCATTCGTCAAAAAGTACACATATTTTCTTGTTTTCGAGAATGTCTGTCGGATATAACTAACATAGGCATTAAAGCTTACTTATTTGCTTAGTTACAGACGTGAATCGTCCTTGTTCAACTCGAGTAGCCTCCGCTAGCCAGCCCGATTAGTTGCTTGCTGTCGCCAATTCGTAGCACCGAGCGCCTCCAAATCGTTAAACACCTGGTCCCTCCACCGAAGATACGGACGTCCTCTAATGTGTTTCCACCTGCGGGCTCCTTTCCAGCCGGAGTATTTTCTTCCTTTAAAGGTACCGCGTGCTATATTTAAGCAATGAAGTGGTTTCACGGTCTAAAAGAGGAAAATAGTAAGCGTGCTAACATATATCAATTTTGTACTTTAATATGACCTTCGGATCGTTGAGGGAGTCGGTCATTTTGCAAGCTAGATTGCTATTACAGCTCACCTACTAGACCAATATAAGTATTTTCTGTTTATATCTAATGTTAAAATGAATATATTTTATACTGCAAATAATACTATCATATAAAAATTTCTTGAACATTCCTTAAGAACGTAGTGCATATTTTATAGTATTCTAATTCTAATTCCAAAAATTCTAATAGATTGTAAAGCTTTAATAATGTGAATGTAAACTTCCATTATGTGCAACCTTTACATCTGTAAGGCAATGCCAATGCCTCTTGCATGCATAAACCAATTGTCTAACGAAACTGAAGTCTAAAATTTCGAAACTTTTTCCAGCAATTCACGTTTATCGTTGTTTCTGTTTTTATTTTGTTACTCTTTTGCAGTTCTTGTTGTTATTCTTGTTGTTGTTGTTTCTCCTTTGCCACTTGAGCCTATTGAGCCAAGGTATTTACATAAACTTGACTTTCATACAATGGCGTACCGTGAAAACGACAAAGATTAATGTCGCCAAACTTGACATTTAGCGTGACGCCTTCGTCTCTACATATCCGTCAGATGCATTCATTTTGTAACTTCTTGTGTCAGCCAAGTCAGCCAAGTCAGCCAAGTCAGCAGTACGTACAATAACGAAAATCTAGTCTAGCTGTCGTCTGACAGACATTATGCTGCACTTCACAATAACAACAACAAAAACATGACAAAATTTTTTATTTTTATTTTCTTGTCATTCGTATTCGTATTTTTAAAGGCAACAAGACAAAACGAAAAAAGCACAAAAGTAAAATAGGAACTTTGAATCCGTTGAGAAACAAATTCTCCTAGTAGAAGAGTATGTGTATCTGGATGTGTGCATAATTAAAAAAGCATTTTCCTTTTGCTGGTAGGTTCAACTCAACTAGTGCTAGTACTTTTAAATTTATTGTGTCACTCATTCAATGCAAATGCAGCAGACGGAACAAAATTCGTTGCATTTTAAATGAAATAGTAAAAAATTTCAAAGGACTCAGCAGACTAGAAGAAGCGAAAAGTGGGAATATTATGCTCACACACACACACACACACACACACACAAATGCAACAACACAACACACACACAAATAAGCCCGAAATTCACTTTTTATACAATTTTATTTATTAATATCATTTATTTTATATATTTTTATGTCTGCTGTATGATTTTTTGATTCCATTTCAATAACAAAAACAAAACAAAAACAATATAAATAAAATCCAAAATTATTTACAGTTCTGATATTACCGAAATTAATCAAACAAAATGGCCTACAGCTGCGCCTCAACAATACTTTATGAAAGGATCATTTTTAGAAGCTTTCGTGTGGCTGTGGTAACTGCACTTCCTTCATGTACTGTAGAGAGCATTTTAATTAACCACTCCTAAAATGCTGCAGCAGTTTTTATTTATACGTGCACAAACAACACATATATACGTGCTTATGGGGAAGTACAGCGTATATTTTTGATAATAAATTCGGAGTTATTTAAAAACAAAACATCCAAATTTTTCAGTTTTTCAGTTGAAGAGTGAAGGATGTTAAAATTGTTTATGCAGTGTATCATAAACAATTTGCATTATACGTGCATTTTAAGTAAACAATTCGCATTTATGCGACCATAAACAACGGAAAATATTTTTTAACCGTTTCACTTAGCCAGCGACATATGTTGACACATTTAGGCACGTTGCTCACATAAAACCAAAAATCAGACGCCATCTTGTTATGGTCAGATATCCTTTTGCTAAATAATCCTTTATGGCGCTGCTTTGAGATTTATTTTACAGTCATACCAGACAGTCTGTACCATTTAGTTTTTAATTGCTTTATTTTTGGGTTTATTAAAAAATTAAGTAATTCTAACCGGTGAATAAGTTATAAGTGTAAATACATATAAAAAAGTTTATAAAGACATGCGACCTTAATTAGCGATATAGTTTCAACTTGGAATTGCGAGCAAAAAGTGCAATATGTATGAAAGCATATATTTAAAATGCCTTTCTAGACACTTTGAATGCGTAGAAGCAACCAGAAAGAAGAATTATAGTACTTATGGTTAACTAATATTTGTACTTATATTATACTATATTAAAGAAAACGATTGAATAAAATATATATGTCATATCTTCTATTGCTTGCAGGATATTCTTATTCTAAACGCGCCTAAAAGCTGCAACGTTTATTTTACCTAACATTGGCTCCAGATTATATGTACTAATTAGTTTTTGTTTTAATAATTCAAATAAATATTATACTTACGTTAAAGAAAACGATTGAATAAAATATATATGTCATGTCTCTTGTTGCCTGCAGAATATTCTTATTCTAAACGCGCCTAAAAGCTGCAACGTTTATTTCACCTAACATTGGCTGAAGATTTATTTGGCTTGGGATGTTAAGAAATGTAAGTTTTTCTCATATAAAATGTAACAATTGTTACAATATATAACTTTACATGTGATGTCACATGTAAGGAATATGAAACTTGTGAGATATAAGCTTACCACACAAAAAAATGTATAATATAAATAGAAAATAAATAAAATGTACTTAAAAATTATTAATAAAATATAGTATAAATGAATGAAACGCACTTAAAAGAGTGGGAGAAAACTTTCATTATGGCGAAACTGATAAACAAGAAGAACTGCGACATTTCAGAAATTTATAGAAAAGAATTATAAAATAATATAAAGCGCCTCACTCTGTTTAATATTTTTCCATTATATTTTTAATAGCTTATGAATTGAAAATAACAAAAAAAAAACAAAATTCATATAAAAGGAAAGAGTAAACCCAAGGACCATAATCAAAATTGAAACTTAAACAATAATTATACTAAAAGTGTTACCTTTATAGTGACTGTTTAACATTTAGTTTAATGGGTGATACCAGTAATCTTTGTGCGAAAAAACTATTTCCGGGTATAATTTTTTACCCTATTGTTGTTGTTTCCATTCCCCCATTTTAAAAGCGCCACTCGCCCACGCTTCTTCGGCGCTGAGGTAATCAAAAACTTTTGTATTTCATATAAATAAGCGTTTTATGTGCGATAAAAGCAGCTTAAAATTGTAGTGTTTTTCTTTCTTTATATTATATAAGGCAAAAAAAAACATTTTTTTCCTACCGGAGTTACCGTACATTTGTTACCTTGCATCTGAGCCGGCAAACACAATGTTGCAAGTGGCGGCAAAAGTTTTTTGTTCTCAACAAAATAAATTGGTTGTTGGCACAATGTGTGCACTTCGCATTTCGGAGACGCAAACAAAGTCTATTAAACGAGAAACTTTTGGCTTAAAAGGTGTATCAGGCTTAAACGTAAATTTGCAACACAAATACTGAAAGGAATAGCAAGATTATGAACATTAAAATTAAGAACAAAAAAATTAAAATATATAAAATAATGAAAAGAAGTCACAAATACAAAGTAGAAAAGTTTGTCGTTTTACACGTTGGCTCAGGCAAACGTTCGAGTTGTTCTTAAAATCCTTAACGTTCTTAAAATTTTCGCTTGAGTGAATCGCATTCAAGTAGTAAAGGATTTTCATTAAATAAAACCATTACGAAATGTTTCACTTCGATTAGCTCAACTATTTGCATATTCCCTCCCCCCCCCCACCATCCCTATTCGCCACGGTATCTTCCATATTCTGTCCTTTATTGATTGTATTAAATTCTCGAAATGCTTTAAGGAAATTTATTGTCATTTTATGTCGCAAGCACAAAGGCATTACTTGAACTTGCACTGCTTTCGGCTGCTTGAAAGGGTTATTATGCAAAATAAGTTGCATAATTTATGGCGCTTTGAGGTACGAGTAATATTTGTTTACTTGCTGACATTGCATGTCATAGGTGAATTAAAAGAAAAAAAGCTGTAATTGCACAAAAAATGTTATAAATTTTATTGACCGTAACAGGTGAAGTATGGCTTTGTCTTTTAAGAGGAGAGCGGAAGAAATTTACGCTACTTTTAGACAAAAGAAGGTATTTATTCCATAAAAAAATATGGAAGACATTAAAACAATTAAGTGAGATAATTTCGAATAATGCACGAACTAAACTATAAGGTTTAATGAACTCTATTAAAAAAAGACTTAAGTGGGTTTCATACAAAGATATGATCAAACGACTATAGTTTATAAATGTACTGCTTGGATGTATTGCAATAATTGGGAAAAGAAAAAGAAGATAGTGCTTTGCTGGATACCCGGTCACAGTAGAATCAATAGCAATAAGTTAGCGATACCGTCCTTATGAAAAAGCCAAGAGCTGAGGTAAAGTTGAATTTAGCTGACAGGTTAAGATAACTTGCGTATCATCTTCAACGAAATGGATCTGTTTGAAAACTCTGCCTGTAAAATTGTTTTCAAATAGATGATACGGCGAATCACATACTGCGGTATGATATTAAAAATCAGTCGCAATGGAAAAGTCTTTTTATAAATTAGAATAGAGCTGAGGTTATGATCAGGTCATTTGAAAGGTTGGAATGACTTATATAGTAGCTTAACAAGATGGATCTATAGTAATTGATGACGCAGGATTTTGCCCTGTTTTTTAAAAAAAATAATAAGGCGGATCACATTTTTGTGGCTATCTTACTTTGATCTGAATGAGGAAAAAAATACTTAACTTTATTTGAAATTAAAAATTTGCAATGGAAAGACATCCTTATAATGTAGAGCAGATGTAGGGTTATGAGCAGGTTATCTAACAAGTCACTTTCGCATGCATATCATTTGAAGAAGATGAGTCTGTTTGAGAACTTAGTATGTTGACTCGGCTAGAAAAATATAAAACTGCTTATCGTATTTATTATGGTGATCTAGGTTTAATCTAAGTTAGGAGAAGATTACTAAGACCCATATGAAATCAGACGCAATAAAATCGAGTTTCCATTAAGTACATCAGATATGAGTTTATGGATAGGTGTGCGCCCATATATTAACAATCTTAACTAAATTAGTGTACTTTAAGAGACATGTGTCGGTTTTTTGGATGTATTACTTTAATTTTGGGTTAGAAGAAGAATACAAGATAGGAAAAAAATTAGCAGTGTGAAATATTTTTTACTTTGTTCGAGGAGCAGAATGTCTTTTACATGATTGGGTTCAGATACTAGTATAAAAGTTCTGCAGAGCCACAGTACCCCGTTACGATGTTAATATCCATTCTGTAGTATTCCACACCTGCCAAGATTGTAATACAGAAATATATTTTTTTTGAAAGAAGTTTTAAAGAGAAAAGTAAACAAATTGTGCTCATTGACGAAATAAGATTCTTTCATCTGATTGACTATACGTTGCAGTATAATTTAACTAGATCGTAGGGAACGGATCCTAGTCCGTTTTGGACAATTAAAAATGACACATTTAGCTTAAAGAAGATATTGAGAAAAATGACAAGTAAAAGCATAAAAATTAGAAAAAAAATGAAAAAAAGTGAAGTGAGGTTTAAGAACTTATGAGAATTTGAAATGACAACTCGTCTAGTCTTTAATTTATACAAGTTAGAATTATATTCTTTGTTATTTACAAGAGTTTTTTCCAACCATTTGTAACTATATCTATTTTTGATTTACGAGAACTTCTACCACAAATCTTTATTAACTAATTAAAGTTAAAAACTGCAAAAGAAAAATTGTTTCTTGAAAACATTGAATAGAAACCACATTATTATTTTGACCAAAAGTTGAAATAACAGAAGAAACTGAAGCAAAAAGTGTCTTTAAGAATGAAAAGATTGTTTTATATTTTCCCTCAACTTCTGTGGAAAACTGAACATATTGTCGTCATTTACTTTGTTGTTGCAACAATTTGTGGACTTTTAGCAAAAGTCAATTGTTTGCTGTTTTATTTATGCATTTCTACTTACTTGTTGCAAGAACAAACAAAAAGTCTCATGCAGCAACTGTGAAAACAGCAAAAACTTGCCATAAAGCCATAAAGTTTGTGTTGACAACATGACCAAACAGGAAGCAATGTTGGTCACAAGTTCAACTTCCTAGCAACTGCAACAATATAAATTTTTTAAAACAACAAACGGAATAAAACCAGAAAAAGAAAAAAAATAAACAAAAGATAGGAGCAATAAAAATAATAACAATAAGGAAAGTTTAGTCAAAGTAGAGACGAAATATGCACAATAGTTTAATTATGGCACCTTGGACGGAACGTAGGTTTTTCTCTATTTTCTCTATAGAGCAATTGAGCGTGAAAGTGTCAATAGATGGCCTTAACTATGCATACATGAGAATCTCATTGATAGACAAACTTAATCTTAGTGAGTTGAGTTGGAGTTTTTGTGCCCTTAAAGTGAGGATAAAGTATTAGAAGGCTTATGAATGGGATTTAATTAAAAGGAAATACTTCAAAATATGGTTCGAAGAGCACCATGTTAAGCAATATATATAACATGGCTAAATGTGTGGTCTTAATGGCTTCTAACTGTCATTCTAAATCATTTTAACGACAAAACACTGCTTATAGATAAACATTTTCAACAGCTAGAGATTACTATCTTAGTTATACATCTGTAGAGGAAGAGAAAAGTTTTGCTAACCTGTTTTGTCATTGTCTAGCGATCGCTATATTATGACAACTGCTTACCTTACTTTAATCTGTCTGTAGTTTTGATCTTTACATGAGAGAAGATATTTCGGTAATATGCACTCTCACGATTCAGAAATCGTCATAACGCGACGGTTCTGCTAGACAGTGACATACCTGTAAATGACATGTGTGCCATACCTGCCTTAGAGGACGAAAAGGAAAGTTCCACTAATCTCTTCATCTACTATCTAACGCTTGCCATAAGATGAACAGAAAACTAATCTATAGCCAGATAATTAAACCAGCATTACTTTATGGGTGTTACAAGTTGCTCAAAGTCAGGCTCTCCGAAGACTCTTCAAAGTGCCTTGGTATATTCGCACAAACGACATGCTAAGAGACCATAGAATAGATCCGATCAAAAAATACATAAGAGACAGAGCCCTGAAGTTATATTGAAAAACTGACAGGCTATCCTACTTAGCACTATCTAATCTTAGAGTAATCACTCTCCGCACGGGGAGGTACGCAAATCTCAGATCAATCACTGAATAATCATGAAGCTTATAAGGAATACATAAATTAGTTAATGAGTTGGGTGGGACCCTGTAGTATCCCCAGCTATCAAAGAATAAAAGTGCTTAGTTGTGCTGACTCGAAAAATGGATCAACACACATACATACATAAAATGACAACCGATTATAAATTGCTTTCAACGACTACTTTCATAGCTGTCACTCAGATTAGAAAGATGATCTGCTGTTGTCGCTGTTCAGGAATTGCCATTATGCTACGTACTGTTAGGGAGTTACTTACAATGGCTACTTTGGTAGCTGTGGTTCAGGATAAGTAAGTTTCACTGATCTGTTTTGCCAATGTCCAGTACTTAGAATAACACTGTAGCCTGGCGATTTTCAATGACTAATGTTAAGCTGCAGCTCAGAGTGAGAAGTAGTAGGTTTTACAGATGTGTGCTCTGTCAATGTAAGCACTTCTTATAAGACTTTTATTCATTCTAGAAACAAGTTTTCTAAGGTTTCAAGTCTGGTAAATATAGAACTTAATGGCATTATGCATTTCACTAAGCCAATTAAGTGATTTCTTGACAAAAAATATGCCTTGGAGTAGCATAATAGGCTTAGGTACATAATGAGTTAAGTATATATATATATATATATATATATATAAAATGTGATATAATTTTAATTAAATTATTTCATTTTAATTATATATAAATATTAAATATGTGTACAATAGCAAATTTTCTCATATTAATTATGTCGCCTATGTTCCTTTCTTTTGTATATTTTAAATTTTTTATAAAATATTTATTTTTTATTCTGAAATTTTATTTCCTTTTTGGAAGTCATAACCTCAACCGAAACCTCATAAAAAGTGTCAAAAGCCACAACATGTGCGCTGCTGTCAACTGATCAGGAAAATTCTTTGTGCGAATATGTTTCTGGCATAAAGAGCGGTGAAAGGTAAGAAACTAGCTCAAGGATTAACATTTTGTTAAGTTTTAAATTAAAATGTCACATTATGGTAAGCACCTCAAAATGAGCTGTCAACTTCATGGTTAAGGATTTTTATTTTTCATTTATTTTATATTTGAACTTTATGCTATCGAGAGTATATGAAAAGAAAAATATTTTGTCAAAAAAGTTTCCTTAATACAAAAAAGTCACTCATACGCCCACGAGCACAAAAAACAAAAAATATTTTTCTCTCTCTAATATGTTCAAAAAAAATATATCTTTTATAAGCTATTTTAATTGAATATGAGACAAGTTGAAAATCTAATAATAGTTAGCAATATTATCAAATAAAAAATTTTAATTTTCATTTGTAGAATTAAATTTGCTCTGCTGGTATTAAACAATGTATTTTGGTTTCATTAGAGAAGTTTGAAGTGCTTGGATATCAAATAAAATCTGTTTTGTTTGAATCGAAATCAAATACAAAAGTCTGCATTGGACAGATAAACGAAAATTGTGTAGGGCGGCACAAACACTTATGGACGAACACGTCCAAACAAAAATTCTATCTCTCCTAATACATCAACTCAGAAGTCAATGCGTAGTTTAAATAACGAAGGTAGCTGCTGCTGCAGCACACAAATACACACATCAAAAGAAAGGATATCAATTAACAGATTTTAGGTGCAAACACAAAAGACTAGTAGGACTTCTGGATTTGCTAATAGAAGAATGAAAACTGTCAGACAAATAAAACTGCAACGTATACAAACAGTCAAATCCAGAAACCAGAAGCAGTAGGTTTATATCTTGTAGATACACAATAAAAACTAAAAACCAAAACACCAAAAATAGAACGCAGAACATAGAAAACTGAATTTGATGTTTGAGGTGAGTGGTGAGTGTTGAGCGGTGAGCGGCAAAAAAAAAAAAAAAAAAACTGCAGCCACTGATATACGTATATATCAAAATAGTAACAAGATGAAATTCAATTCCAACTGTCAAAGTGACATTTTACAATAGAATGCACTCTCTCTTATCCATTATCCATTACTGAAGGCAACGGACAGTACGTACATCGAGCCTAACTATATGGCATAGAGGATTTTGTGGCGACAATGCAAACGAAATATGTTTTCTGGCTTTAACAAAAGTGCGTTGAAGATTTGTAGCCAAAAGTTTTGAGTTTGGAGCAACTTTGAATGAATGTATAAAATTCTAAAGACAGGTAAACAACAATTGCTGAACAAACACACTTCCAAACAAAGGAGCAGATAGTCATAAAACACTAACTGACAGCAAAAAGCTTGGTCTTTCGTAGTACATAAGCGAAACCAGGCATATGCACTGCAGTAGTAAGGAGTAGTCCTTTTTGTTAGTTATGATGTATGTGTCAGGCAATTAAAGCTACGTTCACTTCGTATTCTTTGTTGCACTGGAAATGAATAATATTTGTTAAAACTTTGATGTTTGCGGTTTGTTTATGGAAGTTGTAAAACATTTTCTTATATCTTTTGTTTTGTATCTCATGAAAATACAGAAATGTAACTGAAAATGCCCATTGAAGATTACCTAAAATACTATAAAGAAGTAGCGAATGAGGTAGGATGTTTAATTTAGAAATGGAATTCCTAATTGATGTATTTCAAATCATTTAAATCAGACATACTGTTAGACATACTGTTGTAAAAGCTGACTTCAGTAGTAAGATAATATTTTTGTAGGAATATAAAATTATTGTTTTAATAATAATATATTATGAGTATATAGGAAATACATATTATATGTATATATAAGTTCAAAGTACCATGGTACATTAAGACGAATGACATCCTCAGCAACCTCAAGATTGATCCCATCAAAAAATACATAAAGGATAAAGCCCTGAAATTATTGGCGAAATCTGACAGACTTACTAACACCGCGTTATCAAATCTCAGAATGGTTACAGGCTCCTCGGGGAGGTATGCAAATCTGAGGTCAATTATTGCTTAGTCTGATGAAGTGATAAACAATAATCCAGTCAAGGCGCAAAGAGGGGTTTTGAAGAAACCTCGCAGTTAATAGAGAGTAAAAGTGCTCAGGTGCACTGACTCAACTGCCTCAACATAATATATTGTAGGATAATATATTATTAGCCATACTCTATCAGGAGCATAGACTTGTTACATAGTCTATGTTACAAATCTGCTATCTCTAGTAATATAACGTAATTCATTTAAATATTTGCCGATTTCGTTCTTCTTCAGGTCTAACATAGTCTTTGTTTAGAATTAAGGTACATTGTATTATGGCCTTTATTTATTTTATCATTTTAATTGTGTCGTAGCCTTTAAGCACACGCAAAAAGGCGGCGTGTGGCTTGGAGGTTAGTAAAAAAGAAAACGTGAACGTAAAAAGGTCAGTAAACTAACTGAATAAAAACAGTCTTCTTCTGTGTCTGTTGCCTTGAGGATTCCATTGAAATGTTGCGTGGTATATTTTGTCATATGGCTTTCAAAGAGTGTGACCAAGCCAATTGTATTTCCGAAACCTGATTTGTGTGTTGATATATCCTTGCTGAAGTAGTTTCACATTTGAAATTTTACGTGGCTACCAAAGTCTCAAAATATTAGGTACATAGCCATCTATTGGTATATTGGAGAGTTTTGAGCATTGCAGAAACTACTCATAGAATGAATATATCCATGCTTAAAAAACTAAATGCTAAAACCAGACTTATGAAACTAGTCTTAAACGTAGATCTAGCTGTAGTAATATTACATTATTAAAGTAACAATAGATTAAATATACTTCGGAGAAAGTTAAGTCTTTTATATAAAGCTCAAAGAATCAACATATCCGTGTATGAAAAATCAAACATTATGTGCAGAAATCAGACTTAATAGATTCCAATGTTTATCAAACTGTAGTAATATATTATAATTGTGAGTATATCGGAGAGTTTTGAGTACTTAAGAGACACTACTCAAAAAATTAATAGTTCCATGCTTAAGGATAGTTCCTTCGAAGGATTGTGAGTTTATCGGAAAATGCTGAGTATTGCAGAGACTACTCAGAGAATTGATAGTTCTATGCTTAATGAACTAAATTTGAAAAACTGATTTATGAAAGTAGTTTTCAATGCATATCAAACTGTAATTATATATTATATTTGTAGTAATAATATATTGTGAGTATGTCGAAGAATTTTAAGCATTTCATAGACTGCTCACAGTGCTAATGTCTCTGTTCTTAAAAAACTAAATGTAAAAAGCAGACTACGTCTTCAGTGGTGCTCTAATTTATTTTGATAATATAGACAATCAATCATGATTCTTTGAACAACTGATTGGAGAGGCCAAAATGTTGTAATCTGAAAATCCAGAACGAATTGCATCATTTCTTTATAAAAGTGATGAGTAAAGTCATTGCATATTCGAAAAATTGGTTCGTTTTAACTATTTAGTTAGAAGGAGTTAATTTTAGAACTTCTATGTTGTTTGTTGAAATTAGATCAATTAAATTACTATGATATCCGCTAGGAACAGTTAAACAAAACCAAGTTACAATTTATATTAAAATATAGTAAAGCGTGCAGGACTTTAAATATATAGGGTGTAGAATAACAGAAGTAAATGAGAATTGTAATTAATTTATTTTAAAGCAAAATTAAATTTTTTGTAGTCTTCTAAAAATCTTCGCTTCCCAAAAAACGGAGAAAATTTAATAAAATGGATTAGTCTGTGTTTTAACATTTTTTTTCTCCATAATTTCTCAACGTGTGACATGATTTTCGTGGATATTGTCTATTAATGGGTTGCTTACGATTGAAGAAATATATAAAGAACTTGATATTTGTCGAATTCATTTTCGCTGAGTTTGATTGGTTTAAGTTTTATATATTACATTATAATTATTAATTATTTATAATATTTATAATAATATTAACTTAATATATTGAGTCCGTTTATTTAGTAAGTATTGCAACAAGTTTGTTAGGTTTTTAAAAAAACATAAAAACTTGTATATAATAATTAAGATATTCATTTCAAAGCACTCAATCGTCTGTAATATAAGCCATATTAAATGAATTTATGATTATTATCTAAATTATAATTAATTTTATTATAAATTTAAATACAATTTGAAAGAGAATTTTTTTTTTATTTTATAAAATAAAACTTATAGAATTTGTGATTGACGGATCACATTTAACGGATTTAAATGGGAAAAAAAGGTATAAATTTTAAACATAAATATTCATTCGAAATATTCAATAAATTAACTCCGAAAAATATGATATTTTATTCATTTATTTTATTTATTTGTATTTATTAACTCAATTTCATTTTATTTACTTTATTTTATAATAAATTTGTTAGCTGCACGAATTAATATTCTTTCATGCGAAATACTCGAACCATTAAAAAAATAAATAAAAATATATATTAAATATTTTTGGTCTACAATTTTTTTAAAATACAAAGCCATAAATATACTTATAGCGTTAAAGCCATAAAATTATTAAATAATAAATAGTTAATTATTGTCCTGCATAAACTACAATAAGTATATTTTTTTAAATACAAAAATGGTACTTTGTTACCTACACAATTTTTACAAAGCTTATAACAGAGTTATCTTTAATCTATCTATTAATCTAATCTAATCTGTAATCTACTCTATTAAAATCCAATCTATTATTTCTAATCTATGCTCTATATACGTTTGTACTCTACACACTATTAACGAGATAAATATTTTCATAATTATAAAGAAGGATATTATGGCAGTCCAATCGCACCGCTATAGGGGAAATTTATGGTTTTAAAAAAAGATATCTTTCGGATACTCAATTTTGGATACCACGGATTTGCAAAAAATCCAATTCTTTTCAACTTCGGAGACTTCGTTGTTTATCCGACTAATAGAATAATCTAGTAACTTTGGTTCATAAAATATCTGAATAATCAATATAACTGTTTAATAATAATCTATAAGAGTGAACATTAACAAGTTTAAGAGTTTATATATTTACAGATATCCAATAAATTTGTGAACATTAAAAAATTATATTATTCTTGTAAAACATAAAACTCTGCTTATTCTTTTACAGCGTGTGTTTCGTAGAGATCATTTTCCTAAATTATAGGTTTGTTGTCTTTCAGTCATTTTACTTTTCTAAAACAAAAAAAAAATATACTTTAAAAATAAAACTGGAACATATATCGGATATCGGATATTATGGAGTTATCAAAAAAAAAAAAAAAAGAAGCCTGAATAACAGCTGAATAATTTGCTATACATTACTAGGGGCTCCAAACACAAATTTGTTAATCAAGTCGTTTTCTATATTACCATAAAAATAAATTGTTTCCAAAAAATTCTTCTATCTTTAAGTTTCTGAAATTGTCATTTATCTTTTTCAATAATTTTTTCATTTTTCAGTACTGTTAGCTAGCTATTAATACATGTATTTATATATTTAAATCCGTATTAGTCACCACAAATTATATTAACATTGAATATCAAACAAGCTGTCGAGAGAGTATATATAAAGTTGAATTGCTAAAGTAAATGAGAATTGTATGCCTCACTGTTGTTACGATAATTCGAAAATGATTTTGTGTTACTGCCTTTTCAAATAAGTACAGAAAATTATATTTAATGTTTTTACTTTATGGTTTGGGATTCCACTAACGAAAAAAATTTCATCAAATAAATAATGAGAAATTGAATGTCAAGTTAAATTATATTAAAGAAGCTTCATTACTTCTTGGTATTTTGACTTTAAATGAAAATATTAATTTAGAAACCAAATTGAAATCAATACTTATATTAATACCAATATTACAGATTATAGGAAGAGGATATATATAACATGAGATAACAAAAGTGAATGAGAATTGTAATTTATTTATTTCAAAACAAAATTAAATCCTTTGTAGCGTTAAAAATAGTAAACTCTCTATTTAAAGTACTTTATTAAAGTGCTTTAACACAAAAAAATTGAAAAGTAGATTTTATAGCTAATATATATTGGAAACTTTTAGAAAAATTACTTTAGATTGGAAACCACATAGTGGAGTATCCTTGGAATTAGTGTGTTTAAGTTTAGGAAGTTCATACTGAAAAATAATTTCTTTAACTAAAGATTAATCTTTGTAGTTATTTTAGCTTTGCATACTTAATAAACCGATTAGAGTACGTAGGAATATACATTATATTTATGGATATATATACATATATTTTTTATTAAAATTTACTTATATATATAATGCAAGAAATAAGAACAGTTTTTAAGTATTGCAATTTACATTATTTAAGTGGAAAAGATCAAAACTTTTTCTTAGTTGGAATGTTAATGGAACGAATCTGCTTTCAAGTAAATTTTATTTGAAAATTTTCTGCAAATATGAAAAATAAATACTCGTACTCAACCTACAACTCCTACGAACAATAAAAGGCGAAATCATTTTAAAACTTTGGAACTAAGTAGAATTATGGAAAGATTATGAAATTCTGTGAGCTTCAGAAATAATAAAACGTTTTGTATTTTAATTGCTACTGAAACTGCCTTCAGTTTATTTGTTATTCGGTAGACGAGAGCACTGAGTTCCCTTTAAACATATTTTTTCTTTATATTTTTTTTTTAAATATTATATCTATTGTTGATTGAATGTCTGGACTGCAATTTGTCTAATATAAACAAAAGTATCTACACTGTTTTTATATTTCACTGAAAGCTAAAAAAAAGTTTGTAAAATTTTAGTTAGAGGAAATGTTGAAAATAATGACATGGACTTTGAGATATTTTATTTCAACAAATATTAAAAATTCACAAACACAATAGAATATATTTAAGTAGAATATACTCAAGAAGAATATATTGCTGAATACTGCGGAATATTGCTTCAAATAATATCTATTGACATCGGAAGACGAAAGCACTTCTACCAACTTGAAGGTTGGCTTTACTTGAAGGTTTACTTGAAGGTTGTAATCTTTCAAGCCCTCTCGTCCCTAGTTACGTGTGCCTGCCTTTCAGTATTATATTTTTCATTCCTACATCTAATACCTTAAACTTAATGTGAAGACTTTATATGTTGAGTTAATTAGATTACGGTGGAAGGCAAATATCCAACAAATGCTACGACTTTGAAAAATTACACAGAACAAACTTTAATAAATAATTTCCCTTAATAATATTATTCAAAAGTATATCATTCTACCAATATATAAAATAAAATTTTAAACAGTTGTAACAATTTAAATAGTTATCACATGATTATGATGGTAATGATAGTAATATTTTTTATAACTTATATTTTTAATTGGACCAATAGGTATATAATATTATTAATTGTTCTTATAAAATTTTTTAAATAAACTTTTCTATTTATTGAAACTTTTTTTCATGTGCACAAAAAATGGTATATAAAAATATAATTTAAATAAAATTTCTTACAAGTATTTCGTACAAAATGGACTTCTTTTTGTTTTAAAGAGACTTAAAAAAATGTTTTCCCCTAAGGCACTTGAATCTTCTGATTACACCTCCACATCCTTTCTTATGAAATACATTAAATATAAATATACCAAAACAACAAAGTCCTGCCAATACTCCGAAACGATTTCTAGAAAACCATGTACTCTCTTCAATATCCGCTTTAACATCCTCTTCGACTGACTGCTCCTCCTCCCACAACTTATCATCATCGTAAACCAACATAAAACGTGGACGCACAATATCACCTCTATTAATATATATATCTAAGTATGAGTACTCCTTGATCACATCGATTTGACTTTTAACGTATTGAGGCATATTTATGAACTCACACAACAGTACGCATCTCAAAACAGAACCGCACTGTGATTTTCCCCAACATGGTGTGGGTGGACTATGTACAAGACTTACTGCTATTTCAGATGTAAAGTGCAAATATGTATTGGCGGCACTCAGTATATCTGGCAAGACTCCACAATTATAAAAAGAATTGTGAAAAACAGAATATAAATATTCTGCCTTATAACCACAATATGAAAACTTAAACCCATATACTTCACCACGAGATCGAAATACTTGCTCCACCTTATCAGACTTGTCATATATTATTTCAAATATATGATCCGGTTTTTTTATATTAATATTCTGTACAATATTATGCATATAATATGCGAAGGCATCAATCGTAATACTTTGAAAAACCGGTTGTTTGTTGTCAATCAATACCCACGTTAATAAATCTATAACCTCCATGTCACATTGATTGTAATTCTCTTGATTGATATCGTTCAATAAGCATATAAGGTTTGGAGTCAAATTGATTACTAATAGCAAACGATCAATATCTACTCCTTCTGGCTCGATAAAAAACTGAGGGGGATAGGGCTTCAATAACTCTTCGTAGCGATAATTTTTTGAAGCCGCCACGAACAAAGTCCATTTAATATCTAATGCTAGCAGATCGCGACGTAGCATAGAGCCTAATATCTTCACCTTTCTGGTAAGTTGAACTATAGCCTGTTCGTCTTCCATAGGCAAATTGTTGGTGTCATTTAATGAGCTACTTTCTACAGAACTTTCTTCTGTGTTAATACTCATTTTAGCTGCTACCTGAAGTTATTGTGTTGAAATATTTATTTTCTTTGTGTAACTATTTTTGATAACGATTGAATTAAAAATTAGGTGTTTGAGTGCGATAGAACAATTTTTTTTATTTCTGAATTTAACAGATAAATTTTTAAAATTTTTTTTAAATTTTTTGTGCTACTAAGTTTATTGTTTATTTATTAATATATATATTTCGAATTTATAAGCATGAATGTACTGTTTGTAAATTTGTCACACTTCCTAGAGCTGTTATATTTAACACTCCTACAAGTGAATCAGTATTACCTTTTTTTGATTGCTATGTCACGAGTAACCGCATCGTAATTAACCCTCAGTCTTCTTCTTTGCTTGAACAAACGTGAGTTAGGGTCTAAAGCACTTTTACTCAGTAGTGTCTGTGACCATTTAGATGATCCGTTGAACTCTGATAAGTTATTTTTATGATTTTATAGAAGTTAAAGCTGAGCATATTTTCCTGATAGAATATGTATTGCTTTTGATTTGAGCGAGTGCTACCACAGAATCGAACAATTTCAGCGCTTTGTTTTTGATATACTTTTGCACACTCTCCACTCTTAAGACCTTACGTATGTCTTCCTTTTTGATATAACATCGAGTTTTAAGCACACGTCTCAATACAATATTCTAACAAGTTTGAAGTTTTGTAATGGTGGAAGGAGTAGCATTGCCATAAGTAACACAGCCAATACAGCAGTTTAAAACGATTTTCGTTAAATATCGGGGAGGTATGCAGATCTGAGGCCAATTATTGCTTAGTCTAATGAAGTGATAAACAATAATCTAGTCAAGGCGCAAAGAAGGGTTTTGAAGAAACCTCGCAGTTAATAGAGAGTAAAAGTGCTCAGGTGCACTGACTCAACTAGCCTCAACATAATATAATTATTATTGTTAGGGGATGTAGTATTGCGACCGTCGGATCTATTGTGCCCCCTTCTGGGCTTAGAGTAGGTCTATAAGCCCTGTTGCGTCAATAAAAAGTAGTATAGAACCTACTTTACAGAGTTTTATTTCCTCTTTCGTAAGAATATACATTCCTAGGAATCTATTGCGTATGTGCATTAGCGCAGGGCTTTCTAACAGCGCAGCCTCAACATAATAATAAATATATATATATTTAAATGACTGATTTTAGTTAAATAAATCTGAAAACTTTTATAAAAGATTACAAGATTATAAAAGATTAAAAGAATAGAATTTTCTTTTTCTTCGTGAATTTGTTACTACCGATTTTGTTAGTCGACTCTGATGCTTAAAGCTATAGGTAGGGACAGATATATTCAATATCAGTTGCATCTACAATATATATAACATATCTGTATTCTTAATGTTTCTAATGAAGATAGAAAAACAAATCTTACTTTTATTGCTTTTATTTAGTTTCAAATTTTTTTGCATTAGATATTTTTGAAAAAATCTTAAATCCCTTCAGCATTTTTACTCATCACTCAAGTGTCAAAATGTAATAATGCTTAAGTGGTGCTACGATATGTCATTGATTTCTACTCTCGATTTTTTTGCACACATCACAGCATCCTCTTATTTGGACAAATGCACGCCCGGCTCTACATATGTAATCGTATATGTACTCTAAAATCAGCAATACACAGTCCATTATACACTTCAATAGTCTCTTGAGTGAATGCTTCAATATTCAAGCACTTCCAGAGATACTTAAAATCTTCCTTATTTTTGTTTCTTTTTTTTAAGTTTGCTCTGCAGGCAGGCTGCAGTTTTGTCTCTTTTCGAAGCTGGAAGTTGGTTTGGTACTCGGTTTGAATGTGTAAAAGCGAGTAGTTGAAGTAGTAATAGTTGCTCCTTTCTGTTTTTTTTTAAGCATTGGATTCGAAATGTATGTACAGTACGTTTTCCCAAGTGCAAGTATGTTCGTCTGTTTAACTGTCTCTCTGCCTGTCCTTCCAACTAAACTAGTGTCTGACTAATTTTCTAAATATATTTTTGTTTATATGCTTGTTTATTCAGCAGCTAACAAAGCGCATTTTTGCATTTTTTTATGAACTCTTTTAAGTCTGACTGTCTGTCTGTCTGTTTGTTTAAGGCATTAGCGTTCGTCCGTCCATTCAGCAGTTTTATGTCTGTACAATTGTTATGCAGACATATTTTGTTCAATTTTTTTTTCTGTTATTTTATTTTGGATGCAGTTGTCTGTGATATGGAATGATCCTGTAAGTGATTATTTTTATTTGTAATGTACATTTTGTATTTTTATACATGACCTGCACATACTTATGGTGGATGTAAGATCCAAAGTTTTAACGTTCTGTGGGTTATATTCAAATCAACTGCATAAACCGCAGCAGTGTCTTCAGCTAAATGAATATTTTGCATTGTTCAAAATAAGAAAATGGGAATTTAGATATATTAAAATGTTTGGAGTGTTATACAAATGACTGCTGTTTGACACGTTGGTATTACTCGTTGTGCTCGCCGTATGTTAGGTACTTCACGGGGGCACACACAAACCAGACACAAGTAATAAAACTAATTGGGTTAATATTGTGAACCGTGACTTATGGACAATTGAAAAAAGCTATATAGTTTGTTCTTTCTATCTTTCTTGAATCAAAGATTATTTACTAGTGCTATTCGTTTTCGAATAATTCAAACAACTCAAATTTTTAAACAGTTTGCATAATTTGAATATGAGCACCAATTTTGATACTGACTCTAATATTTGAATAATTCAAACCAGCCAAAGGTTCCAACATGAGCGAATAATTCGAATATGAGCGAATATACACTCTAACATCAAATTTTTTTTGATATTTATTTTTTTTCTATTTGTTCTAAAATCGTCTTTCAATATTTGTGATGATATCCTTTCTTTTAGGCATACGTGTAAAATGCTTATCCACTCCAAATGTAGATTATTTATACGCCAAATAATTAATTACATGATTTTACCTGATACGATTTCTGTACCTGCCCAAATATTTTCCGCATCACCTTCGTTTTACCTTTCCTAAGTATTTTTGGTTATTTACGCCTTCTAATTCGTAAGTAACAATTTTTATCATGTTTGGTGTAACTTCCGGTGCATGCTAGAATACAAGGCAGCGAGATACCAGGCAAACTCACAAAAAAGAGTCGCGGCTGCAACGATGATAGACCTTTCGCAGAACGTTTCTGCGGTCTAGACAAAAGAACTCTATCCCTTCTTTTGAACGGCGCAGAGGAAAAGAAAACTGTATTGGGATGGGTTACCAAGACTATTATAATCTATCACAATCACTTTAAGGATTGTATAGAATTAACAAAGAATTACTTAAGAATTATTACCGAAATACTAACCGGTCACTGTTGATTAAATAATCACTTAACAAAGTTAGGAATGAAATCCAGCTCAGACTGCAGTTACTGTAGAGAAGAGAGTGAAATCGCACTGATACACAAGCGGAAAAAACACCCAGGAAGGTATTTCAGGGAATATAGAGATTTAAGGCTACTAATGATAGGCACAATAGATCTTTTAGGTCGCAATGTATTGTCTCTTATCCATATAATAATAATAGGTGTAAATTTATTGAATAAGCTGGTTTGTCTCTATAATTATCGTATGGTATGCTTCTTCAGCAGAACGGAGTTGAGGTTGCTTGTGGGATATTTAACGGGTCACCATGGACTGCATTACCACCTTAACAAAATAGTTCTGTCCGAAGAGATAGATTGTCGTCTCTGCTTAGAAGCAGGCGAGAGTTCCAATCATGTTATCTCCGACTGCTCAGCCTTGATTTGTGCCAGAAGGAGGTTACTGGATCTAGAACTTCTCTTACCTTTTTGACATTAGGAGGTGCTCAACGGCTGACATTCTGGCGTTTATTCGGATGGCCGAATGTCTTCTGTTCGGATCGGGCCTGTTGCAGCACAAAAGATCAACTATAGTCGTAGTGTTTCGCTCCGTTGGGATCTGGTACCCAACTCTATTCTATTCTATTGGACGATGTAATCCAATATTTTTTCATACAATACTTATTTATGACATATTTAAGAAGAGAAAGATATAAATTGCAAAAGATAGAAAGGGAAAAAATGTAGAAAAATATTCTATATTGTAGAAAGATATTAATAGGAAAAAGGAATACGTGTTGCATCAACTGCTATAGTAGAAATTTATAACAGGTATATTTTTCTATATTTTTACAATTTAAACTAAAAACTTATTAAAATTTACATCCCTCAACAAATATATTTTCATTTATCAATTTTACTATTTAAATTTATTTACTTAGAAATTTTGTCACTATTTTTAAAAACTCTTCCGGCTGTTCAAGGTGCACTACATGGCCAGCATCAAGCCAATATAATTTCGAGTTCGGAAATAATTTTTGAATATCTGGCCAGCTCTTAGGATCCATGTAAGATGAACGTTTTCCACAAATAAAAATCGTCGGTTTTACGAACGGCTTCATTTTGTCAGCATATTCCACAAACTCGGAAACCTGTTGTGTACTGTTAAATATTGGATCTATATTAAACAACCAATAAAATTCTCCAGTTCTACGTTTCCTGAGGTTTAATGATATAAAAGTAATAATATTTGAATTTGAAACAGTTCTCAATTTATCATTAACAATTTTTCTTGCCTCTGGCATAGATAAATCTTTGGAGATCGATATATTCTTCATGGTAAGCATTATACTTTTTATCTCAGGTCTTCGCACTGAAAACGGTGATACATCAACAAAAATTGAACGTTCTATTAGATCAGGATGTAGAATCGCAAAGTACATCAGCGTCTTGCCACCCATACAATAACCCATCAAAGAAACTTTTGCGTAACCTTGTTGACGTATAAATTCCGCCACATCTTCGGCCATACTTGCCGAACTATGTTCGTTAGTATGTGGACTTTGGCCGTGGTTCCTTGCATCCACGGAGTAAATACGCTGTTTGATTTTCGGCTGTAATTCGCGACATATTCTCCTCCAGTTTTGTTTCGACCCAAAAAGACCATGCATTACAATTAAAGGTGGTAAAGTTTTGTCTGTGTTAGGCCCTTCGTACAATATATAGGCCATTTTTATTGGTTTTGAATCTGATTTAAAACTTCGAACGCATTTTTTTGACGGCCGCGTTGAAAGCAGTCTAACCGAAAACATTTTATAAATTCATGATTCGCTATTTCACTAAAAATTTTTGCAATGACACCGAAAAAATTATAATTATTATTAATTTATTATTAATTTAAATAATAATTTTAAATTTATAATTTTTGTGTATACTGTCAATTTTAATATTATTTTTTTGTTGAAAATATTTATAAAAACTTACTATATCATAATAATACTTCAATTATCCAAATGAAAGGATAGTGTTCACTTTGCTTGTAAGACAAATCAGACAAATCAGACAAATCCTGTTCCATTCCTTTCCATTTTTACTACAAAACAATCTAATACCAACTTTTAAGCTGGTGTATTTAAAAATTTTGCTACTACATTTGCAAATCTCATTGGCTCCTCCAAGTGCACCATATGACCAGTGTCCAGCCAATCTAGTTTCGAGTTCGGAAATATTTTTTGAACAGCTGGCCAACTCTCAGGATCCATGAAAGCTGAATGTGTGCCACAAGCAAAAAGCATTGGTCTTGGGAATGGCTTCAAATTGTTTACATGCTCTGAAAATTCCGAAAATTTTCGTAAATTATTGAGTAATGCGTCTATATTAGACGTCCAATAAAATTCACCAGATTCACGTTTTTTAAAATTCAGCATTAGAAAGCTAGCAGTATAGGGACTTATTATAGCTTGTAAGTCCTTTTCAGCCATTCTTCGTCCCTGTGCTATAGATAAATCTTTCGGTATTGATATATTTTTCATGGTAAGCATTAAGCTTTCTAACTCAGGTAGACTGGAAGGCATTGAAAGTGGAGATATGTCAATGATAACTCCACGTTCCACTAAATCGGGACGTTGTAGAGCTAAGTACATCATTGCTCTGCCACCCATACTGTGTCCCATTACTGAAGCTCTTGCGTAACCTTCTTGACGTATAAATTCCGCCACATCTTCTGCCATATTCGCCGCACTATGTTCATTTATGTGTGGACTTTCGCCGTGGTTTCTGGCATCAACGGCGTAAATTCGCTGTTTAATTTTGATTTGCAGCTTTTTACATACTAACATCCAGTTTTGTTTTGAACCGAAAAGTCCGTGCATCACGACCAATGGTGGCAAAGTTTTGTCAGTATTAGGTCCTTCGTAGACATTATAGGCCATTTTTACTGGTGTTAAATTTGATTTAAAATTTCGAGTGCATATTTTTAATGGCTGCATTGAGGAGCATTATAGAAAATATATTCAAAAGTCGTGTTTTATATCGACAGCAGAAATAGAAAATTAAAAATTATGGTTATTAAAAAAATTTTTTTTTACATTACTGTCAAATATTTAAAAAAAAAATTAATTTAAAATTAAACTATCTTTATAACGTACTAATCCTGTTTCAGTCTCCAATATGTATACTTATATCTGATTCTATAATATTCATGTTGGATTTGAGATTTTAGACATTTTTTTTAAAAGGCATAGACCGCTATGACGATAGCCCAGAAAAGTAATACACCTTACATTGAAAACAAGACAATTTTTAAAAATAGATTATGATTTATTTGAATATATCACTATACAAGTAGAAAATTGCGCTTTCTTATTGAAAACATACAGAAACAGAGATAGATACTACAGCACTAAAAATAAAATATTTGAAATAATCACCAAGGGCTTCCAAGTATGCAATGACTGAATAACTCAGTTCTAAAAATATTTACAACTCGATTTCTTAAGGAATTATGCCATTAACGTTCTACAAACTTCAAGCTCCATATTAATTAAGTTATCCGACACGGAGCAAAAGGGCAGCTTTTCCTAGGGTTTTTAATGATTTTTATATGTACCCCGATTGGCTAAAAAAATGGTCCAGAACTCTTCAATTTTTTGTTGGCAGAACCTTCTGAGATAAGGATGTTAGCCTCAGCAGTGATCACAGGAAAAACGAAATGCATATGAAGACCCTTCTAAAACTCGGAGAAGAAATTGGAAATTTCATAACAAGAAGCAAATACATCTGAGGCTGTAATGAGACTATTTCACAAGAAGAAAATAGGTTAAGTCTCCAAGGTAATAGAGTATACTTGCAATCATAAAATTGAAGAAATATTAGTATTATTAGTACTATAAGTAGAAGTATTATATTTTTAAAATTCACTTAAACACGAACCATACGCATTAGCCAACATAGTGTATTCCATTGCCCAAGCTAATGATTGAATCAAATATTAACACTAAAAATGTAATGTAAACGTAAACGTTGTCATTTAAAATTCTTAAAAAAAAAAATACAATTTTGTTTTTAAATTGGTTTATTTAGAAATTGTCCAACTATAGTCACAAACTTCACGGGCTGTTCAATGTGCACCATATGACCAGAGTCAAGCCAATCTAACTCCGAATTCGGAAATATTTTTTTAATTTCTGGCCAGCTTCCAGGATCCATGAACGCTGAATCTTTTCCGCAGGCAAAAAGCATTGGTTTTGTGAATGGCTTCTGATCTATATGTTCCATAAATTCGGAAAACTTTCGTAAATTATGAAGTAATGCGTCTACATTACATGCCCAATAAAATTCGCCAGTTTTACGTTTTTTGAAGTTAAGTATAATAAAACTAACAGTATCGGGATCTATAGAAGTTTTTAACTCTTTTTCAGCCATTCTTCGTCCGTGTGCCATAGATAATTCTTTTGGTACTGATATATTTTTCATGGCAAGCAATATATTTTCCATGTCACTAATACCACGTGGCACTGAAATCGGTGATATGTCAATGATAATTCCACGTTCTACTAAATCGGGATGTTGTAGAGCTAAATACATCATCGCTCTGCCACCCATGCTGTGACCCATCACTGAAGCTTTTGCGTAACCTTGTTGACGTATAAATTCCGCCACATCTTCAGCCAAGTTTGCCGAACTATGGGCGTGGATATGTGGGCTTTCGCCGTGGTTTCTCGCATCGACGGCGTAAATTCGCTGTTTGATTTTTGTTTGTAATTCGCGACAAATTCCTCTCCAATTTTGTTTTGAACCCAAAAGTCCATGCATTACGATTAATGGTGGTAAAGTTTTGTCCGTATTAGTTCCTTCGTAGACATTATAGGCCAATTTTACTGGTGTTAAATTTGTTTTAAAATTTCGAATCCAAATTTTTAGTGGCTGCGTTGCGAAAAGCATTGCTGAAAACATTGTATAAAAGTGTCATTTGCAAAGTTTATTAATATTATATTGTAATAAAAACGTAATAATTTGTAAGAAGTTGTTTCAAAAAATATTTTTGTTATTCTGTCAGATATTTCAAAACAAATTATTTTGTGGATTACGTTTTAATTTGTGCTTTGTTTGGAACTTAAATTTTGAGAGGCTGAGCACTCAATAGCAAATGCGAGCAGTTTATGCTGAATTCATACGAGAGTTTTCTTTGTAATTTTAGCTGTCAAAAATTTTGATTTTGCATTGAAAACAACAACAATTGAAAAGCTAAAATTACAAGCATGACAGCTAAAATTACAAACAAAACTCGCGTGTGAATTCATTATTACTTACTGATAAAAACTGTGTTTTTTTGGAGCGAATTCGCATTTTTATATTCGCTTAAAAGGCAACACACATTTCATTCTTAAAAATGTATTGGAAAATTATTGACAACTTTTGGTAGAAAAAAAAAGTAAGAAATTTAAACATTTTAATGGGCATTTTTTTCTATACTCTTTTGTGCTATAAAGTGTTTTCCCTTACATAAGAATCAAGCATATATACATATGCGCTCCCAAGAAAACACAGTTAAGTCTGACTTGACTTTGATTTGATAATCGTTTTGTGGACATTTACCACGCCACGTTATGGCACATTAGTTATATAAACCAAAAAATAGATTTAAATTATATTTTTTTAGACTATTACATTTTTTTAGATAAATTATTTATATTAACTAAAAACTGATGATTTGCCTAAGCTCATATTTACTATTACCCAAACTGATTATTCCACGAAATAATTTATTTTAACAAATTTTGTTATTATTCTAAATTGTTTGAAAATTAAATAAAATATATATTGTCTTTAAATTTTTTGATTTAGAAATTCTGCCACTATATTCACAAACTTCACTGGCTGCTCTATGTGTATCATATGACCAGTGTCAAGCCAGTGTAATTTCGAATTTGGAAAAATCTTTTGAATATCTGGCCAACTATCAGGATCCATGAAACTTGAGTTGTTTCCGCAGGCAAAAACCATTGGGTTTGTGAATGGCTTTAGATTATCTACATGTTCTAAAAACTCCGAAAATTTTCGTAAATTATTAAGTAATGCGTCTATATTAGGTGCCCAATAAAATTCACCACTTTCACGTTTCTTAAGGTTCAGCATAATAAAATGAACAATTTCAGGATCAATAGCAATTAATTCTTTTTCAACAATTTTTCGTCCCTGTGCCATAGTTAAATCCTTTGATACTGATATATTTTTCATAGCCAGCATTAAAGCCTCCATTTCAAATACACTATGAGGCACTGAAAGCGGTGATATGTCAATGATAACTCCACGTTCTACTAAATCGGGATGTTGTAGAGCTAAGTACATCATCGCTCTCCCACCCATACTGTGTCCCATCACTGAAGCTTTTGCGTAACCCTCTTGACGTATAAATTTCACCACATCTTCAGCCATATTTGCTGAACTATGTTCATTTGTATGTGGGCTTTCGCCGTGATTTCTCGCATCGACGGCGTAAATTCGCTGTTTGATTTTCGTTTGTAGTTCGCGACATATACCCCTCCAGTTTTGTTTTGAACCGAAAAGTCCATGCATTACGATCAATGGTGGTAAAGTTTTGTCAGTATTAGGTCCTTCGTAGACATTATAGGCCATTTTTACTGGTCTTAAATTTGATTTAAAATTTCGTACATATTTTTTTAATGGCTGCGTATAAAGCAGCTTTGTTGAAAACATTTTATAAAATCATTACTGTAGATTTTACTTAAAATTTATTACAGCAAAATTATTTAAATAAAAGCAATAAATTATAAAATAAATTAAATAAACACTAATAAGTTAATTATTTAAATAAGGAAATTATTTTTATTGTTGCTGTCAAATTTTTTTTTTTAATTTTTGGTTGGATTTTTTCTTTAGTGTATATAAAATTAAATTTATTGTTGTTGCTTGAGTCTATAATCAGTGCACATTGCAAGTATGAGTGAGTATTCTACGCGCTGATTATGTTGAGTTGTTTTTGCTTTGGCAATAAGCAGCGGTTGATGGTATTCGACATGCCACGCTGTATGAGTGGCTCATGTAAGTTACGCAAACGAAAAAAATAGTTTTTAATTCACTTTTTAAAACGAATCGCACACAAGTTGTTTATAGATTGTTTATCTCAATATAGTTTAAATATTTTGGTGAAATAAGCTTTATTTTATTATATGAAAAAATCAATATATCTCACTGAATTTCTTTTAGAATGCCCACGGAGTATAGAATCAGAACGTAAACAACACACAGCTGACATGCCCCAAATCGAATACTGACGTGCAAAATCTCACAAAAATATGAGAGCACACAAAAATCTGAAATTCGCTCACCATTTAAATGTCAAAGTTTTTAGAGTTGCCAAAGTCACGATTTTTTCAAAAATGTTCAACTGATATCATTTTAAATTTTTGATTTGAAAAAACAAAATACTAAAATTGATTAAAATAAAACAAGAATATTATATATAATAAAAAAATTGATTTTAATTATTTGAAAGAGAAAATACAGAATAAGCTATGCAGTTAGTATCATAATTTTATTATAAAAGAATTTTATATAAAAGAAACTATATATAATGTAATGTACGTTAAATGAAATAGAAATATATTTAAAAATATTTTGTTTTGATATACAACCTGTTTAAATATCTTCAACACAATTTATTTATTTTTTTGGATCAATTCCCATAAAACGAGTAATCTGTTCCGTAGTTCTGATTTGGCAGTCGTATTTCAAAAATGTATGTCACGTAATGTTATCATCCAACACTAATGTTTTGAAATTGTGAAAACTTACTGCAGAAACTGTAAGCTTTTTTCTTATTGTGCCAACAAACAAAACCGGCACATCTTTGACAGTAAAATAGTATTAACCTACAAGTTACTGTCAAAAAAGTTAATTTATGGATTGCCATTTGGTCTCAAGAAATGATAGATCAATATCATGACGAAGATATATGACAAATTTGTTACACACATTAACATAATTATTTAATATATTAATATATATATATATTAATATATTAATATATATTAATAATATATTTAATATTTTTTTAAGTACAATTAAAGTAAAAGATATACGATTTAACTATTATGAGATATTTGCTCGAGATATTTTAGAAAGAGTAGTTTTACACATTGATGGAGAGAATTGGTCACGAAGATCATTCAATTCATCACTAATGGACCGTTCGGTAAGGAACGTGATACTCTGAATACATTTCTTCTTCGTGTGACTCCTGGGCTATTGCCAGCTACGTAGCCATAAAATATCAGGAATTATCTCAAAGGAATACATACGGTTGTTAAAGAAACACTTATGGCAGAATTTAAGCAAGTGTTGGATATAATCCAGTTGCTATTCAAGAAGTATTATTCAATTTCATTTTCACCTTTCATTTCCAGTTAAGTTATATAACTTTATAAGGTCTTAGAGATGCTACATATTAGTAGATCTGCTAAATTTGAACATACATAATTTCATAGACGAGGACATGTAAAAAGAACCAGGAATTTAATATCGCAAATATTCAGGATGTATGTTGTGAAAAATTGTTAAAAAATCAAAATATATATATCAGCATATATTAATAATATGCATTTATGTAA
Source organism: Teleopsis dalmanni (assembly GCF_002237135.1). Lineage (NCBI taxonomy): Eukaryota > Metazoa > Arthropoda > Insecta > Diptera > Diopsidae > Teleopsis > Teleopsis dalmanni. The sequence goes on along the minus strand of NC_051847.1, from coordinate 28,067,292 downwards.
GTCTGAAGAGACTTAGGTAAACAACCTACAATAAATGGAAATATAATAGAATAGAATAGAAAAATAGGAAAACATAGAATAGAAAATATAGTAGAATAGAATATAACGGATACTGGTGCACGGAGAGCAGAACCTTGCTACAATGCTTTGTCCTACTAACTGAACTTGATTATATGAAAAATACTATTTCGTTCGAATGAAAGTCAAAATATCAGTTGATGCAGACATCATAATTTCAGACGAGAATAGACTCTACTTCTGATCGTAGAGTTTCCTCTTCACCTACATCACAGCTGAACAGTCGCAAAAATTTGAGTAATGGCCTTATCCGCTTTTAAGCAATAAACAAAGACCCCTCAGATAACCCTTCCACAACCTCAGTTCGATTACACTAAACATGGGTAGTCTATTGCAGTTAAATGAAAGCAACAGCTCTTTAGCGTGACAATTACTTGAAGTGTAGCACCAGTACCGATAACTTACAATAACATCTAATAATAGATAAGAATAGATAATAGCTATTATCTATTTATCTTTATCTGTATTTTTATTATAATATTAGATAATAATTATAATAATGTGTATTACATATTTTTTTCTGTTTAGAATGCGGTTTGATTTCGTATGATTATCTTGCAAGGTCACAAAAAACTTATACTGCAACATATGATAATTGTATGCGAATGCGAATAATCCGGTGACTACTCCATCTATAGATACATTTCAAAAACGCTGTCAAGAGTTTAGTGAGTGTATGCTAATTTGTGTTTGTCTATTTATTTATGAGTTATAAGTCATATTTGTAAGTTTTTAAGAGCTAGTTGACGAAACATTACCTTCTATCTGTTAAGATATCTTAGTATTTTGTATATAGGTACACATATCATAAGATAGTTGCTTATGGGTATACAGTTTTCTGTCCAAAGTAAAGTACATAACTTGTACTTAGAAAAAAATTTATTAAATAAAAAAAAATTAATATGTGAAGTCCAAAGATTCAATTGTATCTATGTATTAGTATGCAGTACAATGTTTTTTAGGTTTAGCATTGAACATTGAAATTGAGCTTTAGAATTAATTTTGAATTCAATCTTATGTATGCTGCAATACATACATATAAGGCTCGTCTAATATTTACAATTACAATCCTACTAGCACATTTTTTTTTCTATATATTTTCTAAACAGGTTGGTTTCTATTTTTAATCACACCAAGGTTTTCCAAATTCAGGATCGCTGATCTTTTTCTTTTTGAACGTACAAACGTACAAATTGAATAACTGAATTTTGGCTCTTCTGTTTATATCTGTAACTATGTACCTACATAGATACAAATTTCGCGGATGTACGGGCAGTGCTCGCTTTTGTATTTTTGGTTTATGTATGCCCAACTGAATAAATTTTATTTTCCACTTTGATGCTACTTTTGTAACAATTTTTTCCATGAAGATTTTTACAAAATTTTGTACTGCAAGCGTTTCTATTTTTTCAACTTTTTTTGAGTTTTATGTAAGTTTTTTTTCACAGTGTAGTTTTCGGTTTTTTGGCCACTGAGATGTAACGTTTTAGTTACCTTTTTATGCAGCGCACTTTCAGGCTAAAAATGCATGAATGAGCATGGAAAAAGCGCATTTAAATGCTCACCTGAAAGGCGCCGCAGTCCTGGCCAAAAGGATTTATGGTTGTTAGTGTGTATGTATGTGTATGTGTGTGTCTGTGTGTTTCTGTGTGTGTGTTTGTGCTAGTGTGTTTGTATGTTTTTTTAGTTGTTTATGTTTTGTGGCAACTTAAAAAACTATCAAATATGTATCATTTTTTTATGTACTGCAAGCAAGTGAGCGTATATTTTCATTTGTATTTGTATGTGAAAATGTAAATAACTTTTTTATGTGAAATGCTTTTTTCATATAACTGCATACTTTTACTTTGTATTGTATTTATTATTTATTTTTTTATCTATTTTTTTAACCCGTTTGTAGCCGCAGGATGAGCAGCGAATGAATACAAAAATTTAATCAACCAATTGTAATATCAAACAGGGAAAATCGAATGAAAAAAGAATCTCTAACAATTGAAAATTTTAATTCTTATCTAGAACTGAAAAGTGATGCATAATACATGAGATGTGCATATCGAATATCAAAGCAAATAAAGGCTTCCGTTAGGATTTTAGGAAAGTTCATAGCAAGTTAAGTGTAACAGTAAAACAGCAATATAATCTGATATCCTTACAAAGGAAAATATATACAATTTACATGAGTAACTAAATGGTTCCAACAGACTCATGTCAGTATTTGCAATCCTAATATGTCTCTTAATTGAATTAAAGAAGGTGTTTACACGTCTTATAATTGCTTAAGTATTGTGGTGAAGACGTTTAGTCGAGTAATGCAAAGCATTAGCTTAAAGTTGAGCTTAAAACTAGCAAGCTGTGAAGACGTTAAAAGCTTTAAATACTTTGATTTGCGCTTAACTAAAATGAAGAAATGAAACGACTATAAGAGATAGATTCCAACTAGTTAATGTAAGTTTAAATGGTTTAAAAGAATCTTATGCTTTCAAAAATTATAACTAGAAAAACTAAAATAAGGAAATAAATGTGTAAAGCAGCATGGCGAGAAGCAGCGATGAGTAAAATGTGATAACTAACAAAAAGTAAGGCTAAAGGGTCTTCAAAGCATATTTCAGCTGGTTCAGGAGAAAAATATTTAAAGAAGATACAATGATGATAAGCTAAACCGGGTATTTAAGCCAGTTCAGGAGAAAAGTATTATTAGGAGATATAATTATCATGAGCTAAACCGGGTATTTAAGCCAGTTCAGGATAAAAGTATTGTTAGGAGATATGATTGTCATGAGCTAAACCGGGTATTTAACCCAGTTCAGTAGAAAAGTATTATTAGAAGATATAATTACCATGAACTAAACAAAGTATATAAGGCAGTTTAGAAAAAAGTATTAAATGGGGATATAATTATCTTGAACTAAACCGGATATTTAAACCAGTTCAGGATAAAAGTATTATTAGGAGATAAGTTTGTCATGAGCTAGCTAAACCGGTATTTAAACCAGTTCAGGAGATAAGTATTATTAGGAGATATAATTATCATAAGTTAGATCGGCTAATGCAATGATTCATTTTACGATAAAAGCGAATACTACAATCATAATCAAAAGAAAGCACTCGAATCTTAAATTTTGTATATATATCTGCGTCTTTAATGGTATCTCAAACTATAGATATGTTCGAAAGTGGACTTAAGACATATTTGATTTAAGACAAATACAACAGTTCCAATGTAAGGTATTGAAAATTATTGTCTGTATGTGATTATATGTATGAATATGAAATATATATGTGAATTTCAAATATTGAACTATTGGTTTGGGTAGTGTTTAGTTATAAGTAACCTTAATATGCTTAAAATATTGTAGCACATTATGTTATGTGTATTATTATGCAAACTTATAGGTATCATAGATCTATTCAAGTAGCAATGATTTCTGGTCTTTAATGCACACATACATTAATAGTGATTTGATATAATATTTCAACAATTGTTAATATTTTTATGTCTATATTATATCTTATTTCAGTGCATAAGATATGATTTCTAATTGTATATTCTATTGGTATATATAACATGGATTCACTCTAAATTTAATTCCGGACTGTTAGATATTAACACACAAGTAATATTTTCTGTTTGATTTCACAAGATCGTATATCCAATATGGCTTTCTTGACTATGGACTATAAACTCTACAGTATGATGATTTTTAAAATACATTAACTGATGTTGAATTCTTTCATTTTGTCTGAAGAAGAAACATAAAACTATTTAGTACACATTGGACATAAAAAAATGGCTAAACACAGATATAAAATGGATCAGTATGCAAACACATTAGTCCATTTTCATAACATTTAATATAAAAAATAAAAAAAAAGTACCTTTCTAAAGCACATACAAAATCGTCATTAAATGAATTTTCCTATAATATATATGCTCTGTCACCATTTGCTATGAATTGGATATACCTATGTCCCTTTTATTAAACTGTTAATGGTTTAATTTTTATTTTTTATAAAAAAACCGACTTAGTATTAATAAAATCTAATATAAAGAAATTCAACTAATTTCAAATGAAATATATTTTTTCTTCATTAATTTTAGTAAAATTCACTGAAATAAAATTGTCATTATTTTTATTTGTATTTTTTACTCAAAAGTCCTTTGATTCAAGCATAACACCGCAGGATATAATCAGAAATTTTTTCTTCATCACGTACAAAAATTATGACATATAACCTTACGTATATAAACTTCTTGCAAATACTCGGCAGGATATTCCAGAGGACATGCTGTTCGCTGTAAAAATTATGAGCGAAGTTGTTCAAATATTAAAAAATTATATTTGAAATAATCACGCTAAATAAATATTTCATAAAAATGTGAAAGCGGTTAAGGAGATTTTTTATATTATTAAGCAAACTACACAAATCGATTTACAGCAAAATTCGATGTTTTCTGAGCAAAATTCTTTTGAAGTGATGAAAATTAATTGAAAAATTAGAAAAAAATATGAGAGAAAAATAAAAATTGTAAAAAGAAATTAAAAAATATAATTATGTTTCTTTTAACACAAATAATTTTTTTCTTATTATTTTATTCATTATAATAAAAATTTCAGAAAATACAGTCATATAATGACTTTGGCAAAAAAAATTTAATTTGATTTTCTAATAAAAAATAAATTTTAAACTAAATTTAAAGTTTTTATAAAATTAGAGTTACATAGACACTTAACTACCTAAACGAGTAAAGTCAGTTCTAATGGTTTCAAAATGTATAGATTTAGGCAAGTTTTTGCTAACATTTAAAACGATGGCTAAATCTGGCATCCGGTTTAAATATAATCTATTTTTCAACATCTCCAATGCTTTGATTTTTAATGGAATGGATTAAGAATGATACGTAATGCTAATGGCTAATGAGATCTAGAAAACTAACAAACTGGCGAGGTGTTTAGGGGCTTAGATATATCTTATTAGTTCTAATAAAAAATAGTTGATATATTGTAATAATATTACTATATCTAGATAGCTGAATATTTATGAAATTTTTACAATTTATAACTGAATAATGGATTGCGTGTATCTTCCAGTCAATCAATGCGTTATGCTAGGTTAATAACTCAGACCTTGGAAATGGACAAACAATTGTTTGTTTATATGGGTTCAGATATAACTTAGCACTACTAATAAAAAGTTTTTCACAGTTTTGTATGTTGAAGAAGACATCTGTGACTGTGTCAGTTTTTTTTTATATCTGAAGATAATCGAAATATCGGTATATCACTTTAATAAAATATAATTATTTTAAATCTAAATAAAAAATATCAGTTTTGAATTAAATGCCCAATTAGTCCGTTCAATAATTATTATATTTTTACTCTATTCAATTTTATTCAATTCTTGATCTACTTCGGCTAATCCTTCACTTCAGTGGGGCCACTTGTTGGACGGTGCGCTGTCTCAACGTCCCACCATAAGTATTATTCAATTACTAATTAATAATTAATATCGGTAGGCTAATTGTTTGAACAGAGTAAGAGATATTTTATAGGAGTTAATAAAATATCTGCAAGGTCACGCCACGCCTCCAATTACGCCTTCCTACTATTATTAAATACCTTTAAAAATGGCAATTATAAAAGTTTAGTACGAAAAAAACTTTTTTGACTATATATTCCACAATGAAAGTTGAAAGAATTTTTTATCCTTTTTTTATATTTATAATGGAAGTAAGAGGTTAACCAAATATGACAGGGCTTTTAAGTACACTGCATTAAAAATTGTCATGCTAATGCCACGGCTAAAAGGTTAACGAAGGTTTTGCCATTGTATAGCAGGGAAAGTAATTGAAGTATCCTTAAAAAGTATACACACATGTATACGGGAAGAGCGGAACAGCACTCCTACTGCTGGACAGATTTTGTGCTCTTTGTCACTTCATCATAAAAGCTTTTAGTCCATCACTAATTCAATTATTTTCAAACATTTTTTAAATAATTTTTATGAGTTGTGAGTGAAATTACTTGCAATGTGGGTGTTTAGCAGAGAAAAAAAAAATATTTTCTAAAAAAATCATAATATTGAGTGTTGATAAATGTTGCGGTTTTTCGGAATTCTAAAAAGTATTTTTTACATAATCCTGGCAGTGCAGAAAAGGACAAATATTTTATTTTAATTTTTTTCTATTTTTAATTTTTTCTATTTTAAATGTTTAACAGAGCCCGTAAAGGCTTATGTCGAAATTGTTTTGCATGCATTCTCATAGCCATTGAATTGCTAAAATATTTTTAAGAATTCCTTATATTTTTATATCCTTTTATGTTGTAGCAATTTGGCAAGGGGTAAAATGCAATATTTTTTACTTTAGAGAAAAAAGAATGAAATTGAAGTAAATAAATAAAATATCTGAAAAAATGTGGAAGTGAGAAATTTGTGACAACGATAAAAAATATAGTTACTTCGCACCATTGTCGCTGCAATGTTGGCAACTTAATGCACTTGGCAATACAATTTCAGCTCACCAAGCTTGCTCCAAAAATGAAAAAAAAAAAAACAAAACAAAAAAATAATAAAATAAAATAGAAAAATGGAGAATGAATGTTCCTTGGAGCATAGCTTCTAGCAAAAATATTGGCGTGCAAAAAGGTGCAAAATTGTAAATGTGAAATCAAATGAAAGAAAACCAATCATTGAAAACATGCCAATGCAGCGTAAAGGAAATTATTGACATTTTAAAGTACATAAATAAATATTTATGCATAACAGAGCACACTTCATAAAGGTACGAGTATCCGGTTTACACCTATAATAGTAGAAGAGGAAATAAAAATAAATATAATTAAAAAATTTTTTTTCTATCAATAACTAGTAAATACAAAACTCATTAAAATATTCAACTCATTTTAAATATTTCCTATTATAAAAGAATTCTACAATAAAAACTTGAATGGACACTCATATTTGCATGAATATCGAAGTATCTAAAATACTGGATATGCACTAACCATGGTTGAACTTATTCTAATACATGAATGCTTTAGAGACAGCTGAACTACAAATTAAATGAAATATATATTTTCTTTAATAGTATACAAGTATCTAAAAGAATGGATATGTACTGACAATGGTCGAACTAATTCTAATAAACGAATGACTTAGAAGTAGCTGAACTACAAATTATGTCTTAGATTTAGCCTAACATTATCCAACTTAAGATGAATATGAATTATTCCTGCCAATCTTAATATATCGACCCATTAAATGAATCAGAATAAAGGATTACATGAGCAGATACTACTTGAGATAAATATAGATTTTATAGAGTATAAGTCAGTAAAACAATAAAACAATATTCAGAATGTCATCACCCCAACTTCAAAAAAGCTGGATTGGTTTGATTGAACTGTTTGATCATGCGGAGAAAAAAAATAAGTCTATTTTTTTCAACCAAACTAGTAAGGATTGGTTGAAGAACTAAGTTTGAAACAAGTTGTCACTAACTATGAGGAACAGAAGAATATTTTTAAATAACTGAAATCTATTTTATAACTATAGCTCATAAAGAGGAGGAAGAACATATTAAATGAATGAGTCATCTGAGTGTCAACAAAATTCCAGAGAAATTTACCGGAAAAGAGAAGCCACACTTTTACAGGTCCGAAACCATTTTGTAGGTTAAGAAAAAGTAATTTTTGCTCTCTCATTTAAATAGAAAAACATTAACACAAATAGGTATATGGAGATAATCTGCAAGGGCTTTCAATATCAAAATCGCACGTAGAGATTTTTAACCAAAGACTGTTTATGGTTTATATGAAACCAAATAAAAATAACTAAAGAGTCATTTTAGGAGTTCTTATAGGAGTTCTTATAGGCCATTGTAGTTAGAATTATAAACTTACAAAATTGGAAACTTACTCTAATGTAACTTTGTAGGAAAGAGGATGAGATAAGAAAAATTCGTACAGGTATGTAATAATCATTCCAGCATATTTAATAGGTTATTTGACTATAATTATAAACTTACAAAATGGGAAACTTACTCTAATACAACTTAGTTGGAAAGGATAAGATGAGGTAAGATAAATCCGATAAGATAAGATACATCCAGTGTATATAACAGGTTATTTGATTTTGAATTATAAACTAACAAAATTAGGAACTTAATCCAATGTAACTTGTACATTTTGTTTGGGAAGAAGATGAGATCTTGAAGCATGTGTTTTATTAGAATTAAGGATTAGTTTTCAATTTATAGTACCTTTTGAAGATTTTTAATACTTCTAAAGAATTTTAGTCAGCTACAAAATCTATTCTCAAAAAGCTTCTAATGCACTATTGTGCCTTCTCTAAGAATGTTCTACATTCCCATTCCAGTAAAAGGGAACCAACCCAACAATTCTATACTGGACAACGTAACAAGTAACTAATTCTGTCAGACATACACATATATTAGTTAATGTAGTTGCAACTAGTTTAAGGGAACTTAATGTCAATAAAACACATTTATATTACTTTACACAAGTTCTTCCTCAGTAGTCTTAACAGAATTTTACGAAAATTACAAACTCAAATGTCACACTAAGCACAAATAGTACTATTAATCATCATTATTTCAATCAACAATTATTAACAACCAGAATGCTTATAAATTTGTATCTTCACTACAGTCAACCAACTACGAAATGTATTTATAAATACTATTTCTCCCCCCCTACTTTCGTGACTTTTTAACCCTCAATTTCATTGCTCATTTCAAAAGCTATTTTCAATTTTCACTTCAATGTGCTGCTATTTGACATTCCCTAATGCTTTTCTCTATTAAGTGTTATATATACGATGTACGGTATATACTATATATATGTACATTTGTGTATATAAGAAAGCCTTTGTTTCAGCTGACATTTGGTCCTTTCAATTCTAGTACAAGTCTCATTTGTCTTGCCATATTAATAATTCTCTTTTTATTAGTACCATTACCCGACAATGGAAATAATATTTGCTTATAGAGCAGGGGTAGAATGTGTCCAGCCATAGTTGAAATTTATAATTTTCAACAAAATTCTAGTAAAATATTTTTCCTTCTTTACGAGTACATTTATTTGTATCCAAAATGAAGGGTACGTCACATTCATTGCGTAATTTTGTCCTTTACAACCTTTGTGTCATTAATAATAATCGAAAATATCCTTATTTTTATGTTTATATAAGTGGATGGCACTTGTAGTGCAATCCAGAAGGAAATCCCCATAACAGGTTAGCACTCAACCACACAACAGAATGTCACAACCACTTTTGTGTGATAACTCCACCATACGCCAACCCGCCATTCCGTCGTCCCATGATTTCAACAATTCATATCTCATCCATTTTCATTTGGTACCTTTTAAAATTAATAATACACGGAATTTTTACTATTGTCATTTCGGATTTTAGTAGTCAATTTTTTGTGCTTGAAGGATCATTAATATAAATTTCTGAATGGCGAGACAATATATATATTATAATCAGTAAATTTTTAACTTTCACTGATGAAGTTAAATTTTTTATGCAATTTTCCATAAAAGTGAATAACTTAAGTGTTCAGATATTATTGGGGTCTGTAGAGGAAGAGATATCTTTCGAAGTCAATTGGTTTTTATTTATGAAACAAAAAAAAAAGGTTTTATGAATAATGACTAAAGAAATTGTTATTTATAATAAAAGAATTTCAATTTTTAATTTTTGAAAGTAAATGTTTATATATGTATTATACACAATAATGTTTAATGGAACACAAAATAATATTTGTGTGATCTTAAGGTGGCTAAAGGTGATAGTAATATATATTACTACTTATTAGGCTTGGTTATTAGACTTATCTTTTTTGATATCTACTTAACGGAGTTTAAACCTATTATTAAAATATATGTTTTAAATTAACATCAGGCATAGCTAATGATAAGATAAATAGGATGCAATTATCTGTTCTTTTTTTAGTACATGAATAGGAATGTTTGATTATATATTATGTTATATGAATTTAATAAGTGAATTGTATAAATTATAGACATTACCCCAATAGCTTTCTGTTCATACATTTTTGCATAGCATAACAGTTCAAGACTATGCTTCAAGTTAGAGCTCTCATCCTACTATAACTAAGTCTATTAAAGCATAGGGGTCTACATATTTATATATAATAGGTGAATACGTTTATTAACTAAGTCAAGTCGAATTCGAAAGGTTTGATAAACTGGAAATATCACTGTAGCAGTAACTGTCCTTTTGAGAATATAATACATAATAAAAATTTTTAATAAATTGAAAAAATACTGCAAATAATTTTTTTTTTACTAGTAGATTTCCTTTCCCTGGTATAACCCTAAGCCACTGAGTTCTAATTTCGGGAATGGAAAGAACTTATATGGACTTCACGTTAGTTGAGTGTGGTAGTTGTTCCATGACATTCGTTCATGGAAAACTTTGTTTTTGCAGGGTATCTATCTGTAGATAATTATTTCAAAAGAAGAGATATGTATCTTATAACTTCATGGTGGGAATCTCTGAATACATCACTCCAAAAATTAACAATTTGGTAGGCTTATCGAGTCAAATGTGCCTAAAATAGAAAATTTACTGATTGAATTAAGGGCTACAACTTAATTAGTGTATAAAAAATGGATATTACGTTCAAACTCTAGCATAATTGCGTGTTATGAATGAATTGTATTAAGAGTTCAGCAGCAATCTCAGGTATGTGGTCCAGTCCTGTAAAACTGACAGAATAAATTTTAAAATTCAATTTATATTTAATTCCCACAATTATTGCTCTAACAAAAGATTTATTTTTAATTGAATATAACTCCTTTAAGCTAAGTGTGTGGTATAAATGTTTCTATACAATGAGAAAAAAAGTTTATGTAGTTGACATATAGAACATTATAATCTAACTCTTTCGAACTTTCCACACGTGGCAGCACTTATTCCGGATAAACAATTACTCATATCCTTTGACTGGAATTCTTGAGTATCATGAGTGTCATGGTGTATATCACAGATACGATGATTTCGATTCAGTAGATAATTTACATACTTCAAGCATAAATTGTGTTGTTTCAATGCATACTTGAATCAATAATAACAAATCCTTTAGAAGAAGTACTTACCAAAGTACACAAAATATAAATAAAAGTATTTTATTTTGGGGTTGAAGATTTATTTATAAACATTCGAGTGAAGTACAAGAAGAAATTGTTGTACAAATCACAACAAGAATATTTAAGAATAATATTTATTTGAATGAAAACTCGAAAAAGTTACTAAACGAAGTTGAATGTAAAAGTTAAGACAAATTTGGATTGAATGGAAGAGACGACAAAGCAGCGACAAAGCCAGCGACTGATTTAAGAAGAAAAAGAAAATTTGATGTCTTGTCAAAATAAAATAACATTATTTGCAATTATTATTGTTTAATAAGTGTATAAGAAGACACTTATCTTCCCTCATGAACTGCCTTAAGTGAGGCATTTGAAGAATATCTCTAAACAGTACGAAAGATAAATGATTTTTTTTCTTGGCATTCTCCCCCTCATGCACACTTGTACGAATATGATATACGAGTATTTTAGAGTAGAGTATTTAATGCTTAAGAGTTGTGTAAATTCACATCTGGCCCCTCCATGTATTTTATGAGGCTTCTTACTGTAATGTTTCTTGAATCAGTCTTCCATACTTTCATTTATGGAAGTGCAAAAATTGTCATATTTATTTTTGAAGGGGAATAAAGTCGATGAATTAAACTTTTGATGGATTGCAAAATTTGAATCTCGTTGGCTGTGGAGGTAAAGTAAATTGAAAGCATTTAAGTGACAAAAATTTTAAACTAACTTTTTTGATTTTGTTAATACTTATATTTATTTAAATTATATATAAATCATACTTGCTATTGACAATTAATTAGAAGTGATTTAAAGAAGGTAAAGATATTGCAATCTTATATACTTTAAAACTGTGGGTTTGTTGCCCAAAAGTAGAGTAACTACTAGCTAATATATAAAATCTGTAGCTCAAATAGATTTCAATATTAAATCAGAATTTTTTTTTTTATAAATATTATTCTGCTTAAAAATTAACAAAAATTAAAAATTAAAACAAACTTAAAGCAGAAACTGTTGAGAGTTGAACTAGAAAAAGTAGGAAAAATACACTTAAGTGGCATGTTTTCTATTCTCTAAAATGGAAAACTAAAAACCCCAAATAAAAAAGGAAGAACCAACTCAATTGTCAAGAGGAGAAGTACGACGAGGTGGAGGAGGAGGAAGAGTGAGCTAAGCAAAGGCAAATTTAAGAAGCAACAAGATACGCTTTTCCCTCTAACAAAAAATTATGAACAAGCAAATAAAAAACCATCGAGGTTTAGAAGTATAAATCTCAGACTCATTTTGCAAAAATGATAAATTGACAAATTTATTTGGGTCACAGCGTAACGCATTCATCATCATTTGGAGGCCGAAATACTTTTAAACAACAACATCAGCCAACATCAGGCAACATCAGCCAACGAGGAGTACGCAAAGTACAAAGCAAATCTCCGCAGTACCACAAAGTGAGTACAGTGCATCTGCAGCATGAAATGAAATTGAAATTTTCCTTTTGCCTCGTTGTGGGTCGAGTGGGTCATTTGCTGAAATTAATGTATTTTTTTTCTTTTTTTGCATCTTCAGTTCTACTTTATTTTTATCTGAGTTCATGAAGTGTGCTTTTAGACCTAATTTTGAATGAGTTCAAATTTCTTGCTGTGTTTGTACTTCCAATGGGTCGTGTCAATGTTGTCTAATCTGTTAAATAAAATTTATTTTCTGTTGTGTCGAAGCTGCTGTCGATTCTGTTCAGGCTGTTAGGGCTGTTAGGGCTGTTTAGACTGTTGAGGTGTTTGAGCGGCAAAGGGATTAGAATATCTTTTTATGTATTGGTTTGTGGTCTATAAGTTTTAATATATCTTTTGTTGTTAATATTTTTTTTTTGCTGTTTGCTATCTCGAAGTTTCATAGGTCATGACAGTAATTTCAATCAAAATCGTATTAAAATGAAATCTGATAAATTAAAATAGATGAATGAGTGCGTGCTTATGTTTTTATTCAACCATTTTCTGTATCTGATATTTGAAGATACTTTAAATGAAATCATTTGAACTGAACAGTGGGTATTTAGGTCTGGTCCCAAGCTTAAATTTGAAATTTAAGTGATTAGCTTTAAGAGTAACAGTTTTGGATAAGAAAAAGTTTTGATTAAAATAAAATATGTTGCATTTATATATAAGTTAATTAGAATATAAAAGAAAATTTATAAGGTTTATAGTCAAGTATATAAAACTCTAGTATATTATTCAATAAATACTTTATTTTATTTATACTTCCAGTTTATTATTTATTTTATTAACTTCCAGCAAGAAAAACTTGGGTATGACAGACAGTGATTGGTAACATTGATTTTCAGTAATGCTGTCAACATATACCCTTTAAGTTTGTTTACTGTAAGTTGGATACTAAGAAGGTTAAGGAATTTTTCTAATGGATTTAAAATAGGCTAGCCACCTACGTGAGTCAATACTTTTTGTGATGGAGCCATATTAGTAGTAATGCTATGTCTTGGAAGTATTTTTTTCTGGTTAAAAACTTAGCAGTACTACTGTTAAGCATAGACTACATAATGGACATATCTTAGTTTTAAAAATAGAATATTTTATTAACATAATTATAATATTTTATTAACATAATTATAATTATTAACATTATTATCTTTACTTGATTAAAACTAACAATTAAAAAATAAAACCTGGAATATGAATTCTACTTACGATAAAATTCTCTATAGCTTATAGTAGTTAAGTTTTGATCTGTTTTTTATATTCAATTTTTCTATGCTTCACAATGCTTTAAGCATGTGAAGATATAAATCTGTTCCCACTTGGAAAACTCATTTAATTTTCATGTGGTATAAAAAAAAATTTTAAGCCTTTCTATTGCTGTGACTATATTTTTTATCTAAAGGTATAGTTAGTATTCATTCACTAACATCGTTTCATTCTGAATTCATTAACACCATTTCAGATATTAACTCACTCAGGTGAAAAAAGATACTTAACATTAAAAAATTCGAACAATGTGGCAGCTTCGTTCGTATTAGAACAGTAAATATAACCTTCGTAATGCAAAGAGGTCTTGCATTAAAAAAAAATATAGCATTAAGAACTTGAGTAAACTAAGTAAACTAAGCGGTGGGTGGTAGTCGGTGGTCTGTGCTTTGTTAGAAAATATAGTTCATTTCTCATTTCTCATTTCTTACTTTTTCTTGTTTATTTTCTATGCACTTTACCAATCTGTGCCAATTTCTGTAGGCAACATTGCCAAGCTTTCAACTTGTGGTCGGGGGTTGTCAGGGTTATTAACAGCTGTTACTTCACTTACCTGGTGACAATTCCTCTGTAATCCCTTGAATAGACACTGCAAACAGTGTCAACATGACAACTGACACAAGTAGCCATTGTGGTTGCCGCTGCAGTTGCTGTTGCCATTCCTGCATTTGTTGCTTATGCTTTGTCTTTCTTCTATGCAACTTCAACGTTGCCATATTGTTTCGTTTTTTTCTTGTTAGTGCTGTTGTTATGAATGTAGTAGTAGTAGTAGTTGTTGTTGTTGATGTTGCACTTGTTTTATTGTTGTTTTCTTGTTAAACAAATTGTATTTTGTTAAATTATTAGATTTTATATTTTCCTTCACTTGTGGTCTCTGTTTTTTTTTTGCTTAAAAATTGGCACAAGTGAAGAACATCTGTGCTCTCTTCAGTAATATTTAATACCTCTAGTTTTTCTAGTCAACTCTATTGCATTTTGTGTTACTTTTTTATGGTCTTAAATACACTTTGATATTTTTCAACAAAAAATTTATTTTCAATATGAAAGCATAAAACACTTTTATTTATTTTTTCTCAATCAAAAGTTCACGCTACTGTCGTCCTTAAGTAATTGCATTAAAATTTCTAAATAAAGTCCTTGTGTTGTCCTGAAAAACAAAAATATTTTTTTTTATAAAAGAATTTTATATTATATTTGTTATATATATATATGTGGGTATGCTACATATAACTAACATTAACTAAAATAATTATATGCAATTTGATGGCATACATATTAATAAATTTATATTAAATCAACTGCATAATTTTTAAGTAAATTAGAAATATTTTAATTCCATTATTTATTTATTTGTTATTTCATACATATTTATCTCATTTATTTGTTTTAAACGTGTGAAATATATACAAAAATATCAACAGAGCAGGTGGATACTAATCTGTGAGGTAGAGAGAAAATGCTGCCAGAGTAAACTAACTAGAAAAAATACTTAAAGTTAGATATATAATAATATGAATATTTAAATAGTAGAATATATAAAAATAAATTAAATTAAAAAAATATATAATTTATTCACTAAAATGAATTGTATCTTAAATATAGAAAATGCAAAAATAACTTTCAAGTGGCATTTTTCAAATAAATTAAAGAAATAATTGTGTTAATCTGAAATGAAAACGCCGACAGCATTATTATTTTATGTTCCAACTATCTGGAAATGTCGGGTATAAAACGAAAAGTGCATTAAAAATGATTAAATTAATGAAAAATAGAGTTTTATTTGAACAAAATTGCATTATTAAAAAATGCAGAAACATTCTCTGACAGTTTGACATCTAAAAAGTTTGCAGATAAAAATGTACAAAATTCAAAACGACACTAAAAGTAAAAACTAAATTTTGTTTCACAATTATTTATAAAAAAGATATTTGTATAATATAAAGTAACAGTTTAAAAATATTCCATGGTACAATAGAAATGACCAAATTCATATTTACTCTTTGGTTAAAAGTTTGGTTATGAGATGATCAAAACAGAAATACAGATTGAAAAATAAGGAAAGTTTTATTCGGGTGTTTAACTTCTTTAACATCAAAATGGTACTTCATACTTTTCAATTAAATGTATTAAAAAATATGAATAAAAAATTATAAGAGGTTTGAGCCAGTGCACTTAAGCCCTTTTACTCTTTTTTAACTCGAGGTATTTTCAAAACCCCTCTTTACACCATGACTGGATAATTGTTTATCACTTCATCAGACTAAGCAATAATTGACCTCAGATCTGCATACTTTCCCGAGGAGCATGTAACCATTTTGAGATTTGATAACGCGGTGTTCGTAAGTCTGATAGTTTTCGTAAATAGTTTCAGGGCTCTATTCTTTATGTATTTTTTTATGGGATCTATCTCGATGTCCCTAAGGATGTCATTCGTCCTAATGTACCATAGAACTTTGAAAAGTCTTCTCAGAGCCTAGCTTTGTGCAATTTCTAGCTGGTGAATAGTAGTGTTTAAAGCTTTGCTAAACGCTACACAACCATATCTTATTATTATAAATTTATATTTTTTTTATCTTATATTGAATTCATTTTATTTTATAAGCTATTTTGTGCAATTATTTTGACAATAAAAAAAATTAAAAAAATTCAAATAATTTATATTTGTTATTTTTTTTCTTATTTGTAGGGTTTAACTGGAGATAACACATCCCTTGTATCAAACGAAAAAAAATTACGTATATATCTTAATATAAATGTGGACAGCAATGTTGCAATAGGTATCCTAGTTACAGATTCTTAAAAGAAAACATATATAAATAAACATATATAAACGAACCCAATGACAAAAGATAATGTTAAAGTACATTGACAGATTGAGATTCAATGCTCACGATAGCCCCCTGATGGAATACTCGACTTAAAAAAATTCGAATGAGTTGTCATCATAGGTAAAATACTCCAATATTTTAATCGTTTTCATAAAATATAATATCGTTGATTAGTTTCCAGTATACTAATGTAGCCGAGTCAATAATGTTGATTAGTTCTACTCCATGTCAAAGTGGGCAAATCGGTAAAGTTAAACGTTCTTCTAATTTTAGGAATTTAAATATATTTTATTTCTTTATAATTAAATTTGTAATATGCATATAGTGTAAAATAATGAGACTAAACCAAAAAGAACCACGCTTTCCATTTATATTACGAGAAGATTCAGGGTCACAAATAAATATATTCATATATATTATAATAATATAATATATATAGCTATTCTTCTTTGTATCCGTTTCCCCTAGTGGGTCATAGGGCCGCAACGATTCTCTTGAACCGCAGACTGTTAGGTGTTTCTCAGCATATATCGTTCCATATGTAGTGCGCTTCTGTCACCTTTCTTTCAATTCTTCTTCTCCAAGTTAAAGCCGGTGCACCAGGGCCTCTGCTGTCTTGTGGGTTCCATGTCAAAGCTTGTCATCGAATGTATTTATTTGGTCAACGAATGTTCTATTCAATTCCATTTTGCCATATTTATTTCAGTTACAGCAGCTTTCTGATTTGTTTGGAGCAAAAGTTCTGCATTTGATATGTGGTTAGGCCAACATATTACTGAAATTGTTCGCAGGCATTTATTTAAAAATATTTGTATCTTCCTTTCTATATGTTTTGAAGGCTTCTATGTTTCGCAGCCATAATAAAAATATCAGCTATTAATGGATTTAATTTAAATTCATCTACTCTTAAATTCACGCACCATTCTCATCAATATATGTTATATGCACTATTATATTAAAGAATAAATGTTAAAATCGTCGTTTTAAGTGCCGTAAAGTATGCAACATCATGCGACGCTGCGGTATTCTTTAATCACTTTCGAAGTATTGCAAAGTGAGCAAGCCCATGTCAAGAACATCCATCACAGGAGTCAAATTGACAGCTAGACTGAATTGCATGGCTCTGCGTGCCGAGCAACCAATACGGACATGTGGCAACCAAGGGCCTTACTATTGTACTGGTTTCATTTTGTTTTGTATGCGAGCAACATGCCACAGCTCAGTTATTCACATTTCATTCTCGAATTATTAACAATCGAGTTAAAAATTGAAAGTAATTTTTCATTTATTCAGAGTTTTTATTACAAAATCGTAGACAGGAAAAAAAGAACAATATAGGCGATATATAAAAATAAATAGATTTGGCACAATATGGAACATTCAGTGTTGGATTGAGTGCAAGTGATTTCTCAGGCATTAATTTTCAGATCCTTCACCAAAGTACTTATGCTTTTATGAACGATATTTGTTATATAATTTGTTAAAATTAACAAGAGAAGTACAAATACTTTTTGTTGGCAGTGGATTTTTTTATTAATAAATATGTTATCTTCTACATTTCATTACGTTCACAGGCGAACATTGGGCTGAGGCCACCTCCTCGAGAATTGCCACCTTGATGTGGTGAGGAGGCTCAGTAGTTACAAAGAATCTTTGAGCGATGACGGCGATAGCTTGCTACTGGTAGGGTCTCCCTTGTCGGTAAGATCGAATGTGGAGTAATGAAGTTAAGCGCAGTCCATAACGTAGCGTCGGTACTCAATAAGCGGCTGCAAAGGACGTCTGTTCTCCAGGTTAGGTGCGGCCTATTTAAAAATAAACTATCACTACGTGCAAAGCTTACAGGACTGACATTGCTCCCTTTAACTATTTTCTTGATATAAAACATGAGTCAAAACCCGATGGAATTACAGTCTCCAAGTGGTACTCGTACTTATACGACGAATCCACCTGCTTCGGCAGCACGCACAACGGATTTGGTGCGAAACTCACGTTTAAACAGAATCTCTTAGTTAGGTACAACTGTAACAATTAATAAATAAACAATATTAATACATAACAAAATAAAATAAAATTAATTTTAATTGAAAAATATACAATAATATGCTTTCTTAATAAAAGCAATTTAACAGACAAGGACTTGACTTTGTTCAAAAGTCAAAATAAATAGAATTGTTCTACTTAACATATATCTGCTCTCTGTGCAGACATCGAGTGACTTTAATTTTTCATTTTAAGTTCATATAACTTTTTTTTTAATAATCATACATGAATTGTTCTAAAGAATTCAAGACCATTAAACTCTCATTTGGTGCTACGGGTATGTGGGCACGATTTTAATCTCATACAGCACCACATGTGCTACTGACATGATTCGCAAAAAAAACTTGCCAAAACAATATTGTTCCGTTCTAAAGTGGATGTTGGACTGTTTTTTGAGGGGTAACATTCAATAAAAATTTGGGAAAAAAAAGTTCAGTTTTGCTTCAGCTGAATTAATTTCATTTGCTTGTTTTTCATAAAACGGAAAAGTGAAAAAATCCCCGACATTTGCTTGCAAATTGAATTTTTAATATTTTTTGATTTTGATAAATTTATTTTGTTAACTAAATATATTGAAAAAATGAAGCCAATTTCACTTTTAATTTAAAAGTTTGCCAAATTTAATATTTATAAATTCATAAAAAAAATTTTAAAAAATCATACAGAATTATATCAAAATGAGAATTAGTTGATGGATGTGCTTTAAGCATATATAAAGCATATATGTTTTGGAACATCTAAATGTGTGCCTGCCACTTCAATTTTAGTTTGAGACTCCTATATAAATATGTTTCTGATACTACAATTATAATTCCGTAGAAAGTGTTCTATTGTAGAAGTTGAAAAGTGAAAAAGTTGTCGAAAAGGAACTAAAAGCAATTGTAGCAATAATATTGTTATGCCAAAGTGACGCTGACCTCTTCTAAAAGCTGCTATTTACTATAGTTATTGTCCATAAATACTATCGATAGCATGTCCTTTTAATATTATGAACAATTCAAACTAAGAATGAAACTTCTAGCCAAGCTAAGACAGAGATGGCAAAACTCATGGTAGTGCTCATCGGTTACTGGCCAGTAGGTATCCACACCGAAAAATTGGACATCTTTTTAAATCCGAAATGCAAAAGGTGCAGGGAAGATTAGGCAACTAAACACTTTTGCTGCAATTGTCCAGACCTAGCACTTACAAGTCTTTTCATCACAAAATACCAACAACGTAACTAACAGACAATTTAAACATAGTTAATTAAAAAATAATCTCTTTTACGAGTACCAACACTGCAGGTTAGTTTTAAAAAGATTTGTGATAATTAAACAGCGCCTATGCCTTATTGAGAGAGTAGAGGAAGCTCTGCCGCCACTTAAACCAACCATTCATATTGTAGACTACAGATATTGAAAGGACTTACAATTTAAACACTGCCATCCATATCATTAAAGGTTAATAACATTATTAGTATAGTGGTGCATTCAAAACATACTCTAACCACATACTAGTTAAATTGATCTGATCATTTTTTAGAGTAATTTGAACTCATCTGGATGTTAAGTGTTTTAGAATTTTGGATGTAATGAGCGTAAACTTTCTTTAACATTATCTTTACTGGAAATATAGTATAAACGAAATGAGATTTTGACGCAATGTAGTATAAATATGTATAAGAACTAGATTTCATATTATTAGATATATGTTCCTAACAGTTTGTTTTGGGTGAGTAAGTGAATGTGGAGTCAAGTCATCGGTTATCAAAATATTTCTTTATATAAAGCAATATGGTCTTGTTTATGCAAAGAACTTCTGTCAAAATCACTGTTGAAATCTTCTTTGTACAGTTTATTATGTTTATTTTATAGCATGCATACGGATATGCCATTATACATATATGTACTAATATACTTAACTATTGTTAATGGCGAGATCATTCGTTACTTACAAGCATTAATATTGAAAGAAATTAAAAAATATTTTACCAATTAAGTTAACTGCCATTATTGATTATATTATTTTTAGTAATTATTAAAAAAAAAAATAACCAGCAAATTTAATTTTAATTTTCTTTGTAATTTTTTCTGCCATTATCAATAACACATCCTTTTGCAGGAAACTTAACACAATAAAAAAAAGTAATTTTATCCATATAAATTATTTAGCCCCTAAAAATATACTAATAAAAAATCAAAATTAATATTATCCTTGTAAAATTTAAAACTACATTTAAGAACATAAAAAAATTTTTTAAATCAGTACAATAAAAGGATTTTGTATGTATTTTAGTAAAATAAACTTAATTTATTATTTTCAACTTGCAATAAATTTGGCCTGGGTTCAATGCAGTGAGAAATCGTTATCCGTGAGCATTTTTAGAAGCACTAATGAAATGTTAAACAAGTACTTAAGTGTTTGCAAATCCCAATGACCCATAATATTAGCATAAAGCCACTAACTCGGGGGTGAATCTATGCAAGAACAAAGGAATGTACAACACGTAGTCGTGGGTGGCATTCATGGAAGACTCGAATGTATTCCCGCGTACTTCGTCAACGCTATTGAAAGGAGTTAAAGAGATGTTTGCATGAACATGGTAACAAAAGCAGCTGAGCTAAGCATTCCTTTAAATTTCAAGCCAGCAAGCATTCAACGGAAACATTTCTTTTGTGTATACCGAACTAATAGAAACTAAAATAGCACTGCAAAGCCAAATTACTGTTTAACAAGTTTGCAGCTTAAGTAAAAGGATTAGTAAGGATTTGGTGTATTTTTTTGCTCTAGTGCTTGACTCAGCAGGACATGTTGTTCAATCATATTTACATCAAGATTTTAGTTCAAAACTATTTGGCTTATTTCTTAATGGCAAAATTCTACACTTTTAATGTTTAATTAAAACAGCAGGACATGAATTTAAATAACGCAACTTCTCCATAGTTGTAATTTAAATTAACACTAAAGCTTTTGTGCTAGAGTTTCGTACTGGCTTTCTATTCCTTTTTTTTGAAGAAATAAATTACATTAAAATTCTGTACCACGAATCGTTGTGGAATATCGTTATACACTTTATTTGATTGCCAAAAGGATATTGAAGTTGTAGAGTTGTTAAAGTGTCCTTCGAGGCAATTAGTTTATTTGTACAATTTCATTTTATTCAGGCCTCTGGAATTTTAATGTATTTTGTATTATTTGTTATACTAATATTTACACAATTTTTGTTTTTAATATAAATGTTTTTGTTTAATTCGCATAATTTTAAAATATGTAGGCAAGTCTTATGGACGAAATTCTACACTTTAAATATGCAGTGCGTGTCTCGCAAAATATTTGCCTTAATATGCTTAAGTAGTTTTCGTTTAATTCATTAAAAGTGTAGAGTAAAATTGTTTAATTTGTTGTTTAAAGCTAAATTAGATAATTGAAAATGAAATTTATTTACATTTGATTTACTTTGCTATTTAGATTTGCAAATATGGTTTATTTTACTATTTTATTTTGAGGTAGAGAAGTATGAACATTTTATCATCAGCTCTAAATAATTCTATAATCCATTAAGATAATGGTAATGACGTAAAAAATAGATCTAGACGTAAGGTGTATACTATGAATAATTTATCAATTTATAGAAAAGGTTTCATACCTATCTTTGTGATATAAAATGTATATAATATGCCATACATTATTTTGAACTATATGAAATAAAAAAAAACCACGGTCTGAAAAAGTCCTGAAGAATACTGAGCAAATACTACAACCCACACTTTAAAAAAAAAAAATGAATAACCCAAAAAAATTCAGTAATTCAGTGAGATTCAGAAAATACTATGTCTAGAAAATGAACTTATTTAAAAATAATAACACTACAATAATAATAATATTCAGTTGCTATAATAAAAAACATAGTAAAAAATTGGGTAATATTGGGAAAATATAAATATTGGGAAAAATAACCGATCTCTCAATTTTTTGTTCACATCATTATATTTTTGACTATATGGTTGCCTAATATGAGGAGTATACCTAGTGTGAGTAGATGAACTATAATTAAGTAATCAGTTTATTTTATTTTCACACACTTAGGGGAGTTTTTTGTCTACCTGCAGTTATTATTTTGATTGTGCCACAAGGTTAAGAGACTGAGAACATGATAGACACTTGACAGGTTATCTTACTTGTAAGGATTGAAGCGTTACCCATCACTTACATGTATACTGCATTTTTTATATAGTTAGTTCATTTTTTGAATACACATAATGTGTATTCTGACAGAATAGAATTTAACTGAAAGAACTCACTACTGATGGATTACACCAGGTACTCGTAAAGCTAAAAGTTGCTTTGTATTCATAACTTAGTTTAAAGAGAGCTCCTTGTAGAACACAGTTGAAGCTATGTGAAGGTTATCTGACGAGTCTGTCTGAAAAAATAGATAGTTGGCTTTGCTTAGAAACAGATAAGACCACAAGCCATAACTTGTGTGACTGTTCAGATTTGAGCCAGGAGAAGACTATAAACCAAGAGTTCCAATCGCTAGAAGACTTTTAATAAAAAATATCTTCCTCTTTATTCAAATGAATAGGTTGTTGGAAGTTCAGTATTACTTTTGTCTTAATAATCTTCTATTCTATTCTAAATATTGGCTTCTATTCTATTCTAAATAATAGCTTCTTTATACATGGTAATACTTTCGGTGAAAGTTACAATTCAATAGCTATCCAAATTCTAAAAATCACTGTAAAATATTGTACCATAAGTCCTCACCTTCATTCTGCTAGCATTATAAACTGCAATGATCATAAGTTAGTAGTCTATAAATACAGATAAGCATCTCAAAAAAAATTTAAAACACTCATTGCCATTAGATGTCATGCGTACTTTTTATTTGCATAACAGATGTAAAAATTTATAGCTTAATACCTCAATATCTCGAGAGTTAATTTTTATCGGTATATAGCATAGTAAAGAAAGTTCATTTTGAATAATTGAAAACAAATTAAAAGTTGCCGGATTTACTTGGAATTACATCATAAGAACAGCTCCTAATAGAATACAATTTAAATCAATGGTGGAGGCCCTATGATCCAGAAGGAATTTAGAAAATTAGTAGTAGTAGTATTGTTCAATTGAATTTTTAGTTTTAAAATGTTGAAATAATTATGTTAGAAAAAGATATGACAGCCACATTAAAATAAATAAAAGAAAAAATTGGGGGTAGCTTATAAAGTGCTTAAATTTGTATTAATTTATGCTACACGCTAGACGACTGAAGATGTTTTCAAGTATCAACCAAACATCGACTAAAAATGATTAAATAAAAATAATTTTCATTGTATCTTATAAAATAGCAGAAATAACAGTCTAGACGTACTTCGGGCTAAGTAAGCAATTGAGAAAGCCCTCTCTCGATAAAAAAAAATCATGCTCTACAAATCTCACAGCATGCCTGTTCTGCCGTAGAAGCTTGGACAATTACCAACAGAGATGAGAAGGCGTTGAAAGCATTCGAGAGAAAAATTCTTCGGAAGACCATAGATCTTCCGAAGAATTTTTCTCTCGAATGCTTCCAACGCCTTCTCATCTCTGTTGGTAAGTGTCCAAGCTTACGCGTTGGCGACGAGTATCGAATTAGATGGAACAATAAGCTGTATGAGCTATACCGCGACATTAACATAGTCAAGCGCATAAAAATTCAATGGCTTCGCTGGCTTGGTCATGTCGTGCGGATGGAAAAAAGTGCTTCGGTTAGAAAGGTATTTGATTCGGTACCCGCAGTTGGAAAACGCGGCAAAGGACGTCCGCGTCTTTGGTGGAAGGACCAGGTGACCAATGATTTGAGGGTTCTCTACCAAATGGCGACAGCAAGCTACTAATCGGGCTGACTGGCGGAGGCTACTCGACGCGGCCAAGGACGACTCACGTCTGTAATGGCCAACTAAGTAAATAAGTGAAGTATAATAGTAGAATAACTTAAAAAAGAGATAGCAGAATAACTTGACGATTTTATTTTGCAATGTCTTATTTCACATTAGGTCTACTGCTAAATACCCGCTAAAGTTTGATAAGTTAACTACTTCTCCAGACCCATTAATATTAGATATATATCAGCGGTATCTTATTTATATAAGTGCGTTATTAAGTACACAGAAAGAGTACAATATGAATATATTTTTTTTAATAATACTTAATAAATAACACAAATCGCTGCTGTTGTAAATAAAATTGGCTGGTCAAATATTTGTAGTAAACAAACTGTTAAAATTGATTATGTCCATATATATTATGAAAATATATTGTTTAATGTGCTTCACAATAGCATTTATTACATTTTGTTAACATTTGCCTAACCTTTAAGTATATTTGATTTAAAACTTATATTTAAACCGAATAAAATTATTAAAAATTTATTTTAGAAAACACAGGAAAATAACTGAAACACAAAAAATAATTAATAAAATATTTAATTCAAAACAACAAATCGCGATGCATCAATTTTTTGATTATTTTTTAACATTTTGGAAATAATTTTTAGTATTTGGTGCTGGCAATGCCGTGACAAGGAATCAAAACACTCGCAAAGGTACACAAAAGTTAGCTGATAAAAAGTATGTAAATAAAGGGGCGAATACATAAATCAAATATAAATAAACAAAGGATATTAACAGGATTTAGAAATGATTTATGCCATTTAGAAACGAAAATATATGGGAAAATAAAATAAAAATCCATAAAATAATGGAAGAAACACAGGATATTAAAAAATTTATGGAATTTGTTAACATTTTCACTAAAAAAAATTGCTTACTTTGGCTTGTTTGTCGTTAGTTTGTATTCATTCTAATACAAAATAATAATCTATGAGTAATATTATATATATGTAATATTAAAAGATTTTTTAATTTAATTAACACAATATTTTTAAAGCATAAAAACTTTATATATATAAAATTTATAAAAACATCAGAAGCAAGTAAAGAATCAGAACGGCGAAAATTTAATAGGGACACACGTTCTCTTGGGAACGTCTTTTTGGTTATTAGATTTTCACTTATTAAACACACAGTCCCGTTTCGTCACAACAACAAATACCAAACAATGTTGGTTCTTCTATTTGTTAATAAACTTTTCTTGTTGAAATAATTAATTTAACATTTTTTATAAATTATTTAAAAACGAAACACGAAAATTTCACAACCGAACAAATTCTACGACAGACAAATTTGCTGCTTCATTCAATTTCGCTCAATTCTTGCCAAGCAGAGAGCGAAAAAACAAACATAAAATGTCAAATTATTCGCTGCCTAAAGAGCAACGTTTAGTCTTATCGTTCTCTAGAAATATTCAACCTAAAATTGGGGTAATAAGTACTACATTCCATACACAGTGTACAACTAACAAACCCACAAAAAACAAAAAAAAAACATACGGAAATTATTTTATTCAAAACGCTCTAATGCCGCACGAAAGACACCCCTAAATCTTTTCCTTTGCTCTCTCAACACATTGCCACTCAGCGAAAGCAACTGTCAAAGTGACATTGTACAACCCTTAAAGCGCATGCCCTGCGTTTGTTGTGCTCTTTTTCCATGGCTCTCAGACGTAATAGCACACAGTGTTCGCTGGCAGCATTTGCGGCAAAGGGTTGAGTAGTGTTTTTACCTGGTATGTGGCATGGCGTCAACTCTCACTTGGTAAGGTTATAAATTGCAAATGTCACTTTTGAAATATCATACCTTTTGCACTTCAGAGGAGAGGGTGGTTTTTTCTTCTAAGTTCTTATACGACTCGACCTGATGTACGCCGTTGTATTGTAGTCCGCTGATTTTTATTGCCATTTCATTGCTACAATTGGAATTTACGATTCTTATTTTAATTTCAATTTTAACGCAATTGTTGTGCGATTCTTGCACGAAATTGAATTAATTTCCAATTAAACCCACAATTGTCAATAGAAG
The DNA here is from genome assembly GCF_002237135.1 of Teleopsis dalmanni. Taxonomy (NCBI): domain Eukaryota; kingdom Metazoa; phylum Arthropoda; class Insecta; order Diptera; family Diopsidae; genus Teleopsis; species Teleopsis dalmanni. Next base: position 28,040,509 of record NC_051847.1, on the reverse strand, counting down.
TTGCATGACTTTGATGTCCTTTTCAAAAGGCATGAATATGCAACTGAAGCTATAAAGGATTTTATTGTTAGCTGATATATTTGAAAAATTTCAAAATGAAAATACAATAGAATGTATGCAATAAAAATGGAAAGTCACTCTGCATACTATTTGAGTAAGTGCAAACAGTCAGTTTAATTATTTCTATGGCAATAGAATTAATTAATTATTTGATTCAACAACTTGACAAAGAGGATTAAAACTCGTTTGAAAATATTTGTTAATTTTTTTTTTTTGAAAAATTAGTATTAAAAGAATTTTATATAATTTACGATAAACAATGAAGAGCCAATAAAGTTTATTGGTCAATTCAAAAGAAATAAAAGATTGGAAGTGACAATGGATTGGAGGCAAACTCCGAAGAAATAGAATAACAACGCAAAAATGATACAGCAATGGAAAAAACTGTGCTATAAGGGTGCTATAAGGGGAGCTATAAGGGGTGCTATAAGGGGAGAAATTCACAACATTATATAAAAAACGACCATAGTACCAGCTTATTAAACTCACTTGGATCAAAACAGATATAGGGAACTCTACTTCAACCCTTTACTCAGTATACAAATGATTACTGTTATTCTTAATCATAGTTGCAGAATTATTAAGGTAATGTTTATAGCAACGTAAAAGAAATTTGTAATTTATAATATATGGGAAAGGACGGCGTTGACCGCATATCAGCAATTCATTCTTCATCTGTCTCAATCTGTATAAGTGTATATGGAACTGTAGAGGAAGACAATACTTCAGATGAAGACACAATTTTCAGATAAAACAGATGGTATTCCGAAAAAACATCACTTGAAACAATAGTTGGTAAAATAAACGTCAAGAATATCATATATATGACTGAATATCAGCAATCATGGACGCATTCTTCATCTGTCTCAATCTGTATAAGACTATATGGAGTTATAGACGAAGACATGTGTTTAGCCCATTTTCAGATGAAAGAGATGGTATACCGAAAAAACATCACTTGAAACAATAGTCGATAAAATAAACATCAAGAATATTATATATATGACTGCATATTAACAATCGTGGATATTAACTATCGTGTATATTAACAATCGTGGATATTAACAATCGTGGATATTAACAATCGTGGATATTAACAATCGTGGATATTAACAATCGTGGATATTAACAATCGTGGATATTAACAATCGTGGATATTAACAATCGTGGATATTAACAATCATGGATATTAACAATCGTGGATATTAACAATCGTGGATATTAACAAACGTGGATATTAACAATCGTGGATATTAACAATCGTGGATATTAACAATCGTGGATATTAACAATCGTGGATATTAACAATCGTGGATATTAACAATCGTGGATATTAACAATCGTGGATATTAACAATCGTGGATATTAACAATCGTGGATATTAACAATCGTGGATATTAACAATCGTGGATATTAACAATCGTGGATATTAACAATCGTGGATATTAACAATCGTGGATATTAACAATCGTGGATATTAACAATCGTGGATATTAACAATCGTGGATATTAACAATCGTGGATATTAACAATCGTGGATATTAACAATCGTGGATATTAACAATCGTGGATATTAACAATCGTGGATATTAACAATCGTGGATATTAACAACGTAATACAATCTGGATATTAACAATCGTGGATATTAACAATCGTGGATATTAACATCGTGGATATTAACAATCGTGGATATTAACAATCGTGGATATTAACAATCGTGGATATTAACAATCGTGGATATTAACAATCGTGGATATTAACAATCGTGTTCGTGGATATTAACAATCGTGGATATTAACAATCGTGGATATTAACAATCGTGGATATTAACAATCGTGGATATTAACAATCGTGGATATTAACAATCGTGGATATTAACAATCGTGGATATTAACAATCGTGGATATTAACAATCATGGATATTAACAATCGTGGATATTAACAATCGTGGATATTAACAAACGTGGATATTAACAATCGTGGATATTAACAATCATGGATATTAACAATCGTGGATATTAACAATCGTGGATATTAACAATCGTGGATATTAACAATCGTGGATATTAACAATCGTGGATATTAACAATCGTGGATATTAACAATCGTGGATATTAACAATCGTGGATATTAACAATCATGGATATTAACAATCGTGGATATTAACAATCGTGGATATTAACAAACGTGGATATTAACAATCGTGGATATTAACAATCGTTGACGCATTCCTCACCTCTCTCAATCTATATAAGAATATAAGGAGTTGTAGATGAAGACATCATCTTCAGATGTAACACTAAAAGAACATCACTTGAAACAATGGTCGGTAAAATAATCGTCGAAAATAACAGAACAAAGATGATGTTATTTGTAAAAGACTGGACGGAGATAGAACGCTTCGTTACGATCACACTCACACAGATAAAAAAATATCACGAAAATTAATAATGGAGAACTAAGACTAATGGAGAAAATTATTAATAGATAATCAACAAAGATTATCCAATACCCTACCTTGAAGTATTCACAATAAAATTTTATGATATAAACGGTCTATCACAAGGGAAAGATTGTTTTTGGTTCGTGCAAATCGGATTAACACTATTGTGGCGACATAGTGACGATGTGTTAGGCAATTTTAACTATATTTTTTATACAAAAACAAAAAAATGTATTAGAGCGACAGATGTTGTAATAATTTTGAATATTAATTAATTAAGAAAATAAGAATAATGGATAAATAGAACTCTTAAAATTGCATGAAGAAGAACAGTGATGAATAAAACAACAATCATAGCTAACAAGTTATACTGGCGATCGAGTCAATTGGATGGAAGTCATTTTTTCAAAGTACTTCCCGCTCTGTATGAGTCGGGGATGTTATTATTATTTATGGTACTAAATTTATAAAGAAATAAATAATAATAATGAAATAGTATATGTTGAGATACTACACAAGGTAAGCTGAACCGAAATATGATGTGGGTACGAAAGAGAAAGATTAAAGAAAAATATCGCAACTGGGATCGTGAATATTGTATTAAAGATAATATAGGATTGTTAAAATCTTCAATAGTTAAACTGCACAACATTTAAATATATTTTATAATTTGCAATTTGCCATTTTTAACCTCATAAGAAATCCTCTATATTATTCAAAAAAAAATTTTTCCTTAGAATTCGATACTAGGCCATTTGTAAGATTTCCTGAAAGTCTGGTCTGCGGAAAACTTGTTTGAAGGAATATCCATGGAAGTTTTCAATACTGTGGAGTCTCTAACCTTAACAATTTATGGAATGATGAAAAATGTGATACTGAAAAGACATAGAAATTGTAGCTCTTTATACTGTAGTGACATATGGTATATCAAAAAGAGTTTTTTTTCTATGCACCATATCATGATCTCTATTCCTTTTTGCCGTCAAATTGAATATATGCGTGTGGTAGATATATAGTTTCAACAGAACGGTTCCACAAGTAACAAGCCATACAAGAAATCCGGGGTTTGCTTTGTTAAGTAAGAAATTTTCTGAAAGTATCGTATCATTTTCTAGTGATTGAATTGATCCCTAAGAGCATGAGACTTGGACACTGAACATATTTTTGTGGCGTTCTGCAAAAGACATCAACTAAGTTATGGTAGATCCCTATGAAAAGCCTATAGTCAGCAGGTTCCAACAAGTTAATAAAAACGACATTTAGAAGATGTCTTTCAAAGAATAAATATTGAAAAAAATTTTTTTGAAACTTTAATCTCAAGTGGTTGTTTTCATGTTTACAAATTTGCTTAACCCATAAAATGGCTAAACCGGTATAATAAAAAAATGGATGATATTCCAATAAATACAGTGAGAAGAAAGGAATAAAAGTTGTGGTAACAAATAATATAATTTAAGACAAAATAAATTGTAAAATATTAAATTAAAATTCTGCAAATTTGTAAATATATGTTTTATTCAATTAGGTGTTTAAATATAATCAGTAGAAAATAGTATTGGGAAGGTATTTAATTTTATTATTTTATATATCAACAAAACTCAGGTAAATATTTTATTAAGATTTTACTTAATAAAATTGAAGGACAGTGGCAGGAAAAGTACTCTGCAAATAATCAACACTTCAGCGATGAATCATAAAAAATCATCACTGATAAAATCAACAGAAAAACTCAGTATCATCGTAAGCATCAACGATGCCATCGAAATCATCATCAGCAAAAATACTCTGAACTGCAAAGTTGAACTTCATTATCCTCAATTCTCGACTCATCCGAAATCAATTTGTGCTGGCAGAGTGAATTTTTTTTCCAAAAGCTTGCAGTGTGCGTTCCGTGCTTTTGAAGTATTTGACATAATCCGCAGGATTTTCTTCTGTGTGAACAAGTGTAGTTGAATGTATTCTAAGTATATAAGAATTTTTTTATTTTCCTCATTTTTTTCCTAAAAAATCTATCTTTTTCATAGTTTCGTATTCGTAAAAAGTTTGCGGTTTCCTTTTTTTATTTGGTGCGTACGCCAAACTTAATGAAAACTTCTCTGTGTCATGGATGGAAGTTTTCAATGGAATTTGAATGGCAAAGCTAAAGTAATATTTCCCACAATTTTTAATTAAAAACGCAATGAAAATTGCAATTATTGTTTGTTTAGGCATTTAAGGAAGACTTGTTTTTCTTCGTCCTATCAAATGTAGTTTTTTGTAAAATTTGTTATGAAAAAATTGAAAAAGATCTTTGAATGAGTTTAAAATATGGGATTTGTATTTTTCTAAGATTTGTTTTTTTAATTTCATAGTAAAAAAGGTACAATTTTTACAACGTCTATGTTGTCCATGATTATATTGAGGTAGTCTTGATCATATTTAATACATACGATTTTCAAAGTCTTATATTTTATACCCGAATAAGCACATAAAAGTTTTTCTAATACCTTGAAAAGCTATACCATATGTCCAGACAAACTCTATTTAAGCCTTTTTAATCCATTTATACGGTTCAACTTGGTTTTGCGTGGTTGATTGGTTGCACTGCAAATATCGATAGATACCATTCTATTTCCTATAATTAGCAATTATTCGCCGTTTAAGTCTCTTAATCGCGTGATACTCCTTTAAATAGATCCATGCAATTGAGTTTATGTAGTTTAATAGATTATTTGTTCAGCTTTATTATAAATGAGTATTGGGGTATCAGTCAGATTTTGTAGACAATTTAAAAATATCCTTTAAACCATTTGCACAAATTCAAACAACTATATATACCAAACTGAAAGATCGTATTGAAACGAACAACATTATTAATTGCATCTATGAAATTCCATGCACTGGAACTGATAATAATGGTCAAAAATGTGAACTCTGCTATATTGGCCAAACAAAAAATCAATTACATAAAAGAATAAGTCAACATAAAAATAGTCTAAAACAAATTAATCCGGATAAACAATCAGCTTTAGTCTCACACTTTCTTGATGTAAATCATTACCCAGATTTTACTTCAGTGAAAGTCATTGATACTGAACCTTCCTTGTCTCGACGTCTTACCCTAGAGTCCTTACATATAATGACTAAACCCACATATAATTTGCGGCGAGATATAGAAAATATTTCTGTTGTTTACTGTGCATTGCTAGAAAAATCATTCTTAAGATAAATTGATTGTATATTCTCCGTTGTAATTATTTAAAACATTTGTCAAAAATATTTTTTTTTTATATACAAATTTTATTCTATTCAGTTGTTTTAAAATTTTTTCCCTGATGATGGTTTTAAAAAACCGAAACGTCGGAAATAAATATTAAATAAGTAAAATAATAAGAAAAAATTTTTTATTAAAAAATCAAATTACAAAATCTGACTGATAGCCCAATACTCATTTATAATAAAGCTAATTAAAAAAGTCAGCATATATGAAATGGATTATTTGTTCAGTTAAGTCTAGGTAAATAAACAGATCTTTAGTTCGTCCTGAAGAGCGTTCTGATATCCTATTCAAGAATATACTTTTACGAATATCTGCTTCTTCTGCTAGGTATTCACAGAAAAAAAGTGTAATCATGTCTTTCTCCTTTCAGCTTCCACAACTTTAACAACACAAATTGAAAGGAGAGCACAAAACTGAGCCTGAGTTACTATAAACCAGTGACCACAAACGTATACAATCAGCTTGGCAGTAATAATCTCTGCTAATAAATTTTCTTGGTCTGTTCTTATTGTGAAAGTGAATGGTTGACTGGTAGTTTTTCCTGTTTTACTGTTTTTAGGGACCCATAGATCGGTTTTCCTAAGAAAATATTTGAAGAAGCGCTGAGGTTAAACTGTCTGCTTTATCATTCTTTTCAATGTTCGTATGATAAGGTACTAATATGATAGTGCTACCCACGATTCGATTTAGCCCGCCGATTCTGGCTTCGTATTCACTTATTACCTTTAATTTAAGGGCCTCTCATCTATTACTGAAGTGGTTCGCATTTAATTAGTATGCCTCTTCAATAACTAAGATCTTAGTTCAATAAACTATTGTTTCATTAGTCAGCCTAAGATAATGATTTATATCAGCGAATGGTGGAAAGATTTCTTCTCCTATCCTGCAAAAGTGAAAATTACGTATATTGATAGAAATATTACCGGGATATAGTTTCTCTAAACATTAGTATAAGATTAGATATTCGTATGTCATATGTAGATAATTCGGGACTACGCCGAGAACATGTATATGCTCATTTATGCCTCACAGCGCGATTGCAAACGATAGTTCTTTGAATTCTCTATAGTCTTTGAATATTGTAGCACTTGTCTGGGACTAAGTAATACAATATTGACTCATTCTTATCTTTTAAAAGGTATTCAGTCAGCATCTTGTCCTCTTTTCAAAGACACTGACTAATTTTAACAATCTCTATAGTGCTGTTTGACTACTCCGTTAATCCGCGAATATCGACTAATCCTTTCTGTTCTTACTCGTGAGATCATCATCTTAATGTTCAAACACTTTTGAGGAAGTTTTCTACTAAGTTTTATATAATCGCCTATTTAATTAAAATATATCAGTTGGTATATTAGTAGTTGTCATTACTGTACTGTATTACTCTCTTCTTCATTACTTACAAAAACACATCTGAGTTCAGAAATATTTTAAATTAAATTTGCATTATGAATTGTGATTTTTTGATTTTTTATATATTGCAAATGTGAATTTAATATGCAGCCTAGTGACTACTTAATGATATCGAAAAATTAACATTTCTCTATATATCTACAATATACCTCTAGTAATTCAATGCCTTACGCATAAAAATTTAGAATTCGTAATCCATAAAAAGGTTAAGAAGTTCAGATATTTTGGCTACAATAAATTTAATTTCGATTTTATTCAAGAAATACTAGAATCTTTGTAACCTATTAAAAGGTTAACACTGATTACATTTCACTTTCCTACCAGTGAACCTATTTGCAATATTATTCACATACTCATACATTCAGTCTTAACACTCGCATGCCCATTATATCAACGTACTGTATGTAAATGGATGTATACTTACATATTTATTTATCTAAAAGTAGTTTCAAATTATGCAGATTAGTTGCCTTAAAGCTTTACCATTCAACGGGCGTTATAAATTTTCCACAAATATAACAAAAAAACAAAAAAAAATTCAAAAAAGAAAGCAACGCCAAACTTTTACTAATTTTCAAAATTTCAATCCCATTTCGAACTAAAAATATTCAAATTCGGGCAAAAGGTGGGTATACCTATATTTAGGTAAAAACCTACATTTACGTAAAAAGGAAGAAGAAAATATAAGGATATTTAAATGGTATTGAAAAGTGAAGAGGCACAATGTAAAGTACTTTGGTCTTAGTCGAACGTTTGATTGCACTACTTTTATTAGTATTTATACCTCCTGATATGGTTTATCAGATATTTATACATGATATATGCTATATTTATGTATGATATAAGATATTATATGGTATATTAATAACTATTTGTATTAGTTATTAAGTATTAATTAAAGAATGTAATATAATCTATTTAATGAAAACGTTAATTCCAACGACACACACAATGTATCTCAGATTCGTTGAGACTAATCTAAAATATGTACTAATATTTATTTATTTTTTTTTAATCTAATCTTCTTTTAAGTTTACCCTGAAAACAGTGACCTATTTTTTATAATTATTGGATTTAATTGCCTTTAGTACATATGTCAGTCGTAACTTTTTGGATGATTAAGATAATAACGAAAATATTTCCTTATAGTGTTAATTTCAGTTAGAGGAATAACCACAACTATTACAACGAACTATAGAGTCATGTATGTTTTCACTCCTCAAAAGAAAAAAATTAGACCTAGAAAGGAAAAGCAGAAACTAGGTCAAAAAGTAGAGGTCGAAAAATCAGAACACCATATCTTGAAACGCCAACATAAAAGAAATCCTCTTTGAAGTAATATCGGTTTTTGGGTGGAATAAGTCTCTCCGGGGAGGGGACTTTTAGTGCGTGAGCTACATAATAATATGTGAGGGAGTTGGGCACATCAGTCTGACGACGATCGGTTTGATGGTGCATAAAGCACCCCACCTCTTCACTACAAAAAAAGAACAAAAAAAGTGTTACTCAAGAGCTGAAAAAGCTTTGTCGGGTACGAATAATATTTAAGACTCTAATTTATACTATTATATATTACTTTCAAATGTAGTATAACTGAATGATTTAATTGTAGAATGTGGTATAGCATGGGAAGGTTCGTATATGTAGATAAATAACACTTGGCGCTAAACTGGTAAGAATTTGGCACGAATCGTGATCGCTACGTGAGATCGTGAATACTTGATAGTATTATGCTGTTTTCGATTTTAAAATCGAGGGCAACTTTTTCAATCTAGATATATTTTTAATGCAATTTTCATTTTTGATTGGAATATCTCTAGCAAAATGTATAACACTCGATATTTATTTATAACACTCCAGATACTGTTCAGAGTAGCAAAATTAGCCTGGCATTAACAGCTGTTCTATATGAGTTGACAAATAAAGTGTGATTTTTGACGATATATGTATTAATGAAAAAGATAAATATCTACTAACACTATTACAAAAATGTTAGAGTACTTTAAAGGTGTTTGATGGGGCTACAAAGAACGATCTACAGATCGAGAGTAGATTTAGATCGAATCCAGATTTATGTTACCAATCGAAGACGCAATTAGGGGTTTAGAAAAAAATTTTATTTTCATAATGAGTTTTTATAATAATTCAGTTAAAAACATATAGTTGTTTATAAGAGTATCATGTGTTTAGAGACTGAACCAATAAAGTAAAAAGATGATCAATGAATCGATGGGTGATAACTATTGATCTAAAAAAGTATAGTTGGAGTATATTATACTGATCTGAAAATAATTCTTTTTATGCATTATGAGTTAGCATATAATCAGTCTGATTGAATGCACATTACCTACCACCCAAACTCCGTTGATGATATTTTAAGTACTCCTATTGCATGAACTAACATAAATTTAAGTGCCAGCATAAAGAGCTCACACTGTACGAACTTATTAAGGAAAGTTCAAAACAAAAAATTATTCTAGATTGCATAATTATGCAAATTTTCTATTTCGTATTAACTGGAAACTGGTGACTGGTAACTGGTAACTGGCGAATGCAAAGCAACCTAAAGCAACCTAAAGCAACCCAAAGCGAAGGAACGCACCTCAACGAGAGCGTCAAAACTGTTGAAAACGTATGAAAGGTTTAATTTTGCGAATACTGAATCATTTGCATAATTATACAATGGGAAAGTGGATTTTGGTGTAAAATTTAATAGTTTTGTTTGCTACTTTAAAATGTCACAAAAACTGAGATCCTTTCACAAAATCAAACAAAACAGCACAAAGTTGCCCTTTGTTGCGCTTTTCATTTGCATATTTAAATACTTTATGGCTGTTTTGCACTTTTCATCCTTTTCCGCACAACAATTCAATTTACTCACAAATTTTGAGTGCGCAAAGTTAAACATAAAGTGAAATGTATTAACGAATATACGAAATACAAAAAAAAAACACCTGTTAGAAGTTAGCGAAGACCCCAAGCTCAGGCAACAAGGAATACATATATACGCCCACCTGCACGGCGCTGGTATCCTTTTGTGCGTGAATCCTTTTATGAACTCCCAAAGCGCGTCGCCTTTTATAAATTCAATTCAATGTTTTTTCAATTCCTCACATAAAAAGTATCAACTTTGTGCTTAGGCTTATCTTTTAATCGATTCCGAAGGTGACAAAAGTATTGTTGGAATTTGGGTAAAGTATCGCTGGAATCCGTTCTCTAATATGCGAGGATTTTGTCTTTTTGTGCACTGTGCTTTATATTATTTATTGTGCAAAAGTACGCAGTTAATTGGCCCCAAGTTAAGGACTTTGCATATTTGCATATTTAAGCGAAAACTTTTATTTTATCCTTTTAACTCTCAATTAGGCGAAGGAAAATGTTTTTTAAAGGCTAATAGCGCCTAATAAAATAGCTTTGAGGTGAAATGGTTGTTATATTTGGTAAATCTGTGAGATTCGTTCAAATAAAATTTATGACTTAAAATTTGATTTATTTGCCGTAACTAATTTAGACACAAGCGCAGGCTCTATTGATCCACAGAGGATTAAAAAGGTATAAATAGTATAAATTGAGTTTATTTCCAGCTGAAGAGCTATGTTCTATCTTACTATGTAGTTCAATAGAAGCACAAGAAAAGCACTTTGTCACTTCTTAATTAGAAGAGATTCCTATGCTATATCAAGCATGACAGAAGGGTACTGCCGGAGCGTCAGAAGGTTATGAGGGGAAATACACAATTATGATGTCGTATCATCTGTTCGTGAATAAAAATTACTGAGTAAGGTTGACTAAGACTAATTAAAAGTTATTGAAAAGTAATTTAAAGTAATTATGAAAATATTTTATTTAAAAAAATTCAATAGAATATGTTATAATGGATATTCTTCTGCAAAATTGAAGATATAATAACTCTGAGCCTGAAAATGTCATGTAATCAGAACCGTTTATTTTGTACTCAGGAAGAAAACAATTTGCTGGCTTTTGTTGTTGAGTTTTTAAATACATTAATAGAAAATAAATATATAATATATATATATATAGGAAACTGACGAACTATACAGTCATGTATGATGTAACTCCTCAAAACAAAAAAATTAGGCCCAGAAAGGAAAAGCAGAAACTAGGTGGAAAAGTAGAGGTCGGAAAATCAAAACTCCATGCCTTGAAACGACAACATAAAAGAAACCCTCCTCCAAGTAATGCAATAGCTATTTTGGGGGAATAAGTCTCTCCGGACAGGAAGTTTTTAGTCCGTAAACTAGTCCATAATAATATGTTAGGGATTACTTTTTTTTAACCTCTTAGTTAAATGGTTAAAAGGTTAGTTAAAAGCCGAAAGGTGTTGAAATAGAAATGGCACTTCAAGTGGTCCACTAACTTAAGTGTTAGTATATTAATTTGATTATAAAGACTTTCTTTTCCTCATTTAAATAAAACTTGTTGATATGTTACCTGAAACGACCACGAGATCTGCTTTACTATTTCAACAAGTTGAATCTCTTCGAAGGGACAAAATATCTTATCCGGAAAACGAAGGAAAATGAGAGGAGGAGCATTCTGACTATTTCATATTTGGTTAGAGTTGCCTAGTAGGATAAGGAATACGTCGCACTACTATCTCAACAAGATGAGTTTCTTCGAGGTCATAGAATGACGTCATCACCTGAACGAGACGTTTAATAACATTTTCTGTAATTAACTGGATTATCTCTATCTCAGGAGGAAAAATTTGAATACTGTTCCGTAAGTATTAAACATAAATTTAGTTAGTTTCGGTTGTCAGAGATGTTGGTGTCTAGTAAAGAAAAGTTTCTATTTGTGCATTGTGTTCTGCTCTGATTGGAACCAGTGTTTTCTATATCTATATTTCTACATTTTTACTGTAGTAATTTTAAGAAGAATTTTAAGAAGAATGTTTGCAACGTTCCAAGATATTTCCTCCCTTGAGATCCTGACGAATTCCTTAGACATTTTAATGGAACTTAAATGAATAGATAATCCAGAAGTATATCTAATTTTTTATTTGACATTAGTTTCCATAGATCCTATGAGGAGCAAGGAACCAATTTTTTGATTAAGTCACGTATCGTATTTAATCCATTAATTACTACAGAAAAGATCTTCAATAAATTCTTTATATATAATTGGAGTAATAATAATATTGTTTTAATCGTTTCGTATTAAATGAGAATATTTATATAGATTAAAATCTAATTAGTTCTTTGATTAATATCAGAGTAATCGCTAACCGCACAGGGCGGTACGCAGATCTTAGATTAATCATTGAATAATCACGAAGATTGTCAGGAATACTCAAATTAGTCAGTGAGATGGGCGGGATCCTGCAGAATCCCCCCAGCTATCATAGAGTAAAAGTGCTCAGATACATTAACTCGGAAAAGGCTTAACATAACATAACATAACTATTATATAAAGTTAAATAAACTCTTGTGTTCGTTTTTAATATTTCCTTTAGCTGTTTTTGATGCTGTTAGCTAATAATTTAGATTTTTGAATTTTTTTGTTATATAGCGAAATTCCCCTAACTCAAAGTCCCCTGACTTCAATTTTCTCTAACTCGAACTTTTCTGCCGTCCCCTTGATAATTCGAGTTAGGGGAATTTCACTGTATATACAGCAACATTGATCAAGCAATGTTTGTGAGGATGAAGAGGTTAGCTTTTGTTTAATATTGTTCAGTACTATTCGTTTAAAAAAATATGAAATGAGTTATTAAATTGTTTTTTATTATTAGGTTTTTCTTTTTATTTGAAAGCTTTTGTACTTCTTACAATCAATTATTTATTTATGCTTATTTCAAAGCACTTGACTGAAGAAATATTTATGTTATCATGTTCAATTACAAAGGACTCATTTATATTTAAGCAAATCTCATGAAATCAGTTTTATAGAAAGGTATTCAATCTAATTTTTGTTACAGATTACAAAATAGCTTAGGTTTTCTTAATTATAAACCTAAGTCAAGAGATTTTGAATAGAATTTTGTTGCTTTAAGAAATCAAAATAAAATTTTGACCAAATGCATTGAAGTATTGCTGTAAAGTATTTAAGACTTTTTACTAAGGTAAAAATTACTATACAAATACACACTCAAATACAATACATGGTAGTAGCTGTACATATATCAGATTATATGGCAACATATACAATCTCTACTTAACCGCTCATAAATTAATCCTGGCCACAGTAATTTATGTTCAAATGAAACTAATTGCAAACGTCAGTATGAAAAGTTTTACTTGTGGCTAAGAGCTCAAAGAAACTTTTTTCACTCCTACCATTCCAGCATACAAATCTTAATGCATACCCCAGTATTTTGGAAGTTCTACAGACATACGTGTATATGTGAGTACGTGTGAGTGTATCTGTTGTATTTCACATGTAAGTTAAGTGCTTGAAATAGTTTATTTCACAAATTTTAACACAAGTTAAAGTAAAAATAAAAGAAAATCCAAGGAAAAGTATATTAGAAATTGAAAGAGAAAAATGGCAAAACTATTTGGTTTTTCTTGAGCAGGTTAAGCTATGCGGACAGATTGAAAATAAATTTGAATTTTTAGTCAAGTGAATCCTTTAAATTAGCAATTATTTAATAGGAAGAAAGATTTCACATATAAAATACTTAAGAAAAATATAACTGAAAATATCTGAGCTTTAAGTTTATTTAGATTTTAATTTAATTTCAGTGATGGACAAAGGAATGCATTACAAGATACAAAAAGTAATAATTAAGACGATTTATTCGAGAAGGAAACTAAGCATTTAAGGATTAAAGTAATTAGTGTTAAAAGTAAGAAGTTGTAAATTTTACTGAGTGATAAATTGTAGTTAATTTTTTGATATTTCACATTTGAATCTAATAGTAATTTTAAGTTTATTAAGCATTAAAATTTCTTATTTTGCTTTCTGAAATTGTTGAATTTATTTGAGTAAATGTCAGTAGTCAATATAAAGTGGCGGAATAAAGTATATTCTTGGCAACACTATATATACATTATTTTGAATATTATTCAATATACAAAAGCACTTTTGTAGTTTAAAAGTGCAGTGCCAAAAAATGCATATTCTTTTTTTTTTGTAAAAAAAAAAATCAAATGAATAACAACTTTTGTTTATGAATGCAATATATTATGACAATTGCCTGCTGTTCGCAGACATATTAAATTGCGGATGCAATTGCCTTTTTCCAAATAAAACAACAATCTTTTGCTTACAATTTATTTTCACTCTTTTATTCTATATTTATTATGATTTTTATGGTTTTTCACATTATCGTTTCAAACATATTTCTAGTATTATTATTACGAATTTCATTGTCAGTAGCAAATTATCGGTTTTGTTGGCAAAGTTGACAAAAAAAATTTGTTGCCTACTTTTTGGCAATTCGCTGAAAGGAAGTCCTGTTGATATCTTTGCGATTGTTTAAGTTAAGACTAATTTAAATAAAAATAAATATATAATGATAGTTGTTTAAATATTTCATTAAAATTTTTTTTTTTTATTTTTAATACTGAACTTTTAAAATACGAGTACTAACATTCTTTTCTCTATTAAACAGTAAAGTATGAGTGTGTGTGAGATAAGCATAATTATTTTTAAATGCTAATAAATGCTTAATATAAACATTGCATTTATTTAAGTTTCTAGTTAGATTAATTAATTAAATTTTTCTTTTCACGTAAAAAATACTCATAAAACGTAGTTGAGCTGTTTTATTTGTAGTTTGCCGATATCATACGAAACGGCTGAAAAGCTCAACACCTGCGTGTGTTGACTAAAACACAACGTCGTACTTAACTGAGTTACGACCTTTGATTATCACGTAAATTTATGCGTAGTCCTATTGAATGTTGACATTTATATGTAGCTGCACGTTAGCCTAACAAACGAGATGTTTTATTGCCTAATTAAAGGCGCTTTAAAAACTGTTTTTTTATTTTATTTTTCATACTTTAAGTTTGCGTGTTTTCCTCAGCAATTTAGAACTTTATTAATAATTTTATTGCTCTAACAAATATTTTATTTTTTCATTACATATTTTTATAAAAATTTTGAAAATAAAGTCTGTCTTTTTAGGCGTAAGGACATACAACTATGAGGAAGTGAATTGTGAAAAATGTGAAGATATTTTTGTGAAAATATTTCACATAATTGTTTGCATTTCAATGTTAAAAAGGTCATAGTTGAATTTATAATATTTTACAATTAAGACTTTCACTTAATACTTTTATTTAAACAATAGTTAGACAGTGATTGAGAAAGAAACTTGCTTTTTTTTTATGCTTTTGATGAAATCCTTATTAAGAATACTTTTAATACACCAATAAGCGATAAAGAAAGGAAGTTTTTTTTTAGTTCTATGATTTTGATGAAATTTGATGGCGTACTCGATCCTTATAGGAATACATTTGACCGCTATAACTGCAAGCAATTCACAATTAATTTAAATTTCAATACCAGAAAATTGTTCTATTTATACAAAACTTTTTATAAAATATCTTGCCATTAAACAGTATATTTTAATTTTATAAAAACATCATGACAATAAAACCCGTCTTACAGCACTAACCATAATAAAAAGTCATAATAAAATAAATAACTAGCCAAGTTAGAGTAAATTTATTTATTTATTTTTCTATTTCTTTGTATATTTTATTTTTGTAGTATACTATTAGGCATAACTTATGAAACAAAGCTTAATTACAGTGCCGTTTAACGAAGCGAAATGAATGTTGACTATTTTTATGGGACGTGATCGCGGTACCGCTGTTGTGCTTATTAAAATATACCTTGAATTGGTAATTTAGCCCGAACTGCTACTGTGTTATTTTGTTTCTCCACTGATTAGTGTTGTAGCATAATTTTAAGCGCTTAAACGTATATATATATATATATGTGTAGTTATGTTTGCAGGAATGCTACTATGCATATGCGTGTATTCTTATAGTAACACTGAAAATAAGCGCTTACTTTCTTGTTTCATTGTTTGTTATGTCCCTCTCTATACCTCCTAACCACCACTTAAATACGTAGTTAACGTTAGTTAACGTATGTACGTGATATCGTTAAATTGGTATAACGTTACACACAGCGTTAGCATAATAAGTGTCTTATTAGTTATGCCAGTGGAGACGTTGGAATCACGTTCCATGCGCAAGAGTATATTGGCCATTGTGTCCATAGAACCTTTGACAATTATTTTACTTTAGTTTTGTTTGCACAAAGAATTGTCGTTTTGAATGACTAATGTCAATTTTGTTGAAAGCTAAATAAAGGAAAAGTTGATGAGTTGTACGGACTCAGGCAAGTTAGAGTAAGTTTATATATATGTATATTTATATGTATGAGTATTTATATATGTGTGTATTTAATGAAATTCTCCTACATGCTTTGTAGTCTCTAATTAATGTGTTTAAATGGTTTTTTATATAAATTTATTATTTATGTACTCTTTGCTTTGGGAAAGGTGCCTTCTGTGTGCTATGAGATCCTTAATTTGCAATCTGTTGTTTAGAGTGTTGACATTTAAAAAAACCTAATAATTCATAGAAATAGTAAAATACATATGTATAATAATATAAGCAAACCAAGTGAAGTTAAGAATATATAAATACTAAACTTTTTGTACTTTTTTTTTTAAAAATTAGAAAATCTAGTTTATTAACAAATGTGAATAAACTATTCAGAAATATACCAGGTATATGCATAAGTTTTTCCGGTTGTTTTTACTAAAGAAAAATATTTTCAAGAGAAATTTTTTTTATTCATAATATTGGCCATTGGCGTGCCCCATTTATTCGGAGTTAATAAATAATAAACGCGATAGACAAATCGTGCCAAATCTGGAGAAAACGACGGGTTCTGAAGGATGCGCCATCTAAGCGATTTAAAGGCATCTTTAACTATCCTTGCTGTGGGAGACGTGGCATTGTCATATAACATCACTTTGCCAAATCTTTTGGTCCATTGAACAATGCGTGATTTATTTAAATTAATCATTTGTTGGCGATAGCATTGTACATTATCGGTATCGCTAGATCTCAAGATTTCATAATACACAAGCCACTGTAGTCCCACCAGATACAAGACATGGTCTTCTTGCCAATGCGATTAGGCCTTAATGTTCAAGGATTGGCTGCGCCAGGTTACATCTGCTATTTTTCTCTTTTCAGGTTTTTAAAATGAATTCATTTTTTGTCACCTGTCATAATTTGATACAAAAGTGATTTGATTCGTGGCGTTTCAGCAGTTGGTCTGAAGTGACTTTGCGATTTTCTATTTGACATTTATTCCAACCTTTTGGGATCTAGATACTCAATTTATTGATTGTTCTCATTGCTAGTAAATGTCAGCTTAAAGTTTGATTAAGTTTGTGATTAATTTGATGCTTTTGTTGGAGTTGTGTCATCATCCAATAACTACTGCTATTGCTGGTCTTTACACTTTTGTGGTCTACAAGAACACTTGCAGTCTTTCATATAGAAATCATCACTTTTAAGTTATCGCAACCAAGTCTCAAAGATTCTAAATGATGGTACATCATATGTTTCTATCAGCAAACGAAGACTTTCAACTGGCTTTTTCTTTTCATCAAATAAAAAAAAATGCGTGCCGCAAATGTTCTCTTTTAGATATTAAATTCGACATAATCACTAAACGATAACACAAGGACTGATCTTATACGTGTTTTTAGTTTAATGTCAGACGAACAAAATAATGTGTGTTTCTAATTAAACGCTACGTACGTCTCACTGGCTTCATCTTTTAATTAAACCGGAAAAAACTTACGCATATACCTGGTATTGGGTGTATAACTTTTTGCACTTTCCAACAGATGGCGTAACTCTTCTACTAAACAATCTTTTAGAATGATATTTATTTTTCACATTTTATTGAATATTTTTTTCAGCAATTTCTACTTAAATTACTATCTGAGATACTTTCTATACAAATTTGTATTGATTAGTAAAACATATATACATCCAATACATAAATTAATATGTTCATATATATTAATTTATTAAGCTAATTTATGGCTTGTCATAATCTTGGCAATAAAAGTGTTTAACATACGCTTATCAGCCTAATTACCAAATAAAAAAAAAGAGGCAGTAAATATTTACAAGCCTATTTTGTTGTCATAACATTGTAAAACGCAATCTTAAAACTGAATTTTTATTAGCCGACATTAAGACAAAATGGCAAAACAACCAAAGCCAGCAACGGCAACAACAGTACAAGTAATAGGACTTAAAACAACCGAAATAAGAGCATGAACATTTGTTAATTTTATTATATTTTCAGCAGTTTATGGTCTACTTTGGGGCAATAATCCGCGAAAAATCCACACCAAAGTAATTAAGCACAAACTACTGCTGCGAATCAGCACCTCGGAATTAAAATGAAACGGCAAGAGGGAAGTGGGAAATGGGAAATGGGAATGCGAATGCGAATACGGAATATTTGAGAATCCTTGTTGATTATGTAGGTCGATTCGCAGGAAAAAGGCACTTAAGTATATGGGAGGTGATGAGAACTTTTTTATGTCTTGCATAAGTAATAAGTATGCAAATACCATGCAATTAAAAAGCTCGACTTAATTTTAATATAAAATATGATAAAATTACATGATTAACAGAATTTACAAGCGTAAAGTGTAAGCGTTACGACGGTGTGAAAGATAAGATTGTCAACTATTATCCTTAAGCTACGAATGTAATAAGTAATGTGTCAATAATGGTTTTTATGACGAATTTCATATGTAAATTGAGGTTTGGCGATTTAAAAGGATGAACAGACAGACTTACAATGAAAAAGCTCATAACTTCTGAAATATTAATGACCTGCAGATTGACATTTACACAATATATATATTCATTATGAGCAAAATGTGATTTCTGATGTGATGTTTAAGTGACAGTATATAGCGAACGTACTGTACTATTCAGTGTTTTATATGGTATATATATAGTATCATACATATTTTTTGAGGATGACATATCACAAGAATACTCTACTGTCATATGTAGTGTAATATATGTGGGTTTGATTTAAATACAATTTTATAAATACAAGATATAATTTAATTAACATATAAAAATCAAATTTGTTCGACTTGCTTCGTTTAAATTTTCCTTGCTACTTTCGTTTTTTTACTGCTTCTTTATTGAAAGAAACCCCACATATATATATCAGATATAATTTTTTAAAGTTGATAAAGAGCGAGAACACTATACTATTAACTGTCATATAATATATTGTAAAGTACAACTTATTATCTATTTTCAACAGCATCTAACGTACTATCACTTTCTCTAAATACTGAATCATACAAAATAGTGTATAAAATATTTAGAGTGTGCCTATACCCTGTATGATTTTTAAAAAAAAATTTTTTTAAATTTTTGGATTATGTGTTATAGCAGGGCTGCCTTTTAAGTCTGGCGCCTAATAATGAAAACATAGTGGTTAATCATTAAAAATGTTTATATAGTTTTTCGAAGAATTCTCCAAGATGATCGATATATTTTTGCATTCGATTGAATCAATTTTTGAAACAGTTTTTGCCACTCTGAAGTTGGTATCACCGAAGACAGGGTTTTAAATGTCTCAACGGCTTATTCGGGAGTGGAAAAACTCACGACACGTATTTTTTTACTCCTCTTTTTAAGGGAGATTTAATCTTTAAGTATTGTTTCCTAATCAGCTGTTAACTGCCCACAAATCTATCACAAGATTTGATATCATATCATATCTTTATCTTTACGGAGCGTCTCAATGAGAGTACTGCATTGATTTTATAACAACCTGCATATTATTGAGTCTTCCTATCTTTAATTGAATTGTTCAACACAGAGAGAAATCAAGAAATGTATGTATGTTAATAATATGTTCAAATTTTTTAGGTGTTCAGAATAAACAACTAGGGTACTTCAGGTTCCTTGCAATTGTTGAAAATATCTCCATAACGAACAACCTAGAGTAAAGAAATGTTAAACTGAGTCGACATCTCATTTAGAGATAATCCTGCTTAGAGTGATTTAATATTCCACATACTAAAGGTTATTGTGACATGCGAATTCCTTTTTCTAAAGTAATCCATATCACTTAAATTAAGTGGCTTACTTTGTCAATTTGACGAAGTTCCAATAAAAATTTAAAATAATTTTTTTAAGGTCTTCAAAGAAAAGTTTTTCAATAATTTTAGAACAGTTTCTTCTATTTCATAGCAACTTTCATAGCAAATTAACAGAACTTTAAGTTCAAGTACACAAGCCAAGTACGACTTTATGCCAGTGGGATAATGAACACTGACTCTGAGCTGCAAATTTAGCAGAGTGTAATTTTGACCCTAGGTTTTTGCAGTCTCAAAAAATTATTTACGAATAATTAAATATAAGAAATAATTCCAAAAAGGCACTACTAATGATGGGTATTTAGCAATACTCGAAACAGCTGTATGGTCAGCCAAAAATTTACTGAATTAAATATAATAAGGTACCATGGTACATTAGGACGAATGACATCCTCAGGCACATCAAGATTGATCCGGTCAAAAAATACATAAAGGATAGAGCCCTGAAATTATTTGTGAAAACTGACAGACTTAACAACACCGCGTTATCGAAACTCAGAATGGTTACTGACTCCTCGGGGAGATATGCAGATTTGAGGTCAATTATTGCTTAGTCTGATGAAGTGTTAAACAATAATCCAGTCAAGGCGTAAAGAAGAGTTTTGAAGTAACATCGAGTTAAGAAAAAGTAATAGTGTTTAAGTGCACTAGCTTAAATAGCTTCATTATGATAAATATAATAAAAATGTTTGTTGTTGTAATTCAATGCTTTTCAATAAAAACCTCTCTATAGGAAACAATAGTATAAGTTAAGACTGAAGTTTCTTTGGTCAAAACGGACGTTAAAAATAAATTTAATTATATTAATTTGTAGTATATGTGTACATATTCATATATATGTATAGATAGTGAACATATATAGTTTGCCTATAAAAAGAGGAAAATATTTTCGATATGAAATTTTATCAAGTATGCAAAGTATCTTTTGGTTTTATTAAAAGTAAATTTTAATATGAAAAATATTACAACTTGAGGAAATAAATGAAAATAAATTTCCTTGTAATAATTTAAAATGGCTCCGTATGCTCTGAAATTTTAAAAATCCGACTACGAACACGGCCATACACGCTTACACACACAAACATGGTTGACCACATGGCAGACATCACACGTAAACGTAATAAAGCAATAAATTGCCCAATTTGATGCACTATTGTGGTGCAATAATTTGTTGCAAGTGGCAACATTTTTCCATGGTAATAATTTTTTTTGCCAGTTTTTTTCAACTTTCCGTGATTTTCGTACATTTCCTTTATACAATTTCATTTTAAAGAAATGCATAATTTGTCAACGTCATGTGATTGATGCGTTGAGAACGCACTGCATACGCAATGCGAGCAATTTATTACAAAAGGATCAAAAAACGGACGAACGACGAACGACGAACGGAGAGAAGGATGAATTTATATGGAAATGGAAAAAATTGCTGGCAGGGTGTGAAGTTTGCATTTTACTGCTTCACTTGAAATTAGTGGTCATGGGTAATATTTTTCTTTATTGAAACGTGATTTAAAAAACACAATTTTCTGTAAAAAAACAAAAAAAAAAAATGAAAAATAAAATTGAATTAATTTTCTGGTTTCTTATATAAATTTTTTTTGTTGTTGCTGTGTTGCTGACTGCAGGATGTTTAATTTCCTAAAAGCATAAATCTACTTAATATGTTAAAACCAAAAAGATGATATTATTTTTTGGTAAATCTTATGTTTCTCAACATCCGAAAAGCATAAAACAACTTCAAACAAAAATTTTACACACATAAGAGCAGGAACACAAAATGCGTTATCCTAGCGCCTGTCTACGTACTCGTATATGCGGATTCGTCCAGCACAAGCACATGCACACTGGCATATATTGGTATTCTGTTGCCCCAGCGTATTACAATATTTCAGGTTCATTTGTTTTGTTGCTTGAATGTCATGATACAAACCGGAAAACAAGTCACAAACATTTTGTGGGCAGCATCCATTGAGACTGTGACCAGCATAAAAAACCAACATTTACTACCCAACAAACTTCCGGTATTACCTGCAAAAACATAGATAATTTAGCAGGGTGTGGATTGCACGCTTACTAAAAAGCAACAAAGACGAAAGCAACAAACTCGGCGTGAGCGGCACAACGGTAGCGACAAGTGCGTCACCACTGTTAACGCATGTTTTAACACGCAGTGTTGCCACTGTACTGTATTCCCTAATGCCATATCCATGCGCCATATTCCATACTCCACGGTCCATGCTCCATGCTCCATGCTCCATGCTTCAAATCCCATACCTCACGCTCAATGACAATGACCATTTCAGTTTCATTTATTAATGTTATGGCTGCAGGATACAGTAGCATGATATGGAATCGCATGTTGCTGTGTTGCTGTGTTGAGCGGAAAAATGTGGAATCTTACCTTTCTCAGCCCATAGAAAATTGCCAATTGTAGGAATGCAAATTTATGGCTTATTTGTTTTGTGATTATGTTTGGCCTTTTTCCATGTATGACTGAAGCTACCCACAACCAAGCAGCCGTTCAACTGATTGTGTTTTTCTCTATTAGTTCTCGCTTGTATCTGTCGCGCTGTGTATCCATCTAAAAGCGTAAGCCTGTGTCAACCCTTTTTATGAGGACTCTAATGTTTACTCTGGACAATTTAATGTGCTCATCGGTATAGGTAAGCTGAAAAGATTTCATTAACAATAATTTAGATAAACATTAGTGTTGATGTTATCATTTGCTTAGATATTTAGGCATTTAGTGAAAAGGGGACAGAGCACAGCATCTGCAGCAGCAGGAGACTGTTCCAGTAATGAGTCTAATCTATGCGGTGATAAAAGCAGTTTCAGTAATTAAAGCATAAAGCTTAATAAAACGTTAAACGCGTTACAAAAAACACCTAAACAAGGTTTAAATACAGTTTTTTGTGTTGGAAAGAGTAGTTTTTTTTTCGGGTTGGCGCCGAAAATGGCAATAATTGCATTTAAAGCCCCTGTGCCTAATAAATATGTCAGTTAAAATTTTTCTACAATTTATTTATTATAATCATGCAATTTTTATAATTTGGCTTTGTTTTTGTAGAAACGCATTTACAGTGGCATAAATCTGCCAATTGAATTCTAATGTTACGCACACGCATTTTTGCTCAGTAATTTATTTTGCATGTTTGGCGCTGTCCTGCCCTTTATCCTGTTATGTTATCCTGCGTTTCAGTTCCAGTTCCAGTGTTTATATTTCTGTGCTTGCATTTGAAGCTGAAACTGTATCTGCGTATCTGAGTATCTGAGTATTTGTATTTGTATTTGTTTTTATCGCTAATGTTACGAGTAGAGAATCAATCATGAATTTGACTTTGGAAACGGGAACCAGGGAGCAATTACAAGGGCACGCAGTGTATATAAACGCATTACTTTTTATTTATGGTTGCATTCTTATGAGGCGTCGAACGGCATGAATTTGTAGCCTTAAAATTTAAATAGCCATAAACGTACTTTTATCTCAGGCAGTTAATGTTTTATATGCTAATGTCCTTTGCTTAAGGATACGCAGCAAGTGTTTGAAGGAGTATGTTAAATCGACTAAAAAATCAAGCTTCGTATGTAGTTTAAGAATGATCGTAAATTTATAAACATCAATTTTTGAACAGAAATTCTTAAAAATTATAAAAATGCGGACCTGCAATTAGCACTACTTTACTTTGTGGTAAACAAATGAGATATTGATAGGAGCAATTGCATTTCCGATGAAAGATTTTGAAAAACAAAAAAATATTTTTAAACATTTGAATATAAAAATCAAACTAAACCGAAATCAAATAACATCAAATTTAAATAATAAACAATGATAATTAATCAAATTATCTAAACTGTGAAGTTATCAGTCAAATACATAAAGCAATTACAATAAATCCAATACCAAACATAACTCATATAATAGGTATAATACGATAGATACCCAAAATACTTAGAGCTCAATATATACTTAATAGATACTTAGAGCTCAATATATTGAGTCCATAAAAAACAATTCACAGATAGTGCTAAATGCTATATATGTTACTAGCAATACCTAAAATTTTTTGTTTTCCCCAGCCTCAAGTTACCACTTCGAAGATAAATTTTTCAGTTATCACAGTATATAGAAGAGAATTCGCCGAAGATGCTAATTGTCATGAAAAGTTAGTACCTTTTGGGCCTAGGAAAAATGTTTTAAGGACTAGAAAAGACGTCGCCTTAGATAGTGGCTATGGAGAAGAAAAGAAGAAGTTCAAATAAATATTGAAAATAAATAAACCATTATTGTTTTACTTTAAAATCCAAACATAATTCAATTGTAAGATACAACACTTGTAGTACATGACAGTATAAGTTTTTAAGCAGAATCGAATTTATATTACTTTTTTAATATTATAGTTACTATACCATCCATTTCTTCTACTCTCTTGACAACGTAATTTTATACATAATACAATAATTTTGTGAACTCCAACTAAGCTCAAAAAAAAAAAAATATTTTTAATATGTGCCCCTTTTAGGACTTCCTCACCATGCCACTGATAGATATATGCAACTTATTTGTTTCTTTAACTGAGAGATATTTCCTTGATCTTGAACCGGGTTTTTCGATGAAATACTATCTTTAAATAAGTATATATTATATAAACCATAACAAATGAGGTAAAATTTTTTTTCAAATATTTATGTTGGAAGTAAATTATAAATTAGCTTATAAGACTGTATCTCACAGATAGTGATGAATGTTGACATGATTCGAGAATCTATAACTCTGGTATTCAATATTCGATCATGTACTAGCAAACATAAGGAATATTTTTATAATTCTGATTGAAATTATATGACTTAATTAAAAATTGATTTTCTGTAACAAAAATATTTCATTCTCACATGCATTTGAGTATAAGTGCTATAAGCAAATAGAAAGTCTGAAAGTCTTAATACCGCATAAGTAATATTTTTTACTTAATAAAATAGATATATATTATAGATATATAAGTACTGAATTATTTATATAAAATAAATACCTATAAAA
This sequence comes from Teleopsis dalmanni, assembly GCF_002237135.1. Taxonomy (NCBI): domain Eukaryota; kingdom Metazoa; phylum Arthropoda; class Insecta; order Diptera; family Diopsidae; genus Teleopsis; species Teleopsis dalmanni. The sequence continues at coordinate 28,015,142 of NC_051847.1, read as the reverse complement.
CTGTTTAATATATTTATGATACCTAACGTGTCTTGTAATGGTAAGAGCTTAACGCTAGATAGGTGGGTGCATGTTGCGCGATAGTGCCCAGGAAGCTACCAAAAAGGAACTGTTGACATTAATTCAAATATCTTCGTCCATAGCTAAAATTTTTAGAACAAAAATACTGGGTATACTTTTCTAAGGGAATAGTGCAAATTTAATCATTGCGCAGAATCGCTCTTTTCAACTGATTTAATTAGCATTTCTTGTATTTTTAACATAAGGTTAACAGAGCTCTCAACGAATATAACATAAACCGCCAAGCAGTTAACATAAAAATGTTTAAAATATTTTTAAAATGTACTTAATTCTAATAATAATATAGAAAGATGTTAAATATGATATTTTTATTATATTTCGTAAGTATTTAATCCGTTCTGAAAATAAAGTTGTTACCAAATTGATTTCCAAATGTCGGCGATGTTTTTGCAAAAAAATATTCAGTCAGCTTGGTTCAATAGCGCTCACCATACACTGTATTTAATATTCGGTTTTAATAGATGTAATGGTGATTCGTTAACGGCTTGAGGATTATCTTCGTTCCATAAATTTTTGTTTATTGCCATTTAACCAGAAATGAGCTTATTACTTAACACCATAAAATGAACTTTGCAAACAGATTTATTTTTTTTTTAAGTAAAGTTCCACAATTTGGAAGCATTGTTCTAGCTTTAAACGATCCATTATGAATTGCCAAACCTTACTGAACAGAAATGTGGACACAGTTTGACATTCTCAGCCGTCAAGCCATAGTTATCGATATCGATAGCTGCCACGCAGCTAAAAAAACACCCGATAGAACATAAATTTTTAATCTAATAAGTCAAGTGATATCTTTGGTGAAAATAATACTATCTAAAATACAGGATATAAATATAGATTTATTGTCAAGGTGGGAAACATAACTCTATTTTACTTCAACAACATGAAAAATAAATTGTTTGAATTCCAGTAAGTTCAATCAGAAAAAGATTTGTTTTTGGCTTTAAGTCTTCTGTAAAAAGACTCTTAAGTATTCAGTAATATTTTCTAGAATGTGATTAGAGAAAGATTTGATTTTTGCTTACAATCTTATGTCAAAGAATTCATCTATGCTTTGCAGTCTCTGTTAAATGGTTATCGATATGAGTTCAATTTTTATTTTTAGCTACAAAAATTATCTTTATGATCAATTAGACATCGTCTGTCAGTAAAAGTTGTCCACTTTGTAAAGGATACGATTTTTATGTTTTTTTCTATATCAAAAATAATATTTTCAATCTTCCAATTGGGAAGGAACGACTTTGAAGTTTGTCTGCATTAATACTGTACGATTTTAATGTTATTTGTCTGTCGAGGTTTTACAGCATGTCTGGCATTTTAATGCAATTTTTAGCTTTGTTTTTATACATCGAATAAATATTCCACATACCTATTCCTTTCTTTTTATTATTTTTCACTTTTCAGTACAATTTCCCTTTACGAATTTGCCAATCAATTTTTAACGGTCTGCTTAACAGAAATGCATATTACCTGGACTCATACCTGCTCATACCTTGCTCTGTTTTCAAATGTAATTGCTTCGAAAAAGTGAAAACTTTGAAAATCAATTTTCAAACTTCATAGCGAAAGTAGTTGAAGTTTTGATGAGTTCAAAGTATTTTAAGAAATTCAACCCGTAAAATATTTAAAAACTTTTTAAGTGCTAACAATTAAAATAATTTTCCAAAAATATTTGCTAATGCAAATTTGTATGATAACTGATTTGAATGAGAGTTAATCTCATTGGAGTTAAGCTCCAAAAAAGACTTTTACTTGAAATATTAATAATAATAAACAATTAATTTAAAATATCTATTACACCTTTTTAACATATTTTATAAATTTTTAAGCATATTTTAAAAGAATTAATTATCTGTTTATAGTTTTGAATGCTTAAAAGAAATTTTCTCTATGAAATATTAGTACTGATTAAAGACAGCACACTTGCCAACTAAATTTTATTTACAAAGCAATTAACACCTTTCCCACCAATTTGTCTTGGCGTCTACACTGTTTAAATAACAGCATAACAATTTCATTAACCATACATTTAACAACTTTTACTTTTATCTGACAAAATTATATAAAGACCAAATTTTGGGTAAAAGTGTTAACTTGACTTTCTTCACTGACATTGAAAATATGCCTTCAGCGTACGCGGCAATTGTGATTTTAATTTTGGTTGTAACACAGTTTGTAGGAGCTGACATAAGAGCAGACCTACGTGAATTTGTGTCTTTAATACCACGTCAAAGAGTTGGTTTCATAGCTGCCAGGCACTACATATTGGATCAGAAGTTTCGCCAAGCTCTCAATTTCGTACGCAGTCAGGAATTCAAGGATACTTGGGATGACATACGTGAAACCGATGAGTTTGATGAAATTGTAGAGTATGTTACCACAAATGGTTCTGGTTATGATGTGACAAGTGTTGTCGACAGGATTCCAAATAAGTTGAGAAATTTTCGATTACCTGTTAATGTGCCAGTCGATCTGATGTTGGAACGTAATTTATCATTATATTTAAGAGAAATTCTAAGTATATTACCGCGCAGAAGAATTGCTAATTTAATGACGAAAAAATTCAATGAAGGTGGAGATTTTGCTAAACTATATAAAGCACTTAGAAAGCCAGAATTTCGGGAAATGGTCAGCAAAGCACGGGTGAGTACAATAAATGGGATGGGAAAATATAAATAATAATAAATAAATGGGATGTAGTTAAATTTCAATATTTTGAATAATGTTCTTTAGTATGTTTTACGCTGATATAGCTTGGCTCTTGAGATATTGGGTCTTAAAGTAATTGTGTTTTAGATTGGATATAATAAACTAGATATGCCATTCTGTGGCAACAAGTATAAGTCATCTTCACAAACGGTCAGGCAATCTTTTTACTATGAAGAGAAATCAATGCCTAAGAAAATTGCTGATAAACAACTTCTCCATTTACTAGGAGTTTAAAGTAAAATATTATGGACTAACTTTCGACAAAAAATTCTTATTAAACAAGCTTGTAAGAAAAAAGAAGTTGACATGTTAATTAAATGTCCGAACTTTAAGGTCTTTATAGAGCACAAAAACTCTTTAAGAGCAACTCCTCATTAAGTGAAAGCCCAAAGTAAAGTATTTGAATTGAAGCACTATAGCATTGTATGAATCTTAGACTCCAAACACTAAAGCCACTATTGACCTTAAAAATTAGTAGTTAGAATAAAATATAATATTAAAACAAGTAATCATGCCCAGCTTACTTTATAGCTGCATGATCTTTTGGCAACGACACGGATACGTTAAACATACTTCAATAATAACAATATATAGATTTGATAAGACAAGTGAAGGCACCATGGTATTTTAGAAATACGAAAGCATTATATTATAATTCCATTAAAGTCGTCATTAGGAACTAGAAGAGCCTGCAAGCGCTTCTATACTCTCCAGAACACTCAACAGAATGTAAAGCTAAGTTCTTTAAAGACTAGCTATCCCTTTTTCACCAGTGGCAAAGTTTTGGCATAATCTGATAATCTGATAAAGTCTAGTAAAAAAATCCAAATTTCATTTAAACTTACAAGTGAATTGTCCAAGTAATATTCTCCATAAGCAAGTAAAAGTAGTTTAAACACTAACTCCAGAACTCCAAAACAAAATAATAGTAGAAAGTACAAAGAACGCTCAACAGTTACGTACGCCATCTAGTGGTGATAATTTCAACGTAAAAGTTTGTCAATTTGAATACTCACATATTATAAATCAATCTATGTCGACATAAGGCATTTTGGAAAAAGTAACTTAAGCGTCATCTGCTGTTAATGATTTTTATGTGAAAGTTTTTAATTTTAGACCCGGATATCTCAAGAACCAAGTTATGTTGACATAAATGCTTTGTGGAAAAAATTACTAAAGCATTTTAACTCCAGTTTTGTATATTGACACAACGTACTGAAAAAAGTTACTACGAATATTGAAATTTATCCCAATTTTTTATTCATAATGTAGAGCTAGAAAATCGGAACTACATAGACATAATAAAATTATTATATCAGGTGATTTTATATATAAAACAAACGGTTAAGTAATTTATTTTTCATTCTTAAGGTGTATGTTATTATTAATTTTATTTTAATATTAACATTAAATTATTATGTGTAGATATAACATTTTGTGTTCTTTCAGGCTTCCCCAAATCTTGCGGAACCACTACAAAATCTCATAAAGAATTCCATTGATGTGGATGAAATTATCGATATAATTTTTACTGTGATCGAATGGGGACCATAAACGTTGAAATAATAAAATTCTTAATATAATTTCACAGTTGGTTTTGCTTTTGTTTCTTTCGTTAACAAAAGAACTTAATTTATTTATACAAATCCTTTTAGCCAATTTCTTTACTGAAAATCCTACGAAAATTCCTATTATCTTTGTCATGCAAAAAATAATAACCAGAAAAAAATGGAACCAAGAATATTTTTTTTCAGAGAACTTTGTTTTTTTTTTGTTTTTTTTGTGGCAAAATCCTTAAGGCGCACTGCTATGATAAATTAAATATTAATCATTATCCTTTTTCACACTTACTTGTATTTTATTTTTGCTTCGTATTGCAGAAAGAAAAGGCATAAAATGCCATTAAGTTATGCTACATTGAAAGTTTGCTGCTTTTTTTTTACAAAAAAAATCTCCCAAGCATTAAAAGGAAATAAAATATAATAATGACGGAATATTCAGTGCTTTTAATGCTAACAAATTAGGGTGAGAAATCAGCGTAAGAAAAAGGATTTCAAAATTATCAAAAACAAACAGCCAAATTACCTTAAGAGCTTTTTAGGTGCAAAAAAGAAGCAATAGAAAGGAAAAACAATAACTAAAGCATATAAAAAATTAAAGGTAAAGCTACAACACATAAAGAAAGAAAAAGGAAAATAACCTCTAGAAAGGGTAAAACTCCAAATATACCACAAGACAAAAATTCTGTTGGGGTTGCCCATAAAAAACCAAAAATATTTTCTCCTTCACCTTTTATTCTTTTATTTTAGTTAAATTGTTTCTTTTGCCAACAAAAGCTTTTTTGTATCTTCTAACTTTTCGGCGGAAACCCCGAAAATTATGCCACACTTGACTGACTAAGTTATGTATTGTTTTTGCACGTATTGTTAGCTCGGAACGCGTAGGCGAGCAGGCAGTCAGGTGGAAGCACTACAAGTTTCGCTGCACGAAATACCAGCACATCAGGTTGACCATTGTTTTTAAGCTCACATACATATATATATTGTTTTATATTAAATATAAGAGTTCTTTCAATGCAAAGCAGTATACTCATCTTCAGTCTGAATCTTAGGTCTGAAGATGAGTTGGTAAATGAGTTGAGAGTTGAGAATCAACATGGATGCTTGTCTTTCACTGCACTGAATCTTTAAAAATTCTTACAGACGAGCGCGTGTCGCAATTTGAAGTGCCTGATATGTCTGATGCCGACAGAAATTATCCGAGTGTGAAATTTTTTTATTTAATACGTTTTTTATGGAAAAAATTACCCAACAATGCTACTGTAATGGGTTAAAGCATACTTTCAGGCAATTTTCGCATAATTTTATATAAATTATGAAAGCCGCGTTCAAGCATTCCAAAATTTATAGATTTTCTTGTCCCTAACAAGGATTGGAGTTTTTTTGTTATTAAAAAATTGGGCTTTAAATATATATAAGCGCGTACTATAAATTACACAATCCAAAAAAAATATAACTTTATACCACAATCTGTGATGCAATTTATAATATGTGCTGCAGTATGTCAAGTGTTTTGCTCTCGTTTGTAATAATTAACGCAGGTTTTATTTAAATTTAGTTTATAATTCACGTATAAGATTTTTACTCGTTTTGTGAAAGTCTTGCGGTTGCGTTGCCTTGGCCCATATTTGAGCTTTTGTCATTTAAACATAACGCATTTATAATTTCTCATTAATATGAATAAGGATTTCTGAATTTGCGTACAGGTACGCACCTCTTTTGCATTATGCGAATTAAAACGCTCAAAAGTAGTACAATGACAACAAATTTTACGGAGAAGGATACTTTGTGTATACTATGACACTACATAACAAAATGGTATGCTAAGTTCTTTAGAAATAATCAAGACTTTAATATCAATATTGAGATATGTCTAGTATATTTATAACACTTTGAGTATCTAAAAAAAAAATGGCAATATAAATGGCACTGGGTATAGCCTTTGCGGAACTACAGGTAGAAAAATAATTTTGGAATCAGATTAACCACGAATCATAGTTTTATATAAGAGTAAAGTGCAGACCCTATCTTCTAATAGGAGGAAAATATCTAAGTAGAAAGCATTAGATTATGTTGATTATACGCATGGAATATGACGATTGATATCAAATTGATAAAAGAAATTTTTTTCTTTATTACTTCTCATCTGAATGTGGATAATTTGAAATAGTCTAAAACAAAATAGAGATTGTTGCCATAACACAATATATTCCAATACATAAAGTTATTAAAAGGAAGGCTTTACTCAAATGCGATTTTCTGCTTGTTCAACTGTTTGAGAAGATATGACAACAACATGTCTCCGAAGCATAGCAAACACGCTTCTTTTTAATCCCTCCTTCTTGTTGTTGGTACACTTCTTTTGGTTCTACATTCAAAAAACGCTTGCTTATCATCAACAGATGCAGTTTTCACATACTAGAAGAGTTGGTATATGGATAAATTTTAATCAATTGCTAAATTATTACTATTCTTAAATTTATTAATTATAAGGGAACAGACCGATTATGAGCATAATAAACGTATTGTGTGTAGCTTTGATCCTAAACTCTACAATTTTAAGCATTTCATGAAATTTAACAGTATGAGGTTTATTATTTTGTAATTAACACGGAGACATAACAATACTATCTATATGGTGAAGTTTCCATCTGTCAAGAACAGGGTATATATAAAAAATATGCTATGACCTTTCGGTGTCCATATCAGAAAAATGACAGGTATCAGTGGTAGGAGGTCCCAATTTATTTAAGTGATTCTACAGATTTTACTGATTTCTCAAGCAATCAGATAAGGCAAATTGCCAATAATTTTCATAAATAATTTTTCGAAGATTTTTAATATAAGAGTAACAACTTTATAAGTAGTATATGTTGATTCTTTTAAATGTTTTAACATTACAACAATATTATGCATTTAATTTTGTTATGTTTTATTCTATTTACCTCTTTTATTTCTTTTCAAATATCTATTAAGGATACTAAAAAATATTTATTGCTCACAAATTAATTCTCACCAGTCGATTTGATCAAGTGTAGTGCTTCACATGCTTGTCTATTCACATATCATTCCATTTTGCAACATTCATAATTCTTACTTAAAACTAGCTGAGTACATATTCATTGGTGCGAACAATAACTAGAGGCAACCTAAGAAACTGCACAGATAAAAACGCATATAAAAAGAAAGATAATAATCACATGAATATCATTAATATGCTTAAGCCGGCTTCATCATATGTGCATCTGCTTGTGCCTGTGCATCCTGCCAAGCACCCACAAGCGGTAGTGTTAAGCTCTACTTGCACTCTTGCTGCTTTATGTGCTGCAATTACTAGAACCAACATCTTTTGTATTTACGTTGCAACGAGAAGCTTATAAGGACAGACATGCATACAACGCTTAATGTTCAAAAGAGTATAGGCCCACATCCTACCATCCAACCATCCAACATCCTTGTTAGTACATTTTCAGTATGCAGTTTGCATTTTGTAAGTGTGTAGGCTGTTTACTGCGTCTACTATTATTCTTAATTTCGTATATGAAAAATGATCTCGTTAACAGTGGTGTATGTCGCCTAAAAGTCTACCATGAAACATAATTATTTTCTGCATTTTGTTTTTAATTTTATTTCTTTGTCGTAATAATAAAAATTGCCATGTAAAAACAGCGTAAAAGAGCTTAAATTGAATTTTTTTTTTGTTTTATTTTATTTCACTTTATTTTATTTTATTTAATTTTTTCTTCTATGAAATTTTAATGCTTTCTTTTGTTCCCAATCTCCTTCCATTTTTTATATATTGCATATTGTATGCTGGAATGTGACTTAAGTTTTATATCCTTGTATGTTAAGTGATTCTGCCAAATTATTTTGTAAGTTGCAATAGTTTGCAACTTGTAATTTCTATAAACTGCTTCCCACATTTTTATTTCCAAACTAGCGCTACTCGCGGCACCATTCTCTCTATTTATTAATGAATATATATTGTTTTAAGTTAAAAACTTAAATGGATTAAAGTAAGTTTACTACTTAACTTTTAATTTATTTCTCCTTGTTCTTTTTTTGGGTTATCCTGTAAGGATTGCCAGCAAATTTTTTTGGCTGTCGTAAATTTGCTCTTTGACAGATTCTCGCTGCATTCTGCATATTTGTTCAACTTTATACATTCCTCAGATGGGTTTTGTACCAAGTTTTATTTTGTTTTACTACTTGTTGTTTATTCATTTTGTTTAACATTAATGTGCTCCAGAGTGACGCCACAACATTGCCAAAGAATCCGCCAAAAATTGTGCATTAAGCAAATGTTTTCGCATTTATTTTTTGCATAGTTGCAGTTTTTTAACCTCCCGGAACCAAGAATGTTGCTTAAAGTGTATGACAAGCGATTTAAAATGTAGCATTTGTCTTCTTAGTTTGTAATCGTGGAGTTATAAGAACATTTTAAGAACTCCTTCAATTATTTTAGGAGCCGAAATTGTTTTTCGATTTCATTTATTATGAATGTGAATAAGATTTTTGAAAAATAGAAAATATAACTTTATTGGTCTACCCTTATTATTATTCGTCATTATTATTTTGATCTGGAGTATAGGGAAGGTGTGAGAAGTAAAGGATCTTTCTCTTTACACTCGTCTATTTAAGTCAAGCTCAATTGCAGATATATTTTCTGAGAATTGCTACGAATTTGATTTTAATGAAATTTTCGGGACTCAAAATTGGTTTCCAGATGATTTATTCAGTGTAGCGGTGTTTATAAAAACTCAACGTATTTGATCGCACTCACTGACATGGCCCCATTTCAATTTTTTTTTGTTCCCAAAGCTAAGCTCACCATTTCCCAAAAGCCATTTTGAGTCGATTTAGTCTATTTGAAGCTAGACTTCAATCAGTCCATAAAGAAACTAAACAAGATCAGACTAAGCGCTAGTATGTTTGTATTCCGGTCCTCTACTTTGTTGGTAGCAAAAATATGTACTCTGCTGATTCCTAAATCTCATGAAAGAGTCTACAAAAAAGATTCGTTATTTATATATTCACCCGTTATTACTGCATTCTAAATTTTTATAACATATGTTATATGAGACCTCTGCTTTAATTCGTTTAGTTAACCTTTTTGCCAGCGGTAGGCGGTTTAAGTCTTTTTAGAAGTCAGTATCGCAGTTCACTTCCCATTCATAAAGTATTTTTTAGAACTATTACTAATCCGTAAAGTAATTCAGGTATTATTAAGAGATTGCATATTCTCCTAATCACTAATCACAGAGCTCTTACTGGATTACGTTTGGAAAAGTTCAAAGCATTCCATATCAATCGAAAGTGTGTTGGAAATTCTATTATAAATTTAAGAGCTATTTAATTGTATAAGAAGATATTTATATCGGTATCTTGTGATTTTCTTATAGCAACAACCTTTCGCAATTTGAATCGTAAAATCGCAGTTTATCTTCACAGTCTTCCATTATGTGATCACTCGTGAGTCTGTGAGTCCATAAGGTGAATGTAGTATGCAAGGTACCAGAGAAAATCGAAATTGATAAAATTGTCGTCTTAGGATTGTTGTAGGGAAGGTGATCATAAAATCGTCTGGTCTGCTTATTTTTTAACTATAAAGTGAAAAGGTACGATACTAATTGAAGTTTTTAGAGCAGCTGTAAAGCATATGTTTATATTCCCTGTAATACGCAAGCTAGTTATATTATGGATTTTATTTAAACCCATTTAATTATGTCTTATATTGACTGTTTGTATTGCACGCGCACAGTAATAAGTATAGCTTATATTATTTTTTTTTTAATCGGGGTGTAAAGCAATCGAAAGCCCAATCAGTGTAAGACTTCAACACACTAAAATCACCCCGATATCCCATGGTTTGTCCTTTCGAGATCCTCGATTTGATATTTCAAGTATACCTTACCTTGTTGGAGGTAAGGTAATTAAAAACACGTCAGATCTGCTTGCCTCTTAACCATAACGTGAAGAGATACGATTCTACATAGAGTTCTCAGAGCAGCACCAAAGCACAATCATAAGAATACACGTACTATATACTAATTTTTAAGTAGTTGCATGAGATGTATTAGTCATATTTGGCATATCGTAACAAGTTACGCAGTGTCATTAAAAAATATGCATTAAATTTATCTTCGTTACGTGTAAGAGCATTAATTAACTTTCCTAGGTCATCAATATTATATAGCATATATACCTCCACAAATACTTAATTTAGAAAGTGGAGTAACTCACATGACATTGTCTACCACTCGCTGATTTTATATATTAAATATTACTTTTTATTCATTAATAAAACAATACACCATATGAATATCCATATCTTATATACAATAGTTAATTGCAACTATTAATAGTGCTTTAATGTAGCATTAAAATTTAAAATATAGGCGAACTTTTTTTTTATGTTCGTATGTTATGGATTATAACTTTCTTAGACTGTTACTTTCAAGACACCCATACGATATAGTACATATAGACTTAATATTGTGTAGTGTTGTTTTTTTTTTTGGGTTAGATGAAAAGCATCGAAAGTTTCAGTGTGAGACTTGACGCACTTAAACCACTGCTTAGTCACAAGTTGAGAAGATCTTAGCCATCAGAATGTAAAAAACATCCGGCTAAGATCGAATTCTAGTAATTAGGGTGCAAAACATAAGAACATGAATGTGTAAGTGATGGACTCTATTCCTCTTTCTATTGTTTATAGTGCTGAGCTATGATATTTAAGTATATTTAAGTATAAAATTAAGTTTAAAAATTTAAATTTAATTTTTTGCAACTTTTCTTAATGATAATTGGTATTCAATACATTTTATTTTGGGACTACGCCTTCTCAATTTTATTAGGCACCAACAACTTGTAATATTGAAAACAAGCGCTTATTCGTTATCCTTAACAGTCATTCAAATATCCTTTGCACAAATTTGTTATTGTTGTTGCAATTTCGATTCGTTCATATTGCTCCTGTGGGTTGTGGATGATTGTACATACGAGTACACAGTTAGGTTCGCTGTTTTTGCTGTATTAGTTATACTCATTATTGTTGTTGTTTTCTGTTTTTTGCTTGTTTGCTGTTGTTGTTGGAATTAAGTAAATAATTGCTGCTTAAAATGCTTGTCAGGCATTTTGCCTTTTGTTTGGAATGAAAATTCTGCACGATTCAACGCACGTCGAGAGTTTGCTTCCAAGCTAAATTGTATACAAAAGGGCTATATGAAATGTTGATGATGGTTTCCATGTTTTTGACTGTTCACGAAATGAGCGCCTCTCGTTAAGGATCTGCACCACGGTGAAGGTGACTGACTGAATTTTGTGGCTTTAAGTTTTTTTTTCCCCTTGTTTTTCTCCTCTTTTCCAAATATCAGTTACCCAAAGTAAGCAAGTGATGCTTGCGATGTGCTTGCCCTTCATGTTGGCTTTCAACAGTTTGTTGGTATTTTGTGTTTAGTATTGTCTTTATTTTTATTGTTGTTGTTGTTGTTGTTGTGTTTTTTTTCTGTTATTATTTGGTTGTTTTTAGCCAAGGGGGCTTTTAATTCGCCTTTGTTCTTATTTCTGTTGTAATGTGTTTGTGTGTGTGTGTTTACTTCTTAATATACGCGTTCATATGTTGTTGTTGTATTCGTTATTCCTGCTGTTAATGTTGTTGTTGTTGTTGTTGTTTGTGTTGTGTGGGCGTCCTGTTGTGTGCATTTGATGCGTACGTGTTTTGGTTTTCCGTTGACTTTTGTATTTGTTTTTTTCTTTTGGTTTTGTTTTTATTTAACATGCGTGTGTGTTTTGTTTAACAATTACAATATTTCATTTGCTTGATGAGTTCAAACTTACACAACTCAACCAATAATTTACTCAGTCAGTCGTCAGTTAGTAATTCATGGTGAATACTTATTTATTTTTTGTTTTTTTTTTTTTGTTTTGTGGTGTGGTTGTTTTTGTGGGAACTATGTTGAGTCTTGTGAGGAATTGTTAAGGTGTGTGAGGTTTTTTTTTTAAATATTTCGCTATGAGTAGTTTTCATTTGTAGTGATGCTGGAAGCGTTATGCTATTTAGTTGGAAAGGATCTAAAAATGATGTAATTATTTACATTTAATTTAATGAATATTCAAAACATTGTAATGGTTAGCAGAGTTTTAGGAAAAGTTTATTTATAGAAAACTAAACTACTTTTCTAAAAAATTTTTATTGCCTGTGATTTTTACAAAGGTTTGGAAAAATATTTTCGAGTTGAAATTAATTCTACCTGCCAAAGTTTAAGCAAAGACTTTAAAAAATAAATTAATAGTTTAATTTCAGCCAGTTTGTCTACTATGACTGATCTTTCGAACAAATGTAATCATTTGATCTTTTAGGCAAACTTTTAAGTTATAATTCCGAAAAATTTTATTTGGAATTCTTTATTTCTACTTCTTCATCTGATCAGAAGTTATTGGTTCGCTGATGCTTTCCTTATGACGTTAAAACTATTTCGATCACTTTAATATATATGAAGAGTAAAAATGCTCTGAATAAAAAGATGATATCTTAAAATTTGTATTTCGAGCGGTAAAAAAAGAGATATCGTTAGGTAATGCACATTGAGATTATGCCGGAAAAAAAAGAATAAAATAAATCAAAACATTCCTTTCTTTCTTTTTTAAAACGTAAAATTTATTAATTAAATTTCTTAGTAAAAACAATCAATGACCATTTCTACTATAAATTTACCACATTTCTCTTTTAATTTTAAATACAATTAAATTTGTTTAAATTTTTTTTTAGAAATTACTTTTGTCTTTATTTTGCAAAGCACCAATACTATCTAATTTATTATAATATATAAATCGAGAAAAATAACTGCCGGGTGCAATCAAGAATTGTTGGGTTATTGGAACTATTCGAATTAAAAGTATTCAACACTTTTTCCCAAACACAAAAAAAAAAAAATCAAGCTCCAGAAGTCTCTCATCACGCCTATCCTATTGTATATATTATGATTTTAAATATACTATAAGTAATCATTAAATCATATGCTAACATTAAATCATTGACTTGAAGTACGTTTTGAGGTATGCTTGATCTAAGAGTACTTTATGTCCTTTAGTCATCATAGCGTATGTTATGGCTGTTGTGAATCATAGTAGACAACTTAGATATATGTTGTCTGTGGTTGCGGTAAATAAATATTATCCAAATAATATCAATAACTTTTCTAATGTTTCGAAATAAAATTGTATTTCGATTCTACTGTAATTTTTCAAGCATTTTATATAGTAATTTTATTTTTATTTAACATTACTAGACATGAAATATAAAGAGAATTTAAAATTAATTGAAAAGTAATATTAATATCCTACAGTATATATATATGTTTATATATTAAATATCATGAAAGCGTTAGTCAAACCATTTTATTTGGTGTTTTAAAATAATTAAATTACTCAACTGAAATGGTATTCAAATTTTAATTTCACAGGAATTGCAGCAGTTAAAAAAGCTTTTAATCTGTTAGTAATCAATTAACCACTCTCAACTAATTTAAGTGGAACTGATATTACATGCTTTTGGCGCCAATAAATATTGACTTTCAACGCACGCATGCATCAGCCATCGGTTTGCTCCTATCAAACGCGTTCAAATAGCAGAAGTTCCGTTTATTGCAACCTTAATTAAATTTAGAGCTGCCAACGGCTAAAACAAATGGTTCAATTATTGTGTTTATGTTCAAAACTGGTCAGATTACTGTTCTAAAATGGATTATCTGCAATAATTTGAATATTTTTGGAATTTCTGTCGATATACTTTTTTCGTGTAAATTAAAATTAGAAAAATGATTGGTTTTGACTAAGTACTCAACGAGTAATTAACAAAATAGTATTGCTTAGAAGGATTATGTTTTCACTAAAAATAAAAAAGTGTAATTATCTCTTGAAATATTAAAGATGAACTATACCCATAATTTGCTATTATAATACTATATTTATAATAAATAATGATAATAATAACAACAATTGTTGTTGTACTCTTCAACACTAAAAACTGTTGGTAACTCTTCTGAATATTTATATTGGAAAACATATACTCTGAAATATTGTAAAAAGGACATATTAAAATAGGCACTTTATATAAATATTTAAGTGGCAATTGACTTTTTAGCATGAATCGTTTATAGAATGCAATTGACATTTTATATTTAAATACATAAACCTTAAGGTTATAAGACCAAATAAAAATTGTATAAAAACATGAAATACAAATGATGTTACATACCAAAAATAATTTAAATTAAATTTTCTCAGTATAATATTTTTAATAATATTCGGAGTTTATTCCTTCCTATAACTTACACTGCAAGTTTCTAACTTTTGAACTACTATTTAATATATATTCAATATTTTTCTCATCTTTAAATATATAAATATATTTATATTGAATTACAAACAGTGGTGTTCCTATTTTTCCAGGTACACTAAGCTCTGAACCAGGATATCTGACATAGATGACTATAGTCTAGATAGAGGTGCTCAAATCTTTTCAAACACAGATCCCCACTGAATATTTAATCTAGCAAATAACTTATCAATCAATAATCCATCTCAATCAATTACCAAAGTAAAATGTTACTATGCTGTAAAATAAGCCATAGATAACCAGATCCCTGAAGCAAAAATCGCAATCTTATCGGCAGTTAAGCTTAAATCCCTGGTAGGCACTGCAGCCACATTTTTAACAATACGAAAATGCCGGGAATTCTTCAATGAGCTAGCTAGGCATGTCAGTGTTCAATTCACATCGGTTCCTGGACACAGATAAATCTTGAGCAACTCTAGTGCGGATAAGCTGGCCAAAGCAGGCACTCTGCTCTGGTCCCTGAGAAACACTTCTCTGATATTGCTGTACCACTTACAACAGTTAACCTGGCAATGAAACAAAAATATCTTAACATTGCCAAGCAAAATTTGAATCCTCCTGATTGGACAAAAAATGCACCAGTTAGTTGCTTCACTTAGGCGTACAACGCTCAGCACTACGGTATTGGTGCTGATGGATCGCTGCGTGTTAGAAAGACATGCTATCAAACTGGGTTTACCTTTTAACGAGTTATGTCGAGGTTGTGGCTCTGTAGATGAGCAAGAAACAGTGTTCCCTCTCATGTGTCACTGACCATGTTTGGCTAGGATAAGATGTAACATCTGCTGGACCTCTTTTCTTATCGACTAAACCGACCTTTCGTTCTGCAAAACAAAGCCCTTAGCCAAGTTTATAGAACTTTCAGATTGGTCAATTTTTACGTGCTTTCATGCACTAATTTCTAGTCTGCGCTTGTAGAAAATGAAATCCAGCTGTACCACAACGGTTTAGTATTTGAACTTAAGTGGGCTTTGTGCATAAGATCACCACTCTAACCGAGCCTAACCTAATCATCAAAACGTAAACAATATTTGACTTGTAATAATATATTTTTCTGTAAGTACAGAAGCATTGACAGAATACTTTAATACCACAATTTGAGAATTTTGAGACTATTTATTGTTAGATTTAGTTTGATCGATAACTATTCTGAATATATTAATCTGAATATTAAATAAATAAATATTTTAAATATAAAATATTATATTGGAAAGCCAGTAATGTTTTATAGCATTTCTTCAAATTAGTATTTTTATGCTCCGCTTCCAATATGAGGAACTAATTAGTACCATGAAGCCAAGTAGCTAATCAGTATCATAATTCCAAGTGGGTTTTTGTTAAAATTCGAAAACAAATTAAAGCCATCTGTTCCTGTCATATATCAAAATTAGTTAATAAATTTTCTATTGTAAATAAAAATAAATTGCATTTCAGTTCGGTATTAGTTTTAATTAATTGTGAACTGTGTCATTTTCGTAATTCATTGCGATCGTAAAAAATGGTAAAAATAATTACTAGTAAAATAATCAATTACACACTAGCATGTGGAATGGAATACATTAAAAAGTGAATAACGACAAAACTACCAAATTAAGGTTGGTGCAACCACGGCAGTTGCAGTTCCAAGATTGCCAAGCAACCAAAGTCATTCCGGTACAAATTTATTGCTCCAAAACCAAACAAAGCGAAAAATTGTGCTCGTTAATTGTAAAATATAAAATTTTTATGTTTCATATAAATATGTTATATCGCAGAAATGCTCGGTGAGCTGCGCATTTTTACTACTACTTTTCGAAAGAGAAGGTTTCGAAGTACCACGAAATATGTTAAACGCATATGGAGTGAATGTACTTGGTATTGAGTAGTAAAGATGGCTTTATAAGACATGTATTTGTGAAACATATGGGAACAGAAACTCCATGTGCTATTCGTACAGGAATTCTGCTTCCTTGACGTTACAAAATGGTTCAAATAGTATTTACAACAATCCTGGAACGATGTTCCTTAAACAGAAAATCATTAAATAATTTAATGATGACGCCGCAAATAATAAAATATACATAAAAATCGTATAGTTTAACAATTATTGGGGATGAAATAAGAGTTTTGTTTTTAAGTAATAAAAATCATTGTAATTGCATTATACAAACTAAACTATTAAAGCTTTTAGAGTTAGTTTGGAACAATTGCAGCCTTTGCCATAGTAATTTTATTTTCTGTTGTAAATGACATTGTAAAATTTTAGTACTTGACTTCGTCATTTAACATTTTCAATACAACTGCTTGCGTTTTAAATTATTTATTATCAGTAAAATACAAAACTTAAAGCGTTTAATAGCGCACATTAATCTCAATATTGCCTCAAATTGATTGTCAATTACAGGCGCAATTTGAGAACGTCACCAGTGCTTCGCATAACCACAAACTATCGAACTTTCTGCTGGTCAACTTGAGACTTGGTTGACATATTGCGGAAACAGTACAGTAGATACATGAGCCCAGAAGATACTCAATCAACTTCTTATGCATAATTAGGCAACTTATGTCAGTAACATGCTATGATGTCATCCCTGTCAGGGTTGCGTGTTTGTTTGTTGATTTACTGTAGTCATTCATTCACGTATCCCTGCGTGCTTTAGCTTTTCTTCTTGTGCATCTAAGAAATATCAGGTTCATATTAATTTCAATCCCAGCTGATATGTCGAATTTGCGTAGGTAATCTCAGTGGATGCCAAACGAAAAGGAATGAATTACTGCTTAATAATAGAGAAAATCAAAAGTCAGAAGCATTTACGCTCTCGTTGGTACTGTCTTGTATGCATTCCTTAGTTTTACATTACCAAAGCACATTTTTTAATCTGAAATAATAGTTATTTTAGTTTATTTATATAATATGATATATATGTAAGCAAATAAAAAAAAACGTAGCTAGAAACCTTTTTTATTCATCTTTTATGTTACATGTAATCGTTTCAGAAATCGCTTAGATGAACTCATTACTGCATGGGATGTTATTCAGCCGATACTTCCTAGATAAGATACATTGATAGTAAATAGTTTATAATTAGTGATACTGACTAACAATACGTAATATAATGTATTATTTTATTATAAATCCTATATAATTATTAATACTCTCAGTAGCACCTAGTGTAACGTCTACCGCTCACATATCTTGTGCTCTTGGCAATAAACTTTAGAAAAAATATGTACTCCAAATATAATATATATCCAAAAGGAAATTTTTTAATATCTCTTAATATCAAGTTTATATGGGATGCTATATTGAAGATATTCTGTATTTTTATATTATAAGAAAGAGAAACAGTAAATGGTGTTGTCAACATCTGAATTATGAAATTTTTAAATTGCAAGGATTTTATCGCTACTACGTGTAGTATCAACATTTTAAATATGGGCTAAATGCTCGTGTTGATCTGGATTTTATATTTACCATCTGGACCTGATTTGCAATCAAATTGATCCTGAATCACATTATTTTTTAAATTATGGAAAACATCACGACAACATATCAGTTGTCTGGTTCTCGCTCGCATAGATATAATAGGCTATTGTTAGGCAGATGTGCTGGCTGACGGTATGTCAGAGATATTAATTCAGAATATCTGAAAACACTAGATATACATTATGAAAACACTGGCTATACATTATGAAATCTATTGTTTATAACTTTTTTTATTAAAAAATTTCCTCCAAAAAGGAAGTATTCCACACTATGAAAATATATGTATGCAAGTAGATCCCATTAAAATAAAAAAAAATCTATCAAATTAATTAAAATATTTCGTAAGGATATCAGTCTCTTGGTATTTGTCAATGGATTATAGCCAGTTAGGGATCCCTAGAAGCTTAAAGCTTCTATTAAATGATTCCGGTAGTAGTTGTATCTCACAACTGATTTGTCACTGTCCACTGCTTGCATAGTGATAATTAGTCATACTAGTCCCACTTTTTGGAGGATTTTGATCAGCTTCAAAATCTACCATACAGAGCAGTTTAACTTCATTACAAGTCCAAGGTGGTTATAAAGCTCTTAAATTAGAAAGTGTCTCATATATACCTTGTCACTGTTCAGACCATGAGTAATGACGATTACTCACACTAATGGCACTGATTTCGAAAGATTTTAGTCAACTTCAAGATTTACCCTTGAAAAGAATTTTATGTATTGTTATAGGTCCAGAAGGGTTTATAGGTCTTATATTTTTAAAAGTAGGCTTAATAGGCCAATAAGCTGAAATGGATCCTTAGGATTATCGAATAAACATTCAAAGGATTTTTTGATTTTTGAGATATGATAACCTCTTTTTTTGACATATTCCTTTCTTAGAAATTTAAGTAACATATGTCTAATAATTAATAAAAATGTTCCAACTAACTATTTTTTCCAACTAATGCTTTTTTTTTAATAAATAGTGATTGAAAATTGTGAATTTATTTTAAATCACTTAATAAAAACAATGTAATTAACGAACTAACTAATTAACGAATTTTTCTGTTTAAATTCTTTATAAAATTGACTTGAAATATTTTTTAGATTTTTAATTAAAAATTTGTAAAACTGGTACACTTTTCGCTATTAAACGAATTTGCAGTCTTTACCCAACTTTTTGTTTTTTGAACTCTGTATATCTCTCAATGAAATCCTGCTTCCTTGGCAAAGTACACAACTTTCTCAATTATAATTTTATTAATTAATTGTACTTTGCGTGTGTCTTTCCCCAAATGACCTTGAATTTAAATATACTTTTTTTTTATTCTCTTCTTGATAAAATTAGAAATGTATATAAACACATGTATTATTCCCATACCCATTCACACGATGACGTGGCAGTAATCAGTGGCGCTGTCAGAAAGTTAGTAGAAAAAGTTAAATAAATTTTATGCTGGCCTCCGTCTTCTGAGAAAGTTAACTGCAGGATAATAGCTTGTTTCCTGCATGAGTTGTCAATTATAAAAGTACATAACAAACAACTTCCACAAGCCAAAAACGCACAGTCATGGCGGCCAATTTTCACAGAAAAATGCTCAAGAAATTCATCTTAATGTAGATTCGAAATATCGTTAGGGCGGGCGAGCAAAGTGGCTACCACGCATGCAAAACATTCTTCCAGGACTCGCGTGAATCGTACCAGGAAAGACGAAAAAATTAACAAAAAAAAACATGATTGATGATGTTTCAATTGTTTGGCAGTAAACAAATTCAACTTCTTCGGCGTTTGCGAAATTTTAATTTAGATACGCACTCTGCTGAGCCGGATGAACTGGGTGAAGTGGTAACAGTTGCGAAGTACTTAAACTGTCACTCAAATTCGAATTGTTTTTAATATTATTTTTAATAAATTTCTTTGTCATATTTGATTTCATTTAAGAAGATAATTATTAAGTAAATCCACAAAACAATCAAATTTGCTGTTATCAAAATGTTTGCTTTGCACATCAAACACTTTTTGTTATTGCTCAAATATTTGATGGAATATTACAAAATTAATCGTTTAAAAATCAATTTGGCTGTCTGTTCTGTACATTAAATTTTAACTTTATATTTTATACATAGCAGTGTGGAATTATAGGATGTATTTAAAATGAATGAGGATTATCAATTTTGGCTTTAACTGATGCCAACAGTGGTAAGGTATAACCTTTGGTAAGCTCATTACTACATGCATTAGCGCAGCAACCGCCACACTGGAGTGATAATTGTTCGTGCTTGTGCTTCATTATTGCCAAAGCATCTTTTATTAATTACAAGGATTAAAATGTTAAATCCTGCGTATTTAATTTTACAACAACACCGCCATTTACAAAAATGTAAACATCGCCGCAAAGTTGGCGTTCGAAAGCTGAATGCGAGTTAATTGAGTATCAATTAAATGATTTTTGTGGATGCCTTTTAGGAATTTATGATCATTTAAATAAATTAAAATGTATTCCAAAATTTATTTCAACTGAAAATGGTATTTCTAAAATAGTAGTAATAAAATTTTAGTATAAACAACAAAAATGTGGATATTTCGTTTTATTATAATATTATTTGTTAATTTTTAGATGGTTTTTCGAATAGCAAAGAAAGAAATAAAGGAAAAACACAAAAATTTATTTTAATTTTTATTGAAATTTTATTTGAAAATTATTTGTTAATATAATTAGTAATTTATAATAATTTAATATGACTTCTCATTATCATTTTCATATTAAGAAACGAAACTTAGTGGTTTAAAAAACGAAATTAACAAAATATTCAAAATTTCAATAAAAGAAGAGTATTGAAATTTAACACTTAATAATAAGAATAATTAATTAACTAATTCTACAGCTGATTAATTATTTCGTTCTAATATAAAACTGACCAAGTGAATTTGTTAATGAACTCTAACAACAAATTAACAAAACTTCAAGTTCGAACATAGAAGTCAAGTACAGCTTTGACTCAAGTACGATTTCAAATTTGGTTGAGTTTCAAATTTGGCAAAGTACGAGTTCAACCCTTGGTACTTGGGGCAGTCTCTAAGTGTTGTTTACGAATAATGAAATACAAGCAATTATTCCAAGAACAGACTACTAATGATGAGTATTTGGCAATGCTCGAAATAACTGTTATTGGTCAGCCAAAAATTCAATTAATTGAAAATAATAAAGATGTTCGTTGTAATTCACTACTGTTCAATAAAAACATCTCTATTGGAAACAATAGATTATATTAAGTATAATAGTCACTGCCGTTATAACTGATGTTATATAAAGTATAATAGTCATTGACATCATAACTGACTTTAAAATCAAATTAAATTTAGAAGACATATCATATATCATAAAATCGGAAAATGTGGATATAATTAAAATATATAATCAGTCTGCGACTTACCAATAGTATCTTTAGAACATATATCGCTCTTGAAGGAAATAATTTACATTGATGAAAGATAAAATACATAAGGATTTGTATAGAATAAAATTGGAAATTTGGTTTTTTAATGTCATTAATTTCAGTTATAAAAGATAATGTACATTAGTTGAAAGTATACTGAGTAAAATTGTCAATTATGGATAAATAAGAATTCATAGATTAATCAACTATAATTAATTTAGTAAGTAAATAAGTTAGGCTTTGTCTCTCACCCTGTCGTTCATCTGCTCAGTCTCTTGACAATATTCTCTTTCATATTCTCGTTCACTTTGTAGTGTACCTTGTCGTTACCCGTGTCGCTCATATGCTCGTTCTCTAGTCATTAACATTGTCATTCACTTCATTCTTCATCTTATCGTTCACCTTGTCGTTTAGTAAGTAAGTAAATAAGTTAGCCACTTTGTCTTTTATCTTATTTTTCACCTTGTCTTTTAACTAGTCTTTTCCTTTTTCTTTTACCTTGTCGTTCATTTGTTCGTTCTCCTGCCGTTTACAATGTTATTGAATTTTTCTTTCATATTGTCCGACACCTTGTCGTTCACCTTGTAGTTCACCTTCTCAAACAGTTAGGTATTGGTGATATTGCATGAATTGCACAATATATTGCTTCCCCAACTAATGCATTTTTAGGATCTGGCATTCTATGATTACTTTCCACATGCAGTCTTTAAGAAAATACTCCAGCGAAAGAAATTTGGTTTCAATAAAGAAGTGGTTGTCTACTCTGAAGCCTACTTTGTGATCAAAAATAGATCGTTATACAGAAAAGATATCAAAATATTAGTAAGGTCTTGAAATGTATAAATATATGAAATGTTTATTGAATAAATATCTCTTAAACAAGACTGTAATGCTGAATGGACTCGAATTCTGCCTAACAGGTGATCACTAATTAATTATACTATGATTATACCATGAAATCATAATAGGAAGTGCTGAGTTACTTACATTTAAAGTTTTTGATCCATAATTTGACCACCTAATACCATTTTGAACTTTACTATCTATCATTATATTATCAAAAATTAATGAAAATAAAATCGTATTGAATTTAGATTTCATAAGATTTCAAGAAAATATAAAGACCAATTTTACCCCATCCACAAACTAAGTGCTCTACTAACTAGCTTCACTTCTGTAATAAAAATCAATTTAGCTATGATCTGGAAAAGCTTCCACATATTACTTTTGTAGAATTAATCCAAATAGATTTACTTACAAATTTATTTGTACATTAAATACAATAATCGCAAAGTAAAGCCAAACAAAGAAATGGAATAAATCCGAAAAGGTGTGTATGAATCAAACATTATTTGCTTTTGTCTTGATTGACGATTAGTGACTTTTAAGTACAAAGCTTTAAGCCAAACAAAAACAATTTAAGGTTATTTGTTTAGTTGCCTTTTTAACTAACTACTACATAAACACAAAACAAAGCAAAACAAAACAACACAACACAACACACACTCATACATCCATACATTGAGTGCACATAAGCGATGCTACTACCCGCATAAAAATACAAACAACAATTCACTGTATTGTTAGCTTTGTACGCCATTAATCAACAAAAACAAACAAAATGTCAACAGTGTTGCCAATCATAAAAGCGCACCGTAAATCGCTTGAAATTGGTAAATTGGTGATTTACCAGCAAATAATAAACAAGTTTAGTAGACATATTGACCAAAAGTTTTTGTACGGTTAACTGATGATGGAGAGACACAAGAAAGAATGGTCAATCGTTGTTTGAATATGTGAATGAAGCAATTGTAGCTAAAAATAAATAAAAAACAAAAACAAAAGAAAAAAAAACGAAAATAAATATGTAAACAGGAGTAAAGTGAATGCTAAATCAACTCGAACTTAAAACTCGGGAATCCACAATAAAAGTAACGAAATCAGAGCAATACACCTGGGAAGGTTGATGAATAAATATATGTGTGTACTTGTATATAGCTACATATTTATTTATATATATTTGTGGTGATTAAAATAAAAGTTTTTCAAAAAATATAAAAAAAGATATGAGTTTTTTGTTATGTACAAACAAAAACTGTACTTTACATTCACTTGTGACGGAAGAAAGTCCTGCTTTTTATAAGCACATCAAGTAAACACAAAATTTGTCATCGAAAAACGGGTATAAATAATTAATGAAAAGCACCACATAGGTTTAAGTTGAAACGGATAGGGATTTGCTTTTGTGTTGTTTGGATACTTTGAAGTTTGTGCTACTTATATGAATCATTTTTTTAACTTTAAATGTATATATATACAAAAACTTTCAAAAGGACTTATGTGTGGAAGAACTTTTCCATTGGTGCTGTTACCAGACATTTTATACTATTTTTCTAGCTTAGATAAACCTAGACTTCTAGGTATTAAGCGTCTTGATTTGAACTCTTTCCCCTAATAACTATAAAGTAGTTTTCCATACTGCTCTCCAGGTTATTCTTAGAAATCTTCTCTATTTATTTCTAAGAGGTCGTTTTAATAATAGTCCTAAGTACTAGAAAGAAGTTTCTCAAACTGCCGTCTGAGGTATTGTTGGAAATCTTCTCTATTTATTCCTAAGAGGTCGTTTTAATAGATTTCAACAGAAATTGTGTTTGGAAGAACTCTTTCATTGGTGCTGTTAACTGACATATTAATCTATTTTTCTGACTTAGATAAACCTAGGCTTCCAGGTACTAGGCTTCTTGAACTAAACTCATTTCCGTAATTACTAGAAAAAATTTTCCCATACTGCCCTCTGTGGTATTGTTGGAAATCTTCTCTATTTATTCCTAAGAGGTCATTTTAATAGATAAACGTCTCACATTGTGTATCTTCTATTAAGAAAAGACATTATTTTATGTATTAAGAACTAATAGATAGTTATGGGTTTAAAAAGTCATTTATGACTTTTTTAAGAAATTCAAATTCATTACCTATTCAAATTCAATAATCTAAGAATTCAACAACTTTAGTATTAAAAGAATTTTAGGATTTAGGACAACTTACATCGGATCAAGAAAAAAGACTTTATAATAGATATTCAACACTACAATTTTATGGGACAATTATACTCAGAGATATCTCTGAATCCTTAGAGGTGGTATAATACCTATTAGGCCACACCATGTGATCTTCGAACATTATAACATCTAAATTTCCTTTGAGTCACTTTATGGCAGATATCATAGGCATCTAATTTTATGTCCTAAATGTCATAAAAGTACTGACATTTCGTCATTGCAGACTCAAAAGTATTTAGCATAGATTTTTTCTGCTTGTAATTTTTTTGAGTTACAACGAAAAAGGATAACAGGAAAGGTCAACATCAAAATTGATTTGTCCTTTTAAAACATCAAGTAAATTTTGTAAAACTCTGCACTTCTGATGACGTTGTCGGTGTTGTTTGGTTTGAGAGCTTAATTTGTTAAGCTACAAAGCAGAAATTTAAACAGAGCAGGAAGTGAAAATTTGCTGTGCAGTCTTTTTTTTCTCGTTTTTTGAAATCAAGGTGAGTTATTGAAAACTGCAAATAAAAAAGTAAAATACAAACAAACACAAAAAAAATAAACTTCTTGTTTGACTTCGTTCATCACTGAAGTTACTGCCACTGCTACTCTCACTACCACTACCACTGCCACTACCACTGCTGTTGTTGTTGTTGGTACTGTTACTGTTTTACTTTGCTTTCATTTGGTAATAAAAAAACCAACAGCAAAAGGGTTAATATTGATATTTGGCTTGTGTGTTTGCATGTGGGTGTGTGTGTGTGTGGGTGTGTAAGGCAGATGAAGTATGCATTGCTCATGTAAGCATTATTTTTTTTAATATGCACACGTACGCACACACTGACTTTTACACATAATGGTGCGCTTTTTATATCCGTGCATATGTCAATATTTACATTTAGCAAATATTGACCAGCATTGATTGTTGCTTTTCCGCAGTCGAATTACTGTTCTTTTTGCGATTTGTTGTTGTTTATGTTTGATTCATTTTTGTTTTCTTTTTTTTTTTGTTTTTCATAAACGGCATAAGCTATCTTCCATACATCAATGCAGGCACCAGTTTATTTGTTGTTGTAAGGAAATGGCATGGAAATTCATTTACTTTTTGCTTAATTCAATAAAATAGCAATGATTTATCAGTTAACGAAATATTGAAACATTGCAAACCAAAACAAAAAAAATGTATAAAGTTTTTTGTAACAATTTTTTTTAATGATAATGTTCAGTTCAATACTGCTAGAGATACAGCTAATTCACTATTTATTAAAATTAGCTCATGAAACCAACACATATGAGAAATTTGTGGAGGTTTAGTACCTACTAATTCACACGGCAAAACATAATCGTGATCCTGGAATCAAATAAAAAACAGAAAACACAAGATCTTTTTAAAGATTTTTACAGTTTTTCTTTTTGTCTAATTTTGACATATTCTGACACTATGAAGAGAAACCCTATGCGTATACCAGGCTATAGTCTTTAACACCAATGTCTTCAATGTTTTCTTATGAGTTTTTTGTTTTTGTATTCAAATGTAACAAATAAAAGAATGAAATATGCATAATCAATAACTGTGATTTATTTCCTTAGACTATCAAATGGAGATGTTCATAGCATGTGATATAAAATAGCGAATCAACAGACGATCCGAACTAAAAGCCTATTGTACATATTTCTATTTTATTTTATTCTGATAAGAGGAAGCCTCGTCTGCTCTTCGACTTAAAGCTACTTTACAGTGAAAGACTAGTGTCTACGTTCGCGGTATCATTCTCAATCTTTTCAGTCGTATTCCAAAAAAAAAAAAATTTTAGTGCAATTTATATCCAGGACGATTTTTGATTGCTACACATCTATGAATGAAATGTTGTCTTTCCGCGAAAACAAGATAGTCATATAATCATATGGAATACCTGTGCATATCTGTGCAAGTCAATTTAATTTTTACGTGTTTATATTTAAATTGATTTATAGCTTTTTATTTGCCATCTTTATAATTTAACAAAAGATGGGATGATTCAACTGCATGTAGATATCTGTAGAAGAGTTTTTACGACGGTTAAAGAGCACGAGAATTGCTGTCTTTAGAGTTTAAATTTCATATTAGCAAACTATTTGATATGTCTTTTCTATTTCTGTCGCCAGTTTTCTTATTAAATCCAAGTACATCCTAAATTTTCTTTTATCATACCATAAAACTGATTAATATTACTTATGTTACTTCAATTAGCAGAAAATTCCAATTCCAAAAATTCATATAATCTGTAACTGTAGTTCATCTTTACAAAGTAGATTTTCGTAAAATTCTGAAATATTTTTTGTTTTAAAAATTTGAATATATTTTTAATTAATAAATTGTTCATTAAAACATGAAATTGTAATTCAATTTTGCTTTCCAGTATTTATGAGTATTATCTGGCTTTCCGTAATCAGTTGTAATCCTGTTGCTGAACATCATTTTATTTACTTCCTTCAACCCAAATGTCTGTGCCACTTGTTAGAGAAGCTTATCCAGTGCATGACGTCGATGACTCCTTCGCAGTATCTTCAACTCGAAAACGTAAATGAAAAGTTATTGCAGCACTCCGTACAAATTTTCCCGCAAATATAGAGCTACTTCTGGTATGGGCATGGAAAGTAATAACGCCTGAATAAATTCTTCGCGCCATACACGAGTGCCACGCTTTATTTGGTCACAAATCTTGATTGTGTTCCTGGAGCTTCAAAATTGTGTTAATAATGTGTTTGGAATGATGTTACTGCCGCTGATGACAGTGATGAAAATGAAGAGTTGCGTCATGTCATAAAATAAAGTAATGTCAACAGCAGTACCAGCCATAATCATAATACGACTACAAGTGCTGAAGTATCTAAAGTCGTAACGCTCCGCCATTATAACAAACAAATGAAAAAAAAGGAGACAACAACAATACAATCATAATAACACATATATAAAAAAATCGGCTAAAATGATGTGTGGGTAAGAGCGAGTGGGAGTAGCAACTAAAGATGATTCCCACACGAAATGCAGATTCCAAATTTGAATTTGGTTGATAACGACTTTTTAAGAAAATCTCATCAAGTGGAATTATGACACGCAAAATTTTTTTATATTGTTTAAATTGGCAAAGGAAAACCATTAATTCGAAACTTTTTTATGGTGCAGCATAAACTGAAAATTTTTTATCAACTATAAAATTTAATGATGCATTAAATTATTAAATTCTTTCCGAAATAAATTTTAAGTGCGAGGAAGCCCTAAAAATTATTATTTGGTATTAATTTTAATATTATGATATAATAATCTTTATAACGAAAAATTTTTTTTTATCTGAATTTTTTAAGTAGGTTACTATTCTCGCTATTTAATTTCGCATAATTCAATAATCTTAATTTTGTACAAGTTAAAAAAATTTTTAGATTATTTTTTCATTTAAATTCATTTTAATATATACTTTACTTTTTTCACTACAGTTATATTTAATCCAAATTGCATTTTATAAATTATTTTCTTGAATCTTTCTTCTGCATTCACGGCGCTTATCCCCAAGCTCTTGGCTGCAGCGATAAATTAATCACCTCTAATTGCTCTTCATTTAATGAGGTTTCTTTATAAATTGGCAGGAAGGTGCGTTCGATTTAATTAATAAGTTTTCAATGCTGACTTGAACTGACTTAAATGTTTCAATTTATTTTAAACTGTTGCGAAAGAAAACTTATCTTACAAAATTAAGAAAGATTAATTAAACGATAATTGTGCCGGATAGATTTTTAAAAATAATCCCATTGCTTTCAAATAGAGGGTATTTTAGAATTAAGGATATAGGTATCAATGGACAAAATATCGTTAAATAGCAAATAAAATAAAATAACAATAAATATAAGTAACACAAATAAAATATAATAAAATAAAACAAAATAAAATAAAATAAAATAAAATAAAATAAAATAAAATAAATTAAAATAAAATAAAATAAAATATAATGAAATAAAATAAAATAAAATAAAATAAAATAAAATAAAATAAAATAAAATAAAATAAAATAAAATAATATAATATAAAATGATACACAATAATAAAATATGTTATGTTAGAATATAAAATAAAATTAAATTTATATTGGCAATAAAATTTAATTAATCCAATATATCTTGGGCCGTATGAATAAATTCCCCAATTGCACTTAATCAAGTCCATTCATGGCTATTTTTAAGCAACTACATTAACATATGTCATATACCACGTTTTTCTTCAATTTGACTTTGTATTATCGGTTGTAGTAGCTCATAGTAAGTACCACAAAGGATATGACACAAGTAAACTGTCATGCGGTGCTAACTAGTTATGAGAAACTTCTTAGAACTTCTCCATTAGTTACACAGACGGTACAGCGTAGTTTTAGTAAATAACACTATCACCATATTTCAAAAGACGAAATACTGGACTTCTGGCAAACAGAGAGACTATATTTTGTCAAATTTTGAGCTGAAAGTGTGATCTCCGACTTTTAAATTTAAATCTTTATAATTTCACTATTACTTACTTACTTACTTTACTTATGTGGCCATAACAACCCGTTAACGAGTTTTGGCCTGACGCAGCATGTCTCCTCAGGCGCCTCTGCTGCGTGCACGCCTTCTCCAGTCTCGTTTATCAAGTCCAGGTAGTGCTCCCTCAACTTGATCACTCCACCGGAGACACGGTTTACCTCTACGTCTTCTTATGCCAACTACTGCTTCAAATACCTTTTTCGCCGGAGCGGCTTCGTCCATTCTCACGCTATGACCAAGCCAGCGAAGCCGCTGGATGTTTCACCATTAGAAAATCAAAATTATCATAAAAAATATTTATATATTAGAAAATATGGAGAAGTAACTAATAATATATATACATATTGATATACCTTTTGAAATTTTACTTTGTTTAGTATTGATTTAAAAACTGTTTAACATAAAACCCATTGCCTGATAAGTCTGTTGGATAACTACTAAAACTACTTTTTAATAAAATTCGACTTTATTCATGAACTAGTCAACGTTGAGAGTGGTATTATTATTCCAACGATTCTGTAACATTTCGATACCCTTCTGGTAGAATGTGGCGTTGCAAGTTTGTCAGACTACTGACTTATCAGTGGTTGTGTTATTTTATAATTTTTATAGTTTTTATGAATTTTATAAATTGTATAATTTTAATTAAGACTTCTTTATATTAAATCAAAAGCGGATGCTATTTACTAATTTCTCCATATTTAGTATCTCCATTTATTATTTGATATCTAAGATAAAGTATACAAATTCATTTATTGATATATGAAATAAGCGTTGACATATAGTTTCTCAATCACTCGAATTACCGAAAAATGTTGATAAGAAATTGTATAATTATGAATTTCCTGTTGACATTTAAAACGATTAAGCCACAATGGCAGGCTTTGCAAAGGATGAAGTTAAAGTTTTGTATAAATTAGAAGAAGAAGGAAATCTACATACGTAAAATGACACAACTCTCCATCTGCCTTGACAATAATGGAGCTGTTACTGCCATTACTTCGAAACAAGCTTAACAAAACGCACCGGATAAGGAAACAAAACAATTGAATTGCATAACATGAATAGAAATGAATTGCCGGTAGACCACATATCCACATGCATATCCTTTAGGAACAACACAGCATACAAGCAAAGCAAAACAGTCGAAAGATAAGCCACAGTATGTGGGAATGTGAGAAAAATATGCTTTGCTCTATAATCAGTCATATAAACTGTGGAAGTAAATTAAATTGCTATTGTTTTTCTGGCAGAGAGACCTATGTTAAAAACAACAAAAGCTTTATTAATCATAAATTATTTTTTGAATAAAAATAATAAAATTATTTTCAGTTGTTATTCACTTCGAAGTAGTGAGCTAAAAGTAGTGAGTGTCCATATACAAGTCAACACTTGAATGAGTTTGAACATTCCACAGTATAGGATATTCCCTATACAATACTTCTGTATGTTAAAAAGTCCTTGTAGTTGTGTTCCTTAAATCGTTCAATGTCGATCGGTTGTACATTCCAGTAAGTTTTGTTTGGAAATTTGCATTTTGCATAATCGTTGGATTTTCTATTCCACTTGATGTTAAAATTTTCAATTCTCTATTGCACAAAAGTTTTTTCTTTTTTCGATTTTGTGGCTTTTTACCTAAATAAACAGCAAAAATCAAAAAACTCAAATTGACATTCAAGTTTCCTTCCGATTTTGCTTTTGTGTGGTACCATAGTCCATCGATATAGCGAGATAATTGTGGATGCAAATATAAGGTTACCTACGTTAGTTACTTACAACTTCAATGCATTGACGGATTTTACTTTTTAGTTGCTTTCATCATTTAAAAGTGATCTATAGAACTTGAAATTGGAAAAGTATGTAATCATATTTATATTTAAACACATTTTACATACGAGTGATATATGTAATATGTATATATTCAATTTTTCCGTGATGTTAGAACATAATGTTCATTACTTCTCAACAAAAAAAAATTAAATATATTGATTTTAGTATTCTATAAAAAATATTAACGAGAATTTAATTAATAATTTATATATTTAGGTATATTTATTACATTGCCATTATAAGAGTAATCATGAAACGACCACCACAAAAATAAAATAAACTGAACAATTCTTAATTCTATTTATTGTAGGATTGTTTTTACCGGTACGTAGAAAGCACGAAAACTGATAGACTTACCAACACCGCGTTATCAAATCTCAAAATGGTTGCAGGTTCCTCGGGGAGGTATGCAGATCTGAGGTTAATTATTCCTTAGTCTGATGAAGTGATAAACAATAATCCAGTCATGGCGTAAAGAGGGGTTTTGAAAATACCTCGAGTTCAGAAAAAGTAAATGTGCTCAAGTGCACTGGCTCAAATAGCTTCAACATAATAATAATCTCAGAATTTATTCCACTGACATGATCTATTAGAAATGAATAATAAAGATTTCAGCTGTTGACAGTGAAGGTCATGGCGCTGCGAATCACACTCTAGTAATCAGTGCAGAGTTATAAGTTGAATGAAATTTATACTTAGAAAACCAAGTTGTATGCCAGTTAACATTGACAATAATTTCTCTCTGCCTTCCTCTCTCTCTTCTTCTTTGTTTCTCTTCCTCTCACTCTGTATTTCTATTTCTAACTCTCCATCTTTATCTCTCTCTTTCTCTTTTCCTTTCTCTCTCTCTTTATCTGTCTGTCTGTCGTCATCTTTCTTCCATTTTCTTTTTTCATTACAACCCAATGTGAGTTCGACTCAATAGTTGTTACACTACCTTGATCAAAAAGATACAATTTATTAAGAAAATTAAAAACACAAATTCATCCTTAATAATCAGTATTATCACCTTCAAGTACACTTATACCAGCGTTTGATCCAATCCTCAAAACTTTTTTAGTCATCAAAGAAGTCTCTTATTTTTTTTAAATCTATTCTCGGCTGCTAAAAAAACGTTTCCCAAAATAGTTTTTGGAGTCGTCTAAACAAGAAGAAATTATAGGTAGCCAAATCTGTCGAACTCATAGGCTGTTTAATGATATTTGAACTGTTCTTGGTCAAAAACTCACGAGAAAGGACAACAATATGGATGGTGCGTTATCATGGTCCATCATTGTCCATGAAAAACAGTTCGTCTCATCCTGTAAGCACCATTTACTTGCGTGATGCCTGGGTTGCATGCCATAAACCCGTGTTTCTTTTTAATTAATTACTTTTTTTATAAATGTTAGGTCGAATTCAAGTGTTGAAACCATGTCTTTTGCAATTTCAATACTGCAAGTCTTAGCACCGAATCTTTAACCAAAGTATCTTAAAAAGATCCATAAATAGTGTTCAAGTCTTGTGTCACATAAACGTTTGTTCTTAATAGTTTACTGTTGAAAAATTACTCCTGATAGCACTGATTTTACAAATGTTAGGTTATAGCAATACAATTTATATGGAAAATTAATTACAGATGTGTCAACTTTCGTGTGAAAGCATCATGGTTTTAATATTTGGAAGCACCACCTGGCAGCAGTTCCAGAAGCTTTCGATCAGTGAAAAATAATATTATTAATATGAAATCCGTATAAATACACACTTTGTTCAGTAGTCTAAATAAAATAAAAATTTATTAAAAATGAAATTCCAATCAGTATTTATTATTGTATGAATTATAAATGAATTGCAATGAAATATATATTTGCTCGTAGCTTTTATCCTTCATCCTTTACAATTTAGATATATAAAATCCAACGATTCATATTGCTAAGAACCCATTTCGATGGCTTGAATTTCTTGAAATATATGAAAAATTTAATGAATATGTTTGCTACGAAGTTGTACACACAAATATATGAAGGAATAGAGAGAAGTTATGAATCGTGGTATTTGATACGTGGATTATGTCTGTAAATTGAAAAGAGTTTGATTCGTTAATTCTTTCACTTGACTGCTTACACTTCTAATACCATAAAATCGAATTAGGTTTTATTAGATGAAAATGTGTATCAAATTGCTAATTTCATTTAATTCAATTGCATTGAGTTGAGTTTTAGTTTTAGTTGAAACGTTTGATTTGTAAGCTAATTTGTTCATGCAAATTGTTGGATCCAGGTTATCATGTTACATAAAATAAAATGTTTACCTGTTATTCAAAAATACATACAACATATATACAACATATTCGATTCGTATCTTTCTAAGTGCTTTCTTTTTAGACGACAAAGCAATTTTTCAGTCGCAAGCTGAATACTAACAAAAAGTTATTTGCTGTGGGGTCATGAAACTATAAGTACTACATTTATTTATAAATTGCATTTATAAGTGTTACGTAGTTTCGTAAAAATAAATGCATCTATAGATAGAGTTTTAGATCATATCAAAAATGCTAAATCGTGCCTGTCTCATCGTAACTTCTATAGATATATATATTTGCTTTTAAACAAAATTCTCATAATTTGCAATAAAATTAGTTAAATATTAGTGAAATAGAAACTGTTATAACTATAATAAAAACCCCTAATACTGCCAATAAAGTTAAGTTGAGCCTGAACCATCGTAACTCCATAAGATCATGTTCGCTGGTGTCTAAAGAAATTCCTTCTGATTACCTGCGTTACCACTGTCAAGGCTTGTCGAAGTCTTCACAAGAAATCAGTCGAATTTTGGCTTTTAGCGTTTCGTTCGGTTAAACTTTTTCAGTTCTATATCCGCCAACTATTCCTGGCAGACTAATAATATTCTGCTTCTTCTAATAAACATGCAATCGATTTCTGTTCTACTTAAATTTTAGTACCAAAGATTATAGAATTAAACCTAAATGTATACACTTAATTAGCTATAAACAGTAGATGATAAATATATTTATAAATTTTGTCACCAAATTTGTTACTATAAAACCATACAGAATACTACATTAAAGTTCCATTTGGTACTTTTTAAGAATACTTGATACAATGCTCGGATTGTGCTTTAAAGGTAGCAGCTTGTTCACCTCTGCTGTAGCAATTTAAGCATCTGTAGTTAATTTTTAAAGCAGATAAAGTATGCTACATTAACTGTCAGTTTGGTGGAAAAAAAATTAAATCATTTTAATTTTTCACTCGGATGAGTGCAAAATTAAGTCATTAAATGTGAACGCGTTGGTGGCTCATCTGTGGATGAACAAATGATTTTAATATTATTTGCTGTGCATAACGATGCGTTACAGCACAAAGGCGATTCGAGAAGCTCTACAACTCTCACACAGTCACCTAATTCTCCACCATAAAGCTCACCGAAACTGTGTAATGGCATCATCACAACACCTCTACTGGATGTTCAACAGTATCTAATATTTGCATATAAATGACTATGCCATAAGGTGGTTTCAACTGTCGAGTTGAAGTGCCGATGCTGCCACTTCTACTTTGTAACATTTTCTTAACAAATTTATTCTAATTGTAGTTAGTGCTGTTACCTATGCAATAGCAAATAAAGAAAAACAAAAACAAAAAATTTTCTAATCATATATTTGCTGGACGAGAGTATTTTAGGGCTCTTATCATTTTTTATCTAATATTTATATCTTGTTGGATACTGGTATTGTCTCTCGTCACGTATGTTATCTACGATAAATCTATGATTAATCTTGAATCTATTTCATCATAGTATTTATTTTACAACGTTTACTTAGATTTCTGCTATATTCGGAGGTAATTATATGTGCATATCTGTTCTAAATATGATATGATTAATATGAATACACTGTGAAAGGACGACGTTATAATAAAAGTAATAAAAATTTTGAACTGAAACGAACATAAATCATAGAAATTTTAGATATGGACAGAAATGGACACTTAAGCTTTTTTGTGCAAGAGTATTTTCAGTCTGTTTACATCCGATTTTTAAATGTTTGCAAGTATTTAGATCAAGGGAAAAAGTGATCATATTACAGTTTTCTATTTTAAAGGTTTCTACAAATCCTTCATAAAAAACTATAGATATATTAGACGAGAGTTGATATAATTTAAGTAGATCGAAGAAGCTTGCGTAGATTTACATCAAAATTTCTAAAGAAGTGATTTCAAAATTTGATTAACTTGCAAGTATGTACTACTGCTATACAATTATTGCTCTAAGAAAGATACAAATTGTAGTCATCACTCATTTTCATGAATTGTTACACATATTATTACTGTTTTAGCTATTTTTGGCAAGAAAATCTTCGAGATCCATTTTGGTACCATATATATGGATCAATAATTTTCGATAAACTATCAGTAACAAGCCTCAAAAATTTAATTAGGTTAACTGTGCCTAAATTTGACAATTTCTAAAAAGGACAAATACCAAGTAGGTTACTCTTTATCTAAATAGATTCAGATAGTGACATAGCACATTTTCGACAATTTTTTCATCTCTTCATCTTAACAGCAACTGCATGTAATACGCATTCTAGTCGCCTGTATACTCGGCAAAGCGTTACTAGTTAGTCTGAACTTATGCAGGTCAACATTACTTGCACACATAAAATATTTTACAAATCAGTCACAAATCTTTGATGCAATCGTTAAATAATAATGTGCTCATCAACTCAAAGTATCCCACAAAACTCATCCAATGTAGAAGATTTGCGTCAAAATGAAGAATTGAAAAAGTGTAACAAGAACTTAAAAGTGCCGGGAGAGCGTTGATATGATTTGGGCGAAGGAAAAAAGTGATCAGTAAAACAGTTTCCCCATTTTGAAAGTTTCTACAAATTCTTTATAAAAAATATGTAGATACTTATATATTTGCCGAAAGTTGGTGTAATTTGGGTTGAGCACAGAGTGTTCACTAAAAAACTTGTCCAGTTCGAAGAAATCTACAAATCAATTGAAAAGAAGGACATAGCACAGCGTTGTTATAGTTCGAGTCAAATAAAGTAAGGTTTATCAAAACTGGAACCTATTTTAAAGATATATACGAATTATTTTATAAGAAAGACGTAGAAGTAGAAGAAGAGTGTGGTTGTAATTTAGGTCGAATGTATAGTGTTTTCCGCAGTTGCTCACTTTGGTTGTTAAAGAAAAAAATTGCAATATTAGAAAAACATTGGTTTGATTTACTCAGTCTTAAATAATAGATAATAACGAGAGAACATGAGACAGATGGAGGCAGAAGATCTGGACAGATGGAGGCAGATCGTGGGGGAATCTAATGTTCATATTGGACTGTAGTAAGAAGAAGAAGAAATGATAGATAAATAAATGAAAAAATAAATGTTAATTTTGCACAATGCAATTATTTTATATATATCCGACCAAACCTTTTTCTGTCAACTTCATCAGTATGCCCCCTTACTTATTAAGATTTCTGATGTGTCCGAATTTCAAAATTATGTTAAGCTTATAGGGTTCTTATTTGGCACGAACTATGCAAAAAAAAAAAAAATACCTGATTATTTTGTTGAAGTCTAACAAAACAAAAGAATAAGTAAAAATTTATAATAAAATACTTTAATGAACTCAAGTTTGCCGCAACAATGTAGTAGAAACAGAGAATTTCTAAATTTTGTAACGGATGTGCGCAATTAGACGCAGAGTATGGAAGTATGGACATATAAACGGCAACCAAGCATGAATATTAAAAAAAAATAGATACCGAAACTATTGTTAGAAACAAAAAACCATATTCTTCTTACTACGCCTTCACTTGAAGAAGCGAGTGTCTGGATAAGGCGAGTAACTGCAACAATATTTAACGCAGCAACAATCTGCCGTTTCTGGGTGCTTCATAACAATCATGCTCTTACGTTGTGGATTGGGTGCTTTGTTGCTTTGCACATCTTCAATGGTCATTTTACTTCATTCTCTCAATTGTATATCAGCTTGTAGCAATGTTGTTGCATCCTCCTACAACCAAATGCATTTGGTGCTGTTATGTTGCTGACTTACAAAACCAACAAAACCGAAAACAACATAATCCTGATATTGCCGGAGGCATGAATGAGGTGTATCTGACACCTGGTTTTACGTTAAATATATGAAAGCCAATATGCTCGGTCTGGGTTGTTTATGTTTTCTAAGGGAAATATTAAAATTTGTAATGAAACTAATAAGTTTGTTTACGAAAATATTTTAATTTTTTTTTTATTTTTTTTGGAAATATTTAATTAAAATTTGAAATATTATAACAAGCATGGATAACCATTTATTTGCTTATAACACTGTTTTCTCTTTGGTGTCTGTTTACAATACAGACTTGCAAAGGGAGGTAGTTTAGGTTAGGTTGGATGCAAAGTTATATTAACCAAAAAACACTCCTAAAGTGTATTAAACAAAAGATATTTTAAAAAGTTATAAATAATTGTTGCCATACTAAGGTCAATACCATCAAGAGTTACTCGCCAATATTACGAGTATTAATATTTTCCAAAACCTCACCTGTAACTCGGAACCCAATAAAGGCTTACCTCGTTCCAAGTTGCAAGTACAGAGCTCATAACACTCGAAGATCTATTTCGACTGAAATGTCCAAGGGTTCGTGTTCTCAATGAACAGGGTATGGTCATGCGCAAAACATCAGCCTATGCCTTACCAAGACCATGGTGCGTGGTACTTTATCACACCCTTCTCGAGGTGAACCTGTTTGTAGTTGATAATTTCATTGACTCAACAGAACACTATGGATCTAGAGAGGAAAACTCGATAAAACCCGTAATCTCCGGTGTTATTCGACCCGTGCCGATGAGATGAATGGCACTACGTTAGTGTGTCTCTAAACGGAAACCTCCGGATATCTGGCGCCCTCCGGTTGTAACTTAGCCTTGTCCGGGTATAGCGGATCTCTGCCCGGATCGACTCTCCTTTCTCCGCAACTCGTGGGTTTAAAATATGAACCAAAACAATAAAAATTTACAAAAATCAAGCTCGGTTAAACCAAGCTCTTCTGGAACGGCTAGTTCCAAGGTACCTACCGCAACTTCTAGCGGTAATAACAGGGTACCTCCTAATAAAACAGGAATCTCCACGCGTTCTGGCCCTTCTGCATGGTCGGGCTCTCCATCCAGGAGAATTTATAAAGAACGGCGAGCGGCGACTAGGCTGCTCGAGAGATATGGTAATGTCTCGGTTACGTCCGAGTCTCTTAAGGCTAGATTAGCCTGGGCCAAACGGGTCCTTGATACTTCTAAGGAAGTCAAAAAGGAACCTGTACCGAAGCGCCAGCGCTCATTAGATGAGTCAGCTTCGAAGCCAGATGCCAAAAAGGCAAAATTTCGTGGCAACGCCACCACTACTAAGTCCTTTAGCGACACGCTGAAGGGCTCCATCATAATGGCGGTCATTGATGAAAATGATCCAGATGGCACTATTAATCCTGAAAAATGGGATCAAATTGAGCGAAAGCTCCTTGACTTGTTCCTCGAAGTTCTTAAGGAATTTCCAGGTACAATTCCCAAATGTCGCGACGGTGGATGGTTTCAGGGCCATGTGAAACTAGTCGCCTGCGTTGATCAGCGTTCTGTTGATCTCTTTCGCATTGCCATCTCCAGAATGGGTGAGGTCTGGCCAGGCGCAAAGCTTAAAGTCGTTGCCAAGGAACAAATTCCTGGCCGACCTAGGGCGCGTTCCTGGATTCCAGCCGAACCATCCGACCCTCAGCGGATTCTGGAGCTAATTCGGGTGGGAAACCCTGATCTAAATACGTCCACGTGGAAGGTCACTAAGCTGGAAGAAGCCAAAGGCAAGTTTAGGTCGGTCAGTTTTGTGATCGACAAAGCCTCTCTGGCCATTTTGGCGCGATCTGGTGGCGTTTTAAATTACGGTTTTTTCCCCATAACTATGAGGGTCTACAAAAAAGATGAGGAGCAATCCTCGTCTGATGTACGGGAATCAGCGGCAATTTCTCAACACACTGCTGATCCCTTGTCGAAAGTGGGCAACATTAAGCCTGCTTCAATGACCGAAGTGGGTCCGGTTATTCCATCTGAAGACTCACCTGTGTGCATGGACATTTCAATGTCTGCTCCTTCGCCAGCTCACTCAATTACATCAGAGGAGAGCATAGGCATGCGCTATCTTTTTCGATGAAGAGGAACTCCTAATGAGTAATGACTCTGAGGAGGATAGTGCTTTTGATGTCACTGTGGTGGAGAAAAATGGATCCACACATACTGAAGATGCGGGTACAGCAAATTAACCTGCATCATAGCAAGGCTGCATCCGCCAGTCTACTGCAACGCCTCAGCAACAACGAGGCTGATATGGTCCTGATACAAGAACCATGGATTTATAAGGATCTTGTATGCGGAATCAGGGCTAATAACTACAACCTATTTTATGCGGTAAATAAGGGTAAGCCTAGGTCCTGCATAGTGGTTAATAAAAAATTTAATGCTCTCTTACTTTCGCAA
Source organism: Teleopsis dalmanni (assembly GCF_002237135.1). Classification (NCBI taxonomy): domain Eukaryota; kingdom Metazoa; phylum Arthropoda; class Insecta; order Diptera; family Diopsidae; genus Teleopsis; species Teleopsis dalmanni. The sequence goes on along the minus strand of NC_051847.1, from coordinate 27,975,553 downwards.
TATAGTGATGGTGACCAAACCGCAGTAAGTATCGAGGGCTCCTGGGGCCAAATATGGGCAGTATCTGCATATCTGGCACATGACCATGCCACACTACCATCGAATGTCCTGATACAGCTAACAAGCAGCGCCAGGAGACTCGGGGTAGAGCTTCTAATAGGCTGCGATGCCAACGCTCATCATGAGGTTTGGGGCAGCTCAAATACTAATGAAAGAGGTGAGTTACTTTTTGATTTTGTATTTAGTAACAATCTGTTCATCTGCAATGATGGCAATATGCCAACTTTTATTACTAAAAACAGGCAGGAAGTGTTAGATGTCACTCTTGCTACTGCTAGGCTTCACGAATCGGTCAAGAACTGGAAAGTGTCCACTCAACACTCGTTCTCAGACCATATGATTCTAGAATTCACCTTAACCTTAGATGAATCGATCATCTGCAATCAAAAAACGTTCAGAAATGTTAAAAACACAAACTGGACGAATTATAATGCAGCTCTAAGTGAGCTGCTTTTAACCACTTCCTCCGATCCCCCTGGGAACACTTTTGATCTAGACAATCAAGTCCAAGATCTCACCTCAGTGCTCAACGAAGCTTTCAGTTATGCTTGTCCCCCCACACAACCTAGTAGGAAATGTAACCCACCTTGGTGGAATAAGCATCTAGGTTTTTTACGAAAAGAGTGTAGGAGACTCTTCAACAGAGCAAAGCTATATAATAATGAGAGTGATTGGCTGAATTACAAAACCTCTCTGCAGGAATATAAGAAAAATTTACGTAGGTCCAAGAGAGACACTTGGCAATCGTACTGTCAAGAAATAAATAGCAATTCTGAAACCTCTAGACTGCGTAAAATCTTATCCAAAAATCCATCTGTCCCAGAGTTACTCAAAAAATCTGACGGGACATGGTGCAATAATAGTAGCGAATCTTTACAATTACTACTAGATACTCACTTTCCGGGATCTTCTACTTCGGTAGCTGTATCCCCAGAGTGCCTTAATCTCTCACCGGTTAACTCTATTAAGGTTAACCTGCAGATCGTCAAATGGGCTATTTTTAGTTTTAAACCCTACAAATCACCAGGACCGGATGGTATTCATCCAATTGAGCTCCAGAATTCGTGGGAGTTAATACACAACCGGCTTTTGGCAATTTTTAGACATTGTTTCTTATTTAACTATGTCCCGATTAAATGGAGGGAGGTTAGAGTAGTTTTTATACCCAAAGCAGTAAAAACCTCGCACCATAACCCCAATGAACTCCGTCCTATAAGCCTCTCCTCTTTCATGTTGAAGGCTCTTGAAAGAATAATAGACATAGAAGTAAGGCGTGCTGTAAGCCCCAACCAGTGGTCCCCCTCACAGCATGCCTACACTAAGGGAAAATCTACAGAGACAGCTCTCCACTCCCTCACTTACAGAATAGAAAAATCCATAAAACTCAAAGAATTTTGTATGGTTGCTTTTGTAGATATTGAAGGGGCCTTTAACAATATACTCCCGAGTGCAATAGTAAGCGCGATTTCGCGTCTGGGTGTTGATGATGCGCTCATTGGTTTTATAAATCAGCTGCTAACTGGCAGACTCATTGAAGCAACGATGGGCTCATCAACGGCATGCAGAAGGGTAAATAGAGGTACCCCCCAAGGAGGAGTACTCTCCCCTCTCCTTTGGAACATAGTGGTGAATGAACTGCTAATACAACTGAAGGCGGAGGGATGCGAAACTATTGCATACGCGGATGATATTGCGATAACGGTCACCGGAAAATATACTACCACTCTTAGGGATATTCTACAAAATGGTCTTAATATCCTAAACGTTTGGACACAAAAATGTGGCCTTGGGGTGAATCCCAATAAAACTGAAATCGTGGTTTTCACAAGAAAACATACGGTCCCGAATCTTTCTCCACCCTCTCTACGAGGTTCTGTGATACATGTGAAGGAGGAAGCCAAATTTTTAGGTATAGTTTTCGACAGGAAACTCACTTGGAAGAAAAACACTCTAGAGCGTGCAAGAAAAGCCAATGTTGCGCTTCTTCTATGTCAGAAAGCTATTGGAAAGAAGTGGGGTCTTCAACCTCGCATCACCCAATGGCTATATATAGCTGTTATTAGGCCCATATTAATGTATGGTATTACGGTATGGTGGACAGCTCTTGATAAATCTTCGTACTGCTCAGTACTTAACAGGATTCAGCGTAGAGCTGAACTCTGTATTAGCGGTGCGCTATGCACCACACCATCCATTGCACTAGATTTGATGCTTCAGTTACTGCCAATGGATATTATTAGTAAACAAATGGCAGCTTCATCTGCTTTAAGACTAAAAGCTACCTCACAATGGAGAGACAGTGACTATGGTCATGCCTCCATTCTAAATCTTTTCAATTTTACTCCTAAAAACGTTGATTACATCACACCCACTCTCAACTTTGACAGGAAATTTGATGTTGTGTTTCCATCTAGAGAGGCATGGACGTCAGGTGGACCCTTCTTAGATGAGGGCGTAACCATTTTCACAGACGGTTCCAAAACAAGTAGTGGTGTAGGTAGTGGAGTTTTCTCAGAGGAATTGAACAAATCTTCCTTCTTTAGGCTTCCAGATCATTGTAGTGTCTTTCAGGCGGAAGTGGTCGCCATCAGGGAAGCTATAGCTTGTTTGAATGTAGATGATATATTTGCCAGGAATATATACATACTATCAGACAGCCAAACTTCATTAAAGTTCTGGAGTTCGGTTCAATTTACATCTAGGACGGTTCTTGACTGCTACACATCTCTAAAAAAAAGTCGACGCAGCTGAATATTTCTCTAATCTGGGTTCCCGGCCATAGGGATATTTTCGGAAATTGCAAAGCAGACGAGTTAGCCAGAAAGGGTGCTTCAGTGCCATACTCGGAGCACCTAGACTATCTGGGCATATCACTAACATCATGTAAACTGATATTGAGTTCTTTCTGCACAAATACTTTTAATAAAAGATGGGAAGACTCAACGATATGTAGACATCTGTATGCAATCTGGCCACTTTCCGATAAAAGGAAATCGAAAACTCTCATGAGATGTCCCGCAAGGACATTGGTCTTCTGGTAGGGTTGATTACAGGGCACTGTAAGCTAGGGAACCATGCTAGAAGACTAGGTCTTCCTTTCAACCAAATCTGTCGTAGCTGTGGGGAGGACGATGAGAGCGCATCTCATCTGTTGTGTTTTTGTCCAGCTCTTGCACGTCGGCGATTTAGTACTCTAGGGGCCCCCTTCCTTGAGGACCTGGACCAGTTACAGGATCGGGCTTTAAATAGCATTTTATGCTTCGCAAAAGGTTCTAGGTGGTTTTAAACCCAGAGATTTTTTTAGTATTTATATACGGCATCACAATGGGCCAAAAGGCCTAAGTGGATCCACTAGGGATCACCGGTATAACCTAACCTAACCTAAATGTCCAAGAGGTCCAAGCTTTAAGACAATTAATTAATTAACAATTATTGATTGCGTAAATTTCAGCTTGGAAGATTCTCTACAATAGGCACATGCCTATTGCCTCCGAAACTCTGTTGCTAGGTTCATATACACCAACACCCGTGTTTCCGTCCATTTCTGATCTATTTGTATTTTAAAACAAATAAAATAAAAAAAATTAAACTTCGTTGAACATAGTGGTAGATGTACTTCAAATTTTTTTCCAAAACAAGGTATTATTTCTCATTTTACCAAGAAATAAGTTATACATATAAATATTTTGGGACGTTAGCATAGTGCACCGTCCAGCTAGTGGCCCCACTGTAATGAAGGATTAGCCGAAGTAGACCTCGAAACGACTTGGCTCCTTTTTCGTCCCTCAATTCTCGGATGTCATTCTTGAGTTAAAGCTGTTCTCATAACTTCATTGCTTGTTAATGCAAGCAGCTCATTTAACTTAAGGTTGCTGCCAAGTTATCATCCACCCAATGGTGTCCCAAGATAGTCTTCCTCCTACTTGCTAATGCTGGACATTGACACAATATATGCAACACTGTCTCCTTTTCTTATAGACATATTCTGCAAGTGTCTTCCTCAGCAAGAGTTATCTTTTTGATGTGATACTTAAAGTTTCCATGTCCCGTAATCAATGAATCCAGCCAGCTTAGGGTGCTTCGCAGGTAAGCACTTTTATCGCTTCCTTGGCCAACGGTTTCGGCATTATGAAATAAATAAGTTACAAGATATTAAAAAAATTGGAATGTGTACTCTTAATATATCAACACCTCGAAATGATTCATTTTATTGCACGTCTCCAGTGGTTTTAATATATCAACACCTCGAAATGACTCATCTAATTTAACGTCTTCGATACAGCTTGCTATTTATTTACTCTCCTACATAAACTGTTATGTTTTGCAAATATTATGATGAACTTAACATACCATTTATTGACTGGAATGGAGGGTATAATTACTAACAAGATATTTTCTCTATCATTTGCATTTTTAATTAGGCTTCCGCCCATGAACATTTTTGATAGTCAGTTCTGATAGATTTCAGCTAAAAAATTTATCGGCTTCGTTCTCAAGGCTCAAGGCTCAAGGCAAATATTTTCCTGTGGCAAATTTTTGTTAAAATTTCATCTCTGCTGCTCCTGCTGGATGACTGGATGGCTAAATAATTGTGGCGTCTGCAATATTTAAAAATTGAAAATTATACTTTTAAATTTATGCGAAGCCAGCACAGCAATTCCTTGGAGTATAAATGAAATTAAAACCACAAAAGCCACTAAAGCTAAAGACTAACTGAGAAGAAAAATGCAAATGTGTTGGTGTGCAAATTATGGTTTAACACCTCATTGAACTTGCGGCAGTGCGTTTGGGGGAAATTTGAATTTTATATTCAAATCGTTTTCGTCTCTTGAAGAGAAGCTAAAAGCGGCAAATGGGAGGATTCAGGATAATCTTAATTATATGAATTTAATAAAGTTAATTTTCATAAAAAAGTTTTTCATTCCCATTTCCATATACATATTAAGCTTATTTTAATATAGCTTTTATATGCATTTGTATCGTAAAAATAATGGCTAATAAATGTTTATTTAATACTTTATTATCTTCTCATACTATTGTTAGACTTATTAAAATAGGTTATATAAACAGTAGGGACTCATAATATTAATATTTTGTGATCCTACATTATGAGTATAACATATTAGTTATGGAATGGGCTTAAATTGGGCTAAAAGCGTCGAAATTTTTTATCAGCTTCAGTGAAAGTTACTTAGCTTGTGGATATTGGTCCCTTTAAGGGTCAAGGTTTCAAGTTTTGTGCATATATTGTTACGATATTGAATGATGTTTTTCTACTTTAGGCACCAAATTATGAAATAACATTCAATGCTGTAATAACCGTCCGGTTTCCATGGATGCAGCTCAGTGGTGTAAACGAGTGAAATGCTTTTCACTGCAGCTAATATATACATTGTGGCTCTTCAATGCAGCAAACTTATTTGAAACGAATGCAGGAATAGTTTGCGAATCAAATGTACCCAACAGGACTACAAAATGGTTCGTATAGTTGAATTGTTACCCAGTTCATTCATAGTTTTTAGAGTTTTTAGTAGGTTGAATGTGTGAGTTTAGGATGCACTGCATCAAAAGTTATAGAATAAGGCAATTTAATTACAATTTCATGTGTTTAAGGTTACAAAATTTGATTAGCAGCTACTGATATGCATATTTATTTTGTTCTCAAACATTTTCAATTTCCATTTTAATATAGTTTATAAAATGCTTCAAATATAAAATTTTTGCATAGTAATTGAATTCAACAGTTAAGCAGTTTTAAGTCAATACGGAATAATTAAAAATAAAATCGATTTCTTAATAAAGCAATGCAATAAATATAATGAACATTAAATGTTATTATTACATTATATTATTAAAGGAAAAAATATAATTATGCAGTGTTAATATATTGTATGTTTCAATTTCTTAAAGAATACATACTCTGTTATTACTTCCCCTTAGCTCCAATATAGAGAAACTGTCAGTAAAAATTTTTGAATAGAGTTCTTAAAAGATTCATTCATCGATTGCTGCTTAAATCTGCTAAGTTATAGCCTTGAGCATCTTTTAACTATTTGAAAAGATTGATGTTTGCATAGAGCTCAATGTCATCAATGCCTCAATGCCAATACCACCTCTCCATGTGGAAAAGTGGATCACATGCTCATGGCGGGAACTATTCATGGGATATGCAATAACCCCTCTATAAACTCATATTTCTCTCATATACATTGTGACCGAAAAGTTTTCGGGAAATTTTAAATAAAACGCAAAATTCTTAACCTTCATCAATATTTATTTTATCTCCTTCAAAATATGCTCCATTAGAAGCGATACACAAATGCCAACGTTTCTTCCAATCATCAAAACATTTTTTATAGGCGCTTTCCGGTATGGCTTTGAGTTCCCTCTGCGAATTCTGTTTTACGTCTTCTATGGATTCAAAACGCGTTCCTCTGAGTGGTAATTTGAGGTTGGGAAACAGGAAAAAGTCACACGGTGCAAGATCAGGTGAATACGGTGGCTGTTCGATGGTATTTATTGAATGTTTGGCCTTAAAATCGTTGATAATGTTGAACAAATTGAGGTGAATCGGAACAAGCCGGGCGTTGACACGTCGCATACACAAATTGTCCACCAAAATCAAACGAGCCATCTCACGACCGATGCCTAGCTCTCGTGCTATCTCTCTAACACTCACATGAGGATTTTTGAACACGATTTCCTTTGCCTTTTCAATGTTTTCGTCGGTGGTAGAGGTCGAAGGTCGTCCAGAACGCGGCATGTCTTCGACGGTCGTACGACAGTCCTGAAAGGCTTTGTACCACTCATAAACTTGAGTTTTCGATAAAACTGATTCCCCATAAGCCTTTTGTAGCATTCGCAACGATTCTGCACACGAAATTTCGTTCGAAAAACAAAATTTGATGCAAACTCTTTGTTCAATATTTTTTTCCATTGTTTTTTTCGCAACGCACTACTGAAGTGAACTGGTTTCAACAGCTGCCGTAAACGAACTGTCTGACAGATCGCGCTCATTTTTGGCATAGTAATTAAGGACAGTGCTGCCAAACTACATAAACTTAAAATATCGAAAAATATACAGCGCGCGAATTTTAAATGAGAATTTCCGAAAACCTTTCGGTCACAATGTACACTCTAACCACATATTAGTTAAATTGATCATTTTGTTAGAAAAATTTTAACTCATATGGTCAAGAAGCTATATAAAATCAACATGTGGTATGGTTCAACTTATATGATGTGTTGAGTAAGTATATTTTGACCTGAGAGTTGGTTAAAATTTTGTTGAATCAATCAAATTATTTTTCTGAGTGTATTATTAGAAATGAGAACTTATTAATAAAGTCAACATATTAGCAAAAATTAATTTAAAAACAGCTTCAACTGCACGTTATTATTTTGCTTGTTTTAAATTATTAATTCGGAATAATTTTAATTTTTAATCATACATTATGAAGAAAATGTATACTTACTGAAGTCTGGGATCTTTGAAATGTTATCCAATAATTGCATATAACTCTGCAGCGAATTGATTTAAATTTACTCAATTCTTCTAAATAAAACTAAAATGGGTTCAAAATTCTTTCTGAAGTATAATACCAATATTAGAATGGAATTTAAACGACTTTAATTGGATTCTTTTGGTAACTACTACTATATACAACACCACATACCTACTATTTAGGTAACTTTATTTATTCATGAGTGAAACTGAATTTGAGTTCTGTGTAGGAGCTTCTAAATGAGTGAGCTCTGCATACGAAAGCAGTTTGGTGCATTGCTCAGTATCGGTAGAATATGATTTGTGGTGCTTCATATAAAATTGAACGTATGAGCACAAAGTAAATTTGAGCAGTCCTCATCCACTACGCATTAGAGAACATATTTATAAATGAGCAATTAAATTTTAAATACAATGCAACCTAAACTGAAATTCCGTAACCGTACGCAAGTTAAACGTTCCGAAATTGCATGAGAAATTACAATTAATCCCAATGGTGCCATTTGAAGTCGCATACACAGGCACTAAGCAGACGCTTCAATATGCTTTCGAAGGACCCGGCACGAACCTGATATTGCATTTTGTCATTTTTGCTCCTTGGAGCCATATTATAAATGCATTCAAATATGCATCGATCATCGGGCTATGCAAGGGACAAAGGATAAGAGTTTGTTGTCTGTTTGTTGTGCATATGTAGTCTAATGCAATGATACAAGCATAGATACAAGCATCTATGGAAGTTGGTCCATTCGAGTATCTGCAAGCGTGTAGCTGTGTTAGTGCGTGAACCGTGAAGTGCGTATATTTGTGCTTTAATAAATTCCATTTGCATGAATGGTGTATTTGCATGTCGTCTATATTGTATATGGCACAAAAGCTGTTTACTATTGTGCAATTACAATTGCATTTTATGCAACTGCTGTCGATTTCGTTAGTTACTTTCCCGGGGGGTACAAGTTTTGACACAAACGCATTCAACACACAGCACAAAACGTAGTTTGTCCATTTGTGACTTTTATTTAATGTGTGAATAATGTTTAATGCTCATTCGTAGTGTGCATTTGAACTTATATGACCAAATTTTTATTTAGGTTTTTATATCTAAATGATAAGCTATAAATACTTGCAGCAGGCCAAATTAAGTAAATAATAAAATGTTTGCAATTTAGTTTGTAGTTTACATTGCATTGGTTTGTTTACTCTGCTGCAATTGTGCTTTTGTGTTTGTCGTTTATTGCTCCAGTGGCAATTCTGGTGGTAATAATTGCACCAGTGGCACTCGCATGCAGTAGCAACTATTTTGTGACTCTAATGAAATGTTATAATCAAAGCATTTTTGCTCATTCCTGCCCCGAGGACACAGTAAACACAAACGCAAAACACGAAACACACAATTTTGTTTGATTTTGTGTACTCAGTCAAAGGTCGAAATACCATATTATGTAAATACTAATCACAACTGATGAAAATTTTAATATCCCAACACAAAGTGTGGACCTTTAAGCGTGAAATTATAAAAGACCTGCGTCATTATAATGCTTTTGAGACAAAAATCAATTTGAAATTGCAAGTTTATTTAAAGTTTGACCATTTTTCACTCAAATGTAATAAAAATTTAATTTACTACTGAAAATGCAGTATTTATTTGACATGCTGTCATTTTTAGTTCCATATAAATTCTATTAAATATTATGCTTAATATGGAATAACAGATAGAGTTACCATAAACCATAAACCCTTTACTGGTTATTTTCAATATCACAAATAGTATCATCTTAACACTATAGTGATGTTTTTCAGCTGCATGAGAACTATAGATATCAATGGTTTATCGATAGCTTATTCAAGCTTTTATAACTAGCTTTTATAACAAGCTTTATAACGCTCCTGTTAACTTAAATATTTTAGAGATGGAAGTAAAGGACATTCATACTCTGTGAAATATAAATTGAAAATTCAGCCGATCTGCTCGTACCATGCGAATGACGAGAAGATACTGCAATACAAGATTCTGAATTAGTCATCGCCTAAAATCTATGCAGATGGCAAAATGATTGACAAGAGAAGTCTCCAATACAAGGTTCTCAACAAATCTCACCTGAAATCCATGCAGATATAAAATGTATTCTACGTACTGCAAAAAGCTGTATTGGATCTATTCTGATAACACTGAGGCCATATCAAATTCTTCCGGCGTCTCGACCTACTAGCTCTGTCTAACTATTTACCTGATTCATTACATTAATGCTTCCAACTTGCAGTCGTAAGAGTACTTCATAGTAAACGATACTTTTACCTTTATGGGTTATTGGAGACAATTATGAAATCGAGAAAGAACCATAGAGAAGTGCTTTGCACCGAAAGAGATGTACCAAGTATTTTCGTGTATTGAAACCTATCCTATCTATCAAATACACTTTCAGTGTTATCTACAATATTATCTACCATCAGTGTAAATACTTGTAAAATAGCTTGACAACTCCAATCCTTTTCATCCTTTTATTAAATAAAATGTGTTTAAACAATCACCACACTACGGACGTGGTTAAAATCGTCTTATTTTATTAATTATTATAGTTTCTAACACGATAATCTTTTTGAATTAAAGCTCTAAAGCTTTGCTTTTGTGAAATTATGTCTTCCAATATAATTAATCTTTGTACCCAATTTGATAACGACTTTTATAAGACAAAGTAGGAAATCCTTGCACTAAGTGCATTGTCATTTATCTTCTTGTTGCACTCTCGGTTGTGGAATGCGGAATGAGCCATTAATATTCCACTTTTCATACTTGCTTCGTTATTTATCAATATTTGCGTAATTTTCGATTTTCCTAGCCATTTGGTGTCAACCGACTACAGTGTCATTATCAATTTGTCACTGGTTTGAGTCTTTGGGAAATTACAATAATGCTCTCCAGACTAGAATAATTGTTTTTGCAAATGTAAAAATAAAATGCAAGGATAACAAGGAGAACAAAAATTTTCTTCACTTAAAGTAAATGTGAAATAAATGAATCTTTTTATGAACATAAAATTTTGAATAAACGACAGGAGAGGTTTTAAGTACTGAACATTTTAATGATTGACTGCACACAATGTCTTACTTAATAATATTATATACATTAAAAATCTTAATATATATGTATATAAATGCTTATTATGTGTGTATGTAAAGGAATACTTTGAAAAAAATGTTGATTGTTAAACTAATACATCTACGACGGCATGGAAAATAACCAACTATGAACTCTATCCAATTATTGATGAAATTATAAGTAGGAGTCAGGGTATGGTGAACATCGATCTGGAATCAGTTAACATCATATACTTACGATTTGATTTCATAACATCAAAACTGGACTTCGAAACCAAAATTTCCATTCTTCGCTCTACCAGAGAAAACTGAAAATAGGAATCTGTGACAAGTAAAAATAGTTATGATCTAGAAAATTGGCTCAAAAATGTAGAGTGGTGCGGGAACAGGTATTTACTACTTGTAGATAGATATATAGATTTGCAGTTAGATATGTAGATACGACAACCATACTACACTTGCAGCATATTTTATACTAAGATATGCTAGAGATATGTAGATACGACAACCATACTATACTTGCATCGTATTTTATGCTAACGCAATTGAAAATTTAATCAGGTCCCTGGTTAGGTATAATTCGTCATTCGAATATAACTACATTTGTAGACAGTCAGGCAGTAATCAAATCAATTGAATCCACGACGGTGAAATCGAGGACTGTGATGAAATTTCATACTTCACTGATACATAGTGAACATTAGAATGTCTCTTTATGCTGATTTCGTTGATATAGTAATGTTAAAAGAATTAAGATATTCCGAATAGGTTCCGAATAGTACACAAAACAAGATTAGTCGCTTATTTGGAAGCAGTGTAAACTTCACCATCGCGGTGATAAATGACTTGTGGACTAATCGCGAAGACTGCGAAGTTGACAGATCCGTATGACCGAAATTAGACGGGAGTAAAAAGGAAGAACTATTTGCAATTCAGCAAACCTGCAGTTTGTGTGTTTACTACAGTACTAAATTGACACTGTGCCATTTTCATTAGCCACTTTATACGCCTTTGACCGGAACTACAGATGTAGGGTCTGTCTTGGTATGTCTTGGTATGACTTTTCATTGTATTGGTGTTCGTTTCTTTACTGAACTGACAGAAATAACGAAGCTAGACTTGTCACATGACACATATTATCGTGTAGATAATAATTACTACTTGTCTATAATACATATATTAGTATGCAGTTAGTATGTCTAGTATGCAAACATGCGATAAATTATTAGGATAAATAAATTTTGAGAAATTAAGGATTTTAGTGAAGTCTACTTTGTTACCCTGTATCTCGTTAAAGATTTAATATGAATTAACCGCCAATATGATTTATTTTGTTTATTAAACCATGCTGTCGTTTTGTTAAACTAAAAAAGACTTCAATACGAAATACCCTGTATATATTATATACATATTTGTCAATTATTTATTACTGCAATAATATTGTACTTTATTTTATATAGTATTTTATTAAATATTTATTTTTTAATTTTTAGTTTTGTCCAAATCATTTAACGTTTAAATTAATTGATTGTTATTAAATGACACGTTAAATGTTTTTGTTCAATTGATTTTTTTTGACTTGTTTATTAAAAGTTAAAAAGTTATTATTTATATAAACATGAATGTATAAATGTTGTTTTTTTAACTGATTTCGACTAATGTACAAATAATCTTTTTTAATTCACAAAATCCGCCAATTAGTGGTTATTTATACGTTTAAGTGCTAATTTGTGTGCAATTTATTGATAATAAAGCAAATATTGCAGCAAAAACTTTGACACAATGTTAAACGAATGCAAGGCTGTACGTGCAATGTATATGAGATACTCTAACCTTTCCCAATAAATATTAATCGAAAAGTCAACATTTACCGTGTCATTGCGAGCTCCTGTTAAGCTCATCTTCCACATAAATCCATAAGTGGGAGTTTACATAAAATTAAATGCTCTTCTCTTGCCTGAAACATTATTTAATTAATAAATATTAAAAATATTTAAAAACAGCATATAAAATAATTATAAAATTTTTAAACCAAACTGTGTGAAAATATTTTACCTCATTTTTCCTACGAGTCATTACCTTAAAATAATTTTAAAACAAAACGCGAGGGAGTTTTATTGAATGGGCTTAATTTAATATATTTAAGTTAATTTGATTATACAGTGAAGGCCTTTACTCGCACATAATACAATAATTTTCAATAGAATAACTTCAGTGTGGAGCTGCATGGGATATTTAATTATCAGTGGCCCACTGTTTTCGACTGGTATTCTGCACTTCTTGTGGTTAACTTAACTTACACCGCAAACCGAATATTGCAGACAACAAAGCATCAAAGTGCACAATTTGTGTAAATTGCAGAAATTGTAAATTAGATGTTGCGATACAATTTGCCATACAAACCGTTGCGATAATGAAACACTTGCAACTGATTGTGGTCATCCACAATCGATTGTTCCTGTCATATCAAAGCAAGTGGTCGAGTGCGATACATAGAGGAAAGTATACATAATTGATGTCGACAATTACTTGCATTGAAAGTTACCTTCTGCGATATTAATTCCAAAGCCAACCGATGGTAATCGCACTAACGTCTTAGAATTTGATTGCAATCGTATGTAAATCGTTGCATCTAAAGCATTTCGGTTTTGGTTAATTAGTAAAAATCACCCGACATCGACCAGTACCAACCAACATCGATCAATATCGACCGTAAGGGAGATGATAAATATAGCAACATTATTGCCCAATATTGAAATTTTGTATCTTTTGCCCGACAATCTACATTCATATGTGACATTTGCAATGCTTATTGTTCTTTATGGAATTCGAAATTTGGCTTAAATTTGTGCATCTTTGACACTATTAATGTTGCTGCTTTCAAAAAGTTTTCTCCACAAATTCAATCTCTTTTTTTCGCTTCTTAACACCGAAAACATTAGATAACTCCCCTTTTCAGCACTCGGAAAAGTTTAAATATAAATTAAAAACTTTTCCAATTTTTTCTCATGCAAAGCGAAAAGTTTATTCTCGACATCGGGAAACAAGGCTGCAGTTTGTGCTTGTTTTGTGTGATACCAAAGGCGAACGCCCCTCTTCTATGCTCCGCTTTCAAAACATCGTCTGAGAAGATTCTCGGTTGTTTGGTAAGTCCAGTTTGCTGTCGTTTTTATTGAGCTCAAATATATGTGCTATGATTTTTTTCAGCAATATAATCCTTTACCAATTTCCGTTTTAGTTGCTTTTTTGGTAATGTTTTGTGGTTTCCGTTTACATTAAAAATTACAGTGGTGGCCAATTTATTATATAATATGATTGTAAATATTTATATTTGTAAAAAACTTCAAACTTAAATCTATAATTATTTTTATTTCTAAGATATTTATCTTAAAATATCTGATATCAAATCAACTATTGTAATACTCTTATGATATAAATACTCAGTATTTGAATACACTATCATATTACAGTACACAGTATTTAGTATACTATTATAAACCATTTTCTTCGGAAGAGATACATCGATAGACGTCAGATCAGGGACATACTAAAAAAAAAAACTATTATATTACTCACAACGTAGAAAATAGAAAATTATATGAAAATGATAGAAGCAAATAATCATAGCCACATTTACTAATAATGAAGTAGTGTTTTGAAGTAAGTTATAGCAGAGATTTACTCAAATTATTTAATCAAATTCATGTTTTACAGAAACTTCTTTCATTCAGAGCTAGCATTAGTTAGTATCTTATAAATTAAGTAAATAATTAAATAAATAGCGGACAGTTTTATTCCTACTAATCTACAACTGTTTAATATAAGTGTTGGAATCATCCATGTTTTCTCCTCAATAATAACTTAATAAAATTCTTCTCGCTAAATATAATTTCTTTTATAATGGGGACTTTTCTATTAAAACTCTTTACTTTTATGCAGCAGCAAAATGATATATTATATACAATGAATGAGTACTCACGAACAATCCCACTACTAGGGAAGCTAGTTGTGGGATAGTAGCTAACTTATTAGAGATTTACTATCAATATATACATAAAACATCGACTTTTTTGACTTTTAAGCAAAGATTACCCAAAACGCTGTGGAAAAAAGCAGGAAGTTATTTTAGTATGTATAATATTACAGTATAATTAGGCTATTGTACTTAGCAAAATTCGTACAAAATCCATATAAAATAGTATTATATACTCAAGCCCTGCAATGAATTTAATTTCCATTATAAACAACAGACTTTATGATTTTTACTATGAGTATAGATCCTTTGAGAGTCTATGTATTCCGATGGCATAATGTGAATTGACTGATGTATGTAAAAGATAAATAAATCGAATCTGCGTTATAGAACTTCCTGAACCTTGCTCCTGACTACACTGCTGTCTTAAATAGCAAAATACCATGTTAACAAGCACGAAAACTAGATTTTGTTTTTTTCAAGTATTTTTAATAAGAAATATAAATATAATTAATTAATTCAATAAATCAACAATTGGTTTATGATGTCTAATATTGTTAGACATAATAAATTTTACAGCAAATTAATAAAATTCCAAGTTCAAACATACAAGTCAAGTACGGCTTTGCGACAGTTAGTTAGTGAATACTGTCTCTGAGCTTTAAATTTGGAAGGGCACGAGTTCAACCCTTGGTATTTGCAGTCTCAAAATGTTATTTACGAATAATTAAATATAAAAAATAATTCCCAGACAATTGTTGATGACTATTTGTTAATATTCGAAACAGCTGTATGCTTAGCAAGAAATTCAATGAATTTATATTAAATATAAATAATATTTAATATTATAATTAATATTAAAAAATGTTCGTTGTTGTAACTCAATACTTTTTGAAACCGCGAAACTATAAACTAAAGGCTGCTTAAACCAAGAAATACTTTAACCTGCCTTTTGACTTAACGTACATTTTGAAAGATATAGATGGTAGTTTATATAGAAAGTTTCTATAACCTTCAACACTTCTTCAAAAGCGAAGAGTTAAATCAAACAATTTTCATCTTTATGCAGGTCATCACACCATCTTTGTGGTATGGTTATGTTGCATTGATTATGGAAGCTAATTAAATGCTTTAGAAACTCCAAGAATTCCAAATTAACCTATTTATTAACAATTCCCCTATAAGTTAAATACTCTGATACAGAAAGAAATATTTCTGTTGACATAATCAGTAAGGTCATCAAGGTAAGATGCTTAAACTATTTAAAGAAATATATGATCATTCCAAATATTTTTTAGAAATGTTAAATGAAGTATAAAAAGTACAATAGAAAAAGATCTATTATATTTTATCATGATTTAGCATTAAGAATTACATGAGATTTAGCATTGGAACATGCAATTTGTAAGAACAGTTTACTTAGGATGAACAACGGGTTCGTTCGTATCACTTTTGAAAGTATACTAAACTATAATGTACCATCTATATACTGAAACTGTACTATTCTAATACTAAGTTGATTACATTTTTTTTATTAATATTTATTTGGTGTTTATGGATTACTACATACTGACCAAACAAGTCCTCTTAAAAGCATAACCAAATATTAACATATACATAGTATAAGATTTCATTAGAATATCTCTAATAAAATTCAATGTAATGTACAAAATTATTAATTCAACTACAAGTAAAGCTACCTACAAGGTAATATTCACCTATGAATTAAGTTTATATATATATAAATATATATTTAAAAAATCAAAGTACTTTTATTTATTTACTAAAATTCTTACCGAATTAAATCAGGCCACCACTGTAAGAATTTGCTTGTCCCACATCCTATTTATTTATTGCTGTCAGATGAAGTCGTCCTTTTGAAAATTAATTGCATCCTTTTTTTGCCATTCAAAGTGCAGAGGATAGATATTTTCCTAGTAAAATGTGAAAACTTTACTACCATAAAGATTGAAAATAAAATAAATTTGTTTGTAGTCCTTTTTGAGTGTGACTGTGTGTACTAGAAATCCTTGTACGAAAAGCAGTTAAGTTTTGTATGCCACAAAACATGAAACGAACACCGAACACTAGTAAATGCATTAGGCAATGGCAGTGCGTTCTTTCGACAGAGCAGAGCAGAGCAGAGCAGATCCGAGCCGAGCCGAGCCAAACTGAGCTGTGTGAGCTGAGCTGAACCACACATGCAAATACTTAAACTAATCGCAATAAGTAAGGCGCTCTAAATATGCTTGACTGCAGCAGGATCTGCAGCTCTCAATGATATAAAATTGCAACCATATTGTTACAAATTCATAAAATGAATTTTTTGTTCTAATAACTTTAGCCTTTAAGGATTTTTATTCAATCTACTCGTATGGAGAAAGTGTGCAGTTCCAACGTCATAAGAATGTTTCTGTGGAAGTGTTGCTTTATGTGCTTTGAGGTAAGCCATTAACAAGCATCAAAGCTGAAAAGGCTTCCTCCTTGATGGTTAGTTGAGTAATACTTCTTCTCTAAATTGCTGCAAAGAATTAATTCAATAAAATTTTTAATATGTGAAAGGATATTTGTATTACATATGTTCAAAATCTAAAAGCAAAAGAAAAAATATAAATTTTAAATAAAATTTTTAAGTAATGGTTTTTGCTTTTGCTCTAGATATTTTCATAGAACTCTTTAAATATGTGTTCATAGCTAAGAAGTCTTTTGCATTTGTATCATAAACGAAATAAGGTTAAGATTTTATTAAAAAAAATATTTTAAATAATTTGTTAGAATTTTAATTTCTTACTTTTTGGAATCAAAAAGAATTTGTAATACTTTGATCATTTTAAGTTCTTATTTAGTAGTGTGTCATTACTTCTTATACCTTGTACCATTTTTGTATCATTAAAATATTATATTTGCAACAAGATTACGATAAGATTTTCGTTTTTGATCCAGACCCTTTCAAAAGTTAGTCTAATTCCATTTCGTGGAAAATTAATTTTCCCTCTAACATACCTTCTAATGTAATAAAATTACTAATGACCTCCACTAAAGTTTAATATATTACATTGCTATGTAGTGGGGATGTGTTTATTTCAATAATGGAATTGGATTCTTAGAAGTCTTAAATTGTTTCTTAAGTTTAATTTTTGACTTCTTATAATACTATATAGAGATACGATATATAGCGATGAAAAGAAGTTATTTATAAGTTAGAAGGGTTCGAACTGTAATTGAGAAACAACATTTTAATTTATTTAATTATTTGGTGGATTAATTTGGTTGACTATACAACACTGTTTCAAATATTACCAAGGAGTCATCATAAGTCAATATAAACAATAGTTTATCCCGTATATTAATAAAAAAAAAATAATAAAACAGCTAAGCGATATCTGCCGACTTGTCTGCCTTTAACGTAATCAAGTTAAAGCATTAAGTTGCACCAGTTTAAGATAAGGAAATAAAATAACTGCCTAAAAAGACTTATATTCATACCTAACATTAACAGATATTTAGACATGGATTAGATTAGTTCTCTCTCCCTAGAACTTAAATCGAATAAATCATCAGCAAATGATTTGAAGGTAATGAAACAGCTAAAAAGTTAGAGAAGAAAGATACAATAACTTCCTTCATACAACTCGTTTTAAAGAATATCTGTTTATCATGGTTAGTAAATTAATACTAAGTGAAGTGGAATATAAAATCTAAGCAAAACTCTAGAAATGTCGAAATCGATCATTCGAGTTAACAACTTAATTCGTGTTGACAAATTTTAGTGTATCTTAACTCTGATTAATGAATTTCTTAACTATATATGCACCTTTCAAATACAACATTAACCACTGCTTAAACATACCGATAGTCTAAAACATAGAGTAAAATTTAACTTATTTAAATTACCAGTGGTTTATGATTGCCAGAAAACAGATGCAGTAGTCCATACAGCTCTTATTGAACTGAATGAATACGATCATTTTTAACCAAGTGGTCTTTGGTTTATAAAGACTTTTTTAAATTAAAACAGTTTTTTCAAGAATAGAAAAATAGTTCTTATTGATCGTGGAGTAATAATAATACGCTTATTTTTAGTTGACATGAGCGGTAGACAATCTCAACACTAAGCTTGCTTTTAAATGAAGATGAGTACAGACTCGATAAAAATTGTTATAAAATAAATTTTTAAAGCGTTACTTGATATATTATAAAAAAAAACTTTGAAGACAAATTCCACTTTCCCAAATATTTTATGTAAATTTTTTAAGTTTTCAACTCAACTCAACTCAAATAAGGAAAAGAGAAATTTGAAATTTCAATTTGTTCACTTTTCTTTTCAGAAAAAATTTCTTACTGCATATAACACTCAGTATTTGGTCTTTTTGGGATGGCACTTTCAACAATATCCAAATCGGATTTTAATGTCCTTTAGCTCAAGTGCTAACTTCTTTTAATATCCTCTGAAAGCAGCATTTAAACATCGTCCTGCAGAAAAGATTGAATTGCATTTAGCATTTTTGCATAATTCAACAGAAGTTTTCTTTTCTCACTTTGAGTTTTTAGTTTTGCATCTTACATTTTCATTTTTAAAATTATTTCACTGAAACTTAACATAGAAAAATTTTGCTTACTTAATAGAAAAAGAATCTTAACTTTAAAAGACAACAACTTTTACTTTGCCAAGAAAGCAGAAAATCTCTTGAAATAACAAGAGATTTTTTTATATAGTCAAAATGTAAGCTGAATTCATCAAAAAGAAATAATACAAAAAAATAAAAACGAACAAGGTATGGACCATTAAATATATGGTCCATACCTTATATTATTCCTGTAGCACCTGATACCTCAAACTAAGCCAGAAAAAAATTAAAATCGAAATCCTTTTTAGTCCAAAACTGCACATTATCTCGCAAAGTGTGAAGACATTTAAGGAAGTAATACTGTAAGTTTTAATAAATTATACTTGTATGAAACAACATAAGTATTGTAAATCAGAAGATTGTTAAATATACTTTGGGTTTAAGAGTTTAAGTTAATATAATTTGAGTTAAAATTAAATTTCTTTAATGAAAATTTTCCAAAATTCTTTTTAAATAGAAATATGTGTGAAACCAATAAATGCTTTTGGAAGACATTTTGTTAAAGTAAACGTATTTATATCTCACAAAAACATGCTTAAAAGCTAACCAACCATCTATACACTCACCTATCTTTTTTAATTTTGTTTGCCTTCTCTCGAAATTGCCATTAAAACAAACTTTATTTTATTTAAATCAAACCAAAATAAATTTCAGAACTTATATTTTCATTAGACCATTTGCTTACTGCAATCTACCAATCGAATAAAACATGTCCCCGCTTAGGTGTCACCTGTGTCATCCCGCTTGATTTTAGCACCTGTTCTCATTTGTAAGGATATTGAAAAAGTGATCTAGTTTTAACGTGTCAAAATTCAGCTTTTTATATGGATCGACTTAAAATCTTATAAAGTGAGAAGTTAGAATAATTTAAGTCCATGGTTATACAAATAGCATACTAGGTAATAAACAGGTACATCGGCCATTTACAGCGGTCTATTAACTGACAAAAGTATATTAAAAACGGAGCTCTGAAATTATTCGATTCTGTGGATGCACACAGTAATTCAGAATTGCGCTCTCGCAATTCAAGTGCAACATAAATTCCGTCAGATAGATATAAGGACTTATCGAAGCTTTTATTAAAGTGGATCACCTAAATGGTCACAGATACTATCATACAGTAAATGTGCTTTAGACATTAACTCGCGTTTGATCATGCAAATAAGAATAAAAAAAAAGAGTTAAATGGAAAAGATTTCAATTGAAGATCATCCAATTACATTAGATTTTTTTACTGTTGAGAATTATAAAGTCTAAAGAGGTTTTAGTTTTCCTGTATGGAATTTCTTTAACTATGCGGGATTTGATCAACTTTCTTCCTTACAAAATATTTTTGAAGCGAAATATTTAATGATCGAAACCTAAATATTTTTTATTGCATTTACTCTGATGCCTCGGAATAAACTTTACTAATAATAATATTAGTAACTTTATTTTAATATACCATAACTTGATTAATTCAATTATGTCTATAGGTTCCATCCGCTTTGATTATAGCTTTGAAACTAAATTATCTAATCTTATCTCTTTATATAAAATAAAATGACCAGTGTCGCACATGAGACTTGTGGAGTCTCATTTTCATCACTAACTAAATGAAACTTTAAAACCGTTTAGGGGTTCTACAATTTGGAAAGTATGTAAGTGTGTATAAATCCACAAAGTATATATAAATCTCAACACAAATCAGTTAAATATCTTCCTTTTCTTATGACAGCGCATGCGATATTCTTAAACAAATATATGTATTTCAAGCAGTACATAAGTCAGTCAACCCAGGGATCTTTAATCCATATGACAATTTGATAATCTATAGATGGTGGTATATCTACAGATTAGTCTTTGCAAGAATTTGACACACATCCATTTTTTCACGTAAAATTCCTATTTTGTAATGAAGCTCCGTTCTAGTTAAATGACTTTGTCAATCAACAAAACTGTCATATATTTCTAATATATTCAAAATTGAATTATTAATAATGATTAAGAGCATAAAATTTTTAAGCCTTATAACAAAATTATTCTAATTAATAAAAATTATTCATCCTCATCACTCTATATCTTCTCTTCGTTACTTGCTTCAGAGCTAAAAATTTCCATCAAATTATGCTTAGTCTCTAAGTTAATTGACACCATTCAAACGAACTAAGTTAATTGAAATGAATTAAGTTGGTAAAATTATATTCGCCTAGAAGTAATAAAATTCGATTATGCAAAAACGAACTTATATTATGAAACTTAAATTAAAATTTTTATTTTTAAACTAATTGCTTTCACCAGCTCTTACTTCATATTACTCAGTTGCTTTACATCCGTTCGGTACGTTGTTTTTACTGCAACTAAATTTGTCCTGCGCTATCTTTTTAATTTTAATCAATTTATCTTAATTTCGTTTGAAGTGCACATTAACCTAATGGTTTCAGGAAAATATGTACAAATAATATTACGAAAGGTTCATTCAAATTTAGAGAGAGCATAGTGAGTGGGCAGCGGATGAAGCTGTGAACTTGAAAGTGCTAGTAAAATAATAAAGTGTTAACCACACTTGGAATCATCATTCATGTTAGAGCACTTTGAGAATTTTCTCCATTTCCTTTTTTCCACTATGGTGGTTATATGTAGGTATAAGAACTATATTGGCTATGGAATAGACAATGGCGAACATTGAAAATGAGGTTTCAGTTTTTGCATTACTCATTTTACTTACTTTACTTCGTTCAGTGGTAAGATAAATATTTTACATATTTCAATACAGAACAAACTTTGGTACTTAGTAAGATAAAATGCTTTGGAAAACTTGATAGATCTGAGAAATGTGAGTAGCTAATAATGGGTTCAAAGGTGCACAAATTACTGTTAAACAACGAATGAAGTGTATTGGAAAGTGTAATTATGTTCATTTAGTTGGACTCTTATGAGTTGTCGGTGTAGTGTTGGAAAAGATTTATTGATAAAAGTGAAGTAAAGTTTAACTAAGTAGTTGTTATTTAGCAGCTGAGTTGAGGATTAGTAGAGCTGTAAAAGAATATATTACTTGAATTTATTATATATAAATATTTTTATCACTTAAATAAATATAAATAATATAAATATTTGGATCAGTTGGTTAAGGTGCGCTGATTCTGAGCTTCACATTTGTTAGGACCTGAGTTAAAATCCTGGTACGTGCAGTCTAAAAAAATAATTATTTATAAATAATTAAATACGAGTATTATTTCCAAGACCATTGATGATGGGTATTTGGCAATATTCGAAACAGCTGTATGGTTAGCCAAAAATTCAATTAATTAAAATAATATAAAAAATGAAATTTTTGTTGTTGTAGTTCACTACTGTTCGAAAAAACCTCTTTATAAATATTTTTATATTAAATTAATAATAACTTCGTTTTCATTATAAAAATTTTTGTTTATTTTTAAGAAATGATACTAATGCATTGACTATTATATATAAGTATTTTCGATATGTGAAAAAAATTATTTATGAATAATTAATTACAAGAATTATTTCCAAGACCATTGATGGTGTTTCAGCCAAAAATTCAATTAATTAAATTAATATAAAATAAATATTTGTTGTTGTACTATTCAAAAAACCGCTTTATTTTCAAAATATAAAAATTATGTATTAAATTAATAATTACTTCCTGTTCATTGTAAAAATGTTTGTTTATTATTAAGAAATGATACCAATGCTTGGACATTATATATAAATATTTTTGATATATAAAAATAATGTATTTAATCATTATTATTATTATAAAAATTTTTGTTTCTTATTAAGAAATGATACCAATGCGTTAACTATTATATATAAGTATTTTCGATATGTGAAAAACATTATTTATGAATAATAAATTACAAGAATTATTTTCAAGACTACTGATGATGTGTATTTGACAATGCTTGAAACAGCTGTATGGTCAGCCAAAAAATTCAGTTAATTAAAATAATATAAAATAAATTTTTGTTGTTGTAGTTTCACTACTGTTCGAAAAATCGCTTTATTTTCGTAATATAAAAATTATGTATTATATTAATAATTACTTGCTGTTCATTGTGAAAATGTTTGTTTATTATTAAGAAATGATACCAATGCTTTGATATCATATATAAATATTTTTGATATATAAAAATAATGTATTTAATCATTATAGTTATTATAAAAATGTTTGTTTCTTATTAAGAAATGATATCAGTGGATTGAATATTATTTTAAGTAAGAATAAAAAAATTTAATGTCATGTTTACTACATTTTGCCTATACTCGTATCTGAACTTATATTTCTGTTTTAAAAAATAGAATTGCAGATAAAAGCAGTAAAAATAAAAATGAAAATAACATAAAAATTTCTCGCTTCAATACCACAAAAATCCGTACAATTCTATATTTGCAATGCAGGATACTCTCGATACAATGTGCCAGTTTGCTTACATATCGATACGAGTATTGAATTACCAATACATCATTTTTAGAACTGCAAAAATGCATTTTCGTATTATTACCCGCATAGCGTAGATTTCGTTTTAAATGGAAAATACTGCACATAAGTATTTCTACTCTTTTTTATTGAAAATATTGAAATTTGGAGGAATTTTTCCCAAGTGCAAGTAGAAAGCATATCTGCAACGGAAGCTGCTGCAAAGCTCGTCTAGTTCAAAGGATTTCGTTGTTATCATCGAGCATTTTTGATTTTTGAGTTTTGATTTTCTTTTTTTTTTGGAATTTTTGAAGCTAAAAAGCAATCCTCTCGTACCACTGTTTACAAATCAAAATCAAAGTTGAAAATTTGCATTTCTTTCCTGCAAGTTTTGCAACAAATTCATGATTTGAGTATGGATTTTTTCCCATTGCCTTGGAGTAATTCATGCTCGTTATTGGCAAATATAGATGAAGTCAGGTGGAAAATTTGAAAAAAACTGTATTTATTTGATAAGAAATTATTTTGTAAATAACTAAATATTTGCAATATAATTTTGCACTTTTCGAGTCAGTCATGTATAAAAAGGTACGAATTTAACCAGAATTTGTATTAGAAGAGGATTTTTACTATTTTAAGCAATGAAGCAAAAATAAAAACAAAATAATTCTAAATTTTATCAAAAAAATATAGTTTGTAATATATATGCATAACCATATGCAAAATTCGAAATCAAGTTACAATATAATACATCGGATGATAAGTTCGTAGGTTGACATACTGGCAGGGACACCGATTTAAGTTAGGTTATGTTGAACTGATTGTATGTAGTTTCCCTTTAGTGATATAAAATACTGTTAAAACTTATAAAGAACAGGTGTTTAAAACTTTACTAATCTTAGATATGTAGTGGTCAACATTCATTCAACGCAACAAGCTGGAATTGAATTCAAAAATATTGACATTAGAAAATTATATAGAAAAAGAAAAAGTTTTCCAGAATAAGTTTTAAGTTTTTCGGCTTAAGAATTTAAGAAAATACTATAAAATAATTTCGGCATAATAATATAGCCTTAGTGACTTTTATTCCACTCAAGCCACTGTAGATATATTTGTTATGTAAATACTAAGCCTTCTGTATTCTAATGTTTGCATTTACCTTGATTACATGAATGGGGTTTCAGCTTTTGACCTTTACTATTCAATAGCTTTAATTTGTCTATTTCACATTTCCAAGGTGGTTTTAATGGGTTCAAGTCTCAAACTGTGACCTTTAAAAGTTAACCAATGAAACCTTGATATAATTTTTGTATTATATGTTATCGCAAACTGAATATATGATGTAGTCACTAAACACTTTTTAATAATTTTCAAGAACATGTCTTTAAATCAGACCTTAGTTAGACTTAAACCCAAGTCCGGTGCATCATAACTCTAGTAAACATTCACGGCCTTTTTCATGATGGTTCAAGTTATATATAACTTTAATTTTTAAATTTCTTTACTAACATCCCGACTTTTCTTGCATTTCTTATGCATGACTCCAGCCCTTCCAGTAACTTTGTATGTTGACTTATTGTGTGTTTAAGTCAGAAAGTTCTCAAAATTTAGCTGCGTTATTAGAAATGATAGAAGACAAATTACGGCTCAAAGTAGCTCAAAATTATGTCAGTTCAGATTTAAACAAACATTCTCACTGTCGTCAAATCTAAATGAGGTTATAATTAAAAAAGTTTTCTTATTTTGTTGCTCTGAATGAAGAAACAAGTAATTCGCCTAATAACAAGCTTACATAATTAGTTCAAATGAAAACAAAAATAACAAAAAGATATAAAAAGATATAAAAACTCCTCGAAAAGTTGCAAGAAAAAAAGATGAGAACAACAAATTCCAGAAGGGAGAAGTAATGAAAAATAATGAATTTTACCAGGAAGTTCATAAATTTGGTGCGCTTCGCTCTTAGTTACTGGCTTTGCGTTACTTTATTTAATCATATTTCCTGCAAAGTCACAGGATTGCTGAGAAAATCGTGCTAAGGTGAAAATTTGTCATTAAAATTAAACTTTATCTGTGGTAGGAAAATTTCAATTTAAAATAATTCTAAGCAAAATTTTGTTAATTAGGAAAGTTTTGAAGTGAAATGTGCATTTGAAGTTATACATAATATTTTTAATATATTTGTCTTTCATTCAAAATTATATTATTAGTGGTGCAATGACTATTTAAAACATCGAAATTAATAATTATTTCTTATGTCAGTTAAAAAAAAACAGTTTCAAGATTAATATATGAATATGATATATGATAATGAGATATTAAAAAAAATTTGATATTCTGGAAACCAAACTAAACAGGGTTTTTTAATATAGGTGTTTGTAGTAAGGCCATCTATTGGTAATTGAATGGAATTGAAGTTATCATTAAAAAAAATACAACAAATTTAATATCTGTTTATACGAAATCAAATTAACTCCTTTCTAAAGTATGTAAAATAATACTCACTAAGGTTGGGATAGGTTGGAGTGGCGGTCTTATATACCAAAGCCCACTTGAGCTCAAATAATGACCTGTTATGATACCACGAATTTGCGTTACTTATACGTAAATCAGTAGAGCCCTCAAAAGGACCACAGTGGTCAGCTTATAGATAACGCTAAAAAACTTGAAATATTAATTCACTTTCAGGAAACGAATAATGACTCAACTAGACTGCGGCATAAGCAAAAAATTGTCAATGTTGAATTAAAATGATTAAAATAATGTAATAATAAAATATATTGTTTTGCAAATGCCTTTTTTTAGTGTTTTTGTTTTTGAGTATATTCATATTATATTGTCGAGTGAAGATCTATCTCTTAATCTCCCCTCATCCGTATAGATATCCTACTACAACCATATTGACTAACAGTTGAGCTTTGACTTTCGAAATTGAATAGAATTACTTACCGTTTTGGCTATTAAAGATACCTGTTTACCCGTTTAATGGATTACTATTACCAGTTGGCAGTACCGAGTGTCTTCATATTATTAGTCACCTGATTCTTCGATCAAAATTTCTACCGCGGTTTTCACTAGCCGGTATCAAAAAAATAACTCTTTTAACCGGAGCATTTCCGGAGTAAAACGACATTATGCCGTTGTACACAGCGAAACCACTGGTGTAAATTTTGAAATCGATTCGATGGATATCCCGAATCTGGAGCTATTTTACTATCACCTCTTCATTTAAATGGAGCACACGCTAGCTAGCACCACATTAGAATTTCAAACCAGTTAATACCAAAAATGTATTTTTTGGGTATCTTGGTTTAGGTTTATTTATCTATGTATAAAAATTTTGCCGACTAGGGTATAACAGTTCTTTTTAGTAATTTAAAATTTTTTACTATAATTTTTTTCTTAAGGTATATTAAAAGATTTAAAATTTAATAAAAAATTACAAAAATAGTTTTTAAAATAATTTCTGTTGCAAACATCAAGCATTTTTTTTTGTCATTTACAAACATTGTGTAATATGTTCCATTTTAATTATTTGACAAGTTTTAATTAAATTAAAATTAAATTTTTTTAAAAGTTATAATACTGTCAACAATAAAATAAATGTTTTATGTTGCAACACGCTGTGTCGTTAATAACAAAATAACGATTTAAATTGCTTTCATCTGCAATGGCAACAAACACATTAAAAAACATAAATAAAAATAATAGCAACAATAACAATAATCGAAAAAATATAAAACGTTAACAAAATTAACAATTACAGTGAAAGTAAAGAGTTTGAGTACCGGAGACAGCATTTGCCCAAAAACACTTCCGCTGACATTTAAATTACCTTTCCCGGCACTTCATAAACACAAACATATGAGCACGCACACTTCTGCTGCTTTGCCACAGTGAGTCAACGAATGAGTTGTGTAATTTTTGTGTAAAAGTATGTGTATTAGTTAGCCCTTCAAGTGTATGTTACGGCATAACAATACAACAACAACAAAAACAACAATGGCTAACAATTTTTTGATTAATGTGTCTGCAACAAATTATAAATAGCAGACAACACTTTTCATACAGGAAGTACTCTCCACACAACGAGATGATCCTAACAACACTGTCGGTCGACTGTAGTTTAACTGATACTGCCAGTGTAGCGTGTAAATGAGTTAATACAAAGTAATAGATTTTTTTTTGGTTTTTTACAAATTAAAAGCTCCTTTTGGATTTGTTTTGCTTTTTATTTTGACTTTCAATTTTTTTTTAATTTTTTTATTTAAAAAAATTTTTTTTCTTATTTTTAAAATTTTTTTTTGTATTTTTCTTTCAAGTAGTTGATTAAAATTTTAAGAAAAATGTAGTTTATATGCAAATCTGTGGAAATTGAAATTATTACATTTTACGCAAATGAAAGTTTATTTTTCCATCAAAACCATTGCTAATTCAGTTACTCTGAAAACTTATTTGCACAAATACAAATCTTTTTGTGCAAAACTTTAAAATTCAATTAAAAATTACGTCAAAACAAAAATATAAAAACAAAAAAAAAAAAAAATTGAAGCATAAAATGTGATAAAAAAATAAAAAAAACAAAAACAGCAGAAAAATCTGTAAGAAGAAAACAAAATTAACGAAATGAAGTGATTTAAAACATTTTTGTTAAAATTACGGCAAAAGAAAATTTTATATAATTTGATTAAAAAGTTACATGCACTCCGCACCACAACGAAGAGCAATAACAGCAACAACAACAGCAACAACAATAACAACAACAACGACAGTAGTAACAGCAACAGCTATAGGAAAGGCAAAAACTCATGAAAACTCATACATTGTGTCAAAAAGTATCAGAAAAGTGTTGGAAAGTTCGTTCTGCCTCATGTTGGGCTTTTGCATTTGCTGCGGTTTAACGCTTGAAAAATGTGGCAAAAAAATTAAAAGCAGTAAAACCGTATAAACAACAACTACAACAACTACAATAAGTACAACAACATTAACAACAAATCACACAGAAGCCATAGTGTCAAGAAATTTTTGAGCCAGTGTAGTATAACACAACACAACACAACAAAACACAGTAGCAGTAGCAGTAGCAGTAGCAGTAACAGTAGCATCCAGTAACATACACACATACACACCAATGAATATATAAACATTTTTGATAGTGTGCGAAGAGGCTATGACGATGATATCGCATATTTCGCTGCTAACATTGGAGTAGCGGCAAGAAAAATCTTTGCTTGTGTCGGTTCAGTTATGTTGCATATGTCAGGCTTATGTTGTTCACCCTTTGCGTTACAAATTGTGTATTTGGCCGAATGCTTAACTGACAGATTTCAGACACATTCGCGCCCATTATTATTACATTTTTCATTGGCATTGGCATTGTTAATGTGAGCTGTAGTTCTTGATGCTACTATTTAGCAAAAGCTTGCAACAGTCACATTCAGAATTTATGCACTCTACAATCTGCAAGCAATGAATATATTTGGTCGGAGAGTCGTTATGCTCATAGATCATATCACATCATTCGCATTAATATATTCAAATTAATAGCAATTATTAAATATTTTAAAATGTTTTGATATTTTCAACATAGTCTACCACAATCATTTCACTGCTTCACTCACATTTCAATACCCCTCTAGTAGAATGAGTTATCTTTGGGCTTACAATATGCCTCGGTTTCGGCGATAACTTTTTATTGGAGAATTTTTTCGCGGAGTGATTTTTCGAGGCCTGCAATGAGGTAATAATCGTTGGAGGCCAAAACTGGGGGCTTTTTATCTTCATATGGCAGTCTTGTTTCGCTATTTCTTTCTTTAAAAGCATAAGGAGTGGGACCAGTAGCGATCGATATTAATGATCTGGTCTGGTTAAATAAACGAAATTCTAGAGGGATCCCATGGTATGGATCGCTTTAGCAAGGTTCGGCAACTGCTATCCACTTGATAGAGAATTTCAGCTCTAATAGTACATATGTTTGAATGTTCTTCTTCATGTCATACGTTCTATGTTTTTGAATGGTTAGCCCGCAACATATTGATAATCTTATATATAATGTCATGGTACACTATTTTATATGAGTTTGATGTTTCTTATATGTGATACATCTTGCTTAAGTATTTTGAAAGATATGAAACTATTTGACCAAGTCTTATTAGTTTTTCAGTACCAGTTATAACGGTATTACTAAGTCGTTGTGAACTTATTGTCTGCTATCCTTTAGTTTTCAGAATAACTGACATATCATTAAAAATTCTTGTTTTGTTTCACTGTTTTGATATTTAAATTTTACAAATTTTTACTATACAATTCTAAAGTTACTTACTTGCAACATTAATGTTGGAAATATTATTAATATATTTACAAAGTCACTGTCCTTTAGGTGACAGCATACATCATAACTTTATTACACCATAAGTTTATTTAATATGCATTAAATTTAATTTATGATAACTATTAAGGATAAGTATTTTATTTCACTGAAAAGCAGAAGTCTTCTTCTGCAAATCTTGATTAGTTGGTTGGTTGCTGTAGCAGGTTAGCAGATATTTTTAACTACCACATCCCTCGCAAGAAACTGCAAGATATAAAATGAAAGAAAAAATGAAATCCATGACGTCACATTTGGAAAATTTAATAGATCCTTCGTCTTTATCGATGATCAAGCCGGCAAAGTGTCAAAAAAATTCTTTCCTGAAAACCGATTTCTTCTGGCGATCAGAGTTGGGCACTTATAGAGAAAATGCTTAGACCGAGCACAGATAATTAAATACAATAAAAAAGTAAAAAATAATTACAAAAAGAAACAATAAAATATTGATTCTTTTAAAAAAAAATTAAAATATTTCTTAAATAAAAAAAAAAAAACTTTATAATTTTGAATAATTTTCAACTTCAAACCAAAACTTTCTAAAAAATTAACTTCCTTACTATTTAACTTAACTTGGTTGTGGCACAATACCCGAACATTTAAGCACAAATGTAAATGAAACTAAAAAGGTCTTCTGGGGAATACTTTGAGGGTTCTTAGTGGATAACAAACTCGGAATGTTTCTGTGTCGTCTACATGCCATCACATTATGATGTTTAATTAAATTAGACCGCTTATGTATGGGTATAGCATTATGGTGAAGAGTCTACTATGACATTTTGTCAAAAATAATAATAATAAAATTAATAATCCCAAGAAGCATGTGGTAATGAGGGTAAAGTAATGGAAATTTCATATAAAAAGCTCAAAGATGTTTATAATCTGTAATGATGGACAAAATAGCTGAATTCGGTTTTATAAACTTCAGATACTAGGAAATGAACGCTTCAAACAAATTTTGTTTTTTTTTTCTTAAAATTTTGAGAAAAATTTCACAGTTAATATTTATATAAAACTATTTCTAGCGTGAACATGGTGCAGGGAGCTTTTGGCTATTATAAAACAGTGCTATATAGTGAGCTTCATGAAAAGATTCTATCAAACCAACTATATTAAAGACATCAGCCAATCGTCAACCAATTGGAGCTCAATGTGGCCTTAAATCTGTCAAATCTAAGACTGTGCATATATTCACATTATGCCTAATTCTAAAAAAGTCCTCACATTATATTTTTAATAATTTAGGATCACTTTAGATACTATGAGCAGAAGACTCTTACCTCTATGTCTCACTTTTTGTTATGGTTATATAGAATAATGACTGGCACCAGAGTCAGTACGATTACTTTAAACCTTAAAGAAAATAAAGCAGATAAGTTTTATTCTAAATGAGTAGAAAACAAACCAGTTTCTATCAACAAACAAGTCTCTTGCGCTTTTTGGGATCTAGTGTCACTATTAACAACTGCATGTTTCAAGAATTTCTTTTACTGACATCCAACTGAAATTCAAAAGAAATGGTTCACTAAAAAATTGAAGGGCTTAGTTGGAAATAAACAAATGAAATCCTCGTTTGGAAAATGAAAATTACATTTTACAAGTTACTAAATATGCCTGTTATGGTACAGAAGCTTGAACAATGATACACAATGATGAAAAGAGATTGGTAGTTAGTAACGTATGAAAGGGAATGATGAGCTGTATAACCTCTAAGTATTTAGGCTGGCTGGAGGAGTATACTGAAACGTATACGCAAGCATAGTATAGACAAAAATAAAATTTATTATTATTATTTTAAATGAAGTACAGCTTTGAGTCAGTTGCTTAATTTACACTGACCCTGAACTTCAAATTTGGCAGAGCACGAGTTTAACTCTTGGTAATTATAGTGTCAAGAATTATTTACGAATAATTAAATACAAGAAATATTTCCAAGAGACCACTAATGATGGGTATTTGACAATACTTTAAACAGTTGTATAGTCAGTTAAAAATTCAATAAATTAATAAATAATGAAAACTTGTTATTGTAATTCACTACTATTTAAAGCACCTTTCTATTGAAACAATATGATTTTCTTTTTCTTTAATTGACTTACAAAATCAAATTTTTTGTTTATACTCTCTATAGTAACATCCAAGCACTACGAGTATAAGTTTCTAATATTATATTAAAACTATATTACAAAATTTTTAGGAGTACTTCACATTTCAATCATTTGTATATTATTATCCTCTCTACATACAATATATATTCAATAAGAATATTTAAAATATTTAAGTTATTAAAGAAAGTTTTAGTTTGTAGTTTAAATCGATGTCAAAAACTTCAAATATTATTTTTTACGGATATTTCCTTCTTAATCACAAACTTTAGTACTTGACAAATTTTTTAACTAAATCAATGCCAATATTTGCAAAGTTTTTAAGCTGCTCAGTACTTGTGACTATTTACTTTTACTGAATTTTTAATATGTTTACGAATGACTTAAACTTCTAAGAAGTTTCCGAAATCTCTTCCGAATTTTTGAACGTCACTCCATTTATTTTATTCGAATTGCTTTTAATTCTAGCCTGAGTATTTGCTGAAGGACGCAAGTACAGGAAACTTGGTATTGCATTTTATTTTGACCCTGAACTTAACTATTTGACTCCGTTGTATCAGGTCTATGTGTTTACTCTGTATATAAATGTAGACTTGAGCACAATTCTCGTCTGTCATTCTGACGCATTTCCAATTGTTTGATTTCGATTTATGTTCTTATATTATTTTTATGTGGTAATATGGGAAAACTCGTTACATTTAAGTTTTTTTTCGGCAAGTAGCTCGCAGCTATTTTCTTTATATTTTAGCTAGAATTCTATTTGATGCCAATGCAATTGGTCCCCCGACTTCTGCCAGCATAAATATATTTAATATAAATTGTTTATATACGAGTATTGCCTTGTTTATTGCAATTTTCTACCCTAGTTTATGAACATTAGGAATTTTTTACGTAAATGTGCATGAACAGAACGGATTCGTGAATTCGTCATTATTGAAGGATATTTGAAGCCCTATTGAAGGGGTTGCCTTTCAATTTATTTGCTTTTAAAACTTAAAGTTAATTTACTGTTAAAATAAATACGGAATGAAATGATAGCACAAAGCAAACGGAAGTTTACTCATACCATTTATTTAAAATATTTTAAATTTACTAGTTAAATCAATAATTTTCGCTTTAAGTACTGTAAGAAATTTTTATTGCATTTATACTAACGGTTAAAACAGAAGTAACACAAATGTTCTTTATACTATTTTAGATCTTAGCAACCATATAAAAATTGTTTATATATATGATATCTTCCTAAAGCAAAATAATGACAAGCTGAATTGTTTTAATTTTAATCCTGTATTCTTGGGAAACATCATGACATAGACATAGATCTAAAGGTTTCCTGTCTGACATAGTTATCAGTCATTAAAGAAATAGAAGAATCAGTAACAGAAAAAACTATACTGATATCGCTAACATGGATCGCAAAGGAACAATTGTGCGTAAAAATAATATCAAAAAATCTATGAATATCATATCGCCAACCAACGAATTTATCAGATTCGACACCTTGTCGATTTGAGTTATATGCTTGGATGCTATTAAAACTATAAAACAAAATTATGAAAGAACTTAAATAGTGAAGAACGGCTATAAATACTGCTCCGTAGACAGTTGTCCGTCAAACAGGATTCGCAATGATATGCAAAATATGACATAGAATATATAGTTTCTTAATTTGAAATTTCCAGTTCTTATTTTAGACATCGTTTTATATGGCACTGTAAAACCTTGTTTGTTTCAATTTAAATATTGTTTCAAAATCAATTTTTTATTAATCTTAAACCTACTTAGTTATATTTTTACTTCAAATATCTAATATATAGTAGCGTAGCTAATCATAACAGGCGCTTGAGATACCGGTACGCCGTATTTTTTGGCAGCTCTGAAAAACATCTACTCATATAATTAAGGCTTCTCCAATATGTGTGTCTAAAAATAAATAAAAAATATTTGTGATTAATATTCTGTTCAAATTCTTGTTTTAATATAGTGCTGAATATACCTTCTGCTCAAAAAGTACTCGGATTTTGTAAATAAAACATACAAATTTAAATTTTATTCCAATTTCATTTTATCTCCTTCAAAATATTCTCCTTCTGAAGCGATACACATATGAAAAAGTAGCACGGATACAGATCTAGCGAATATGGTGCCTGAGAGATGACAGTTGTACCGTGTTTGGTCAAAAAATCGCGTACAGCAAGAATTTTCCATAGTAAAAATCGCTAAATGCACTTGGGGTAGTCTCACATTAACACCTCCTGTAAACAAACTAATTGACAGATGGTGCTTAAAAAAAAAAAGAAAAAAAAAACAAAATTTTTGAAAAAGGTCTATTACTTAAGGACAACAAAATCCGATACTTTTTGAGCAGAAGGTATATGCTGACCAACACAATATTGACCACTACTCAATAAATTTTTAAATGGCTATTGGTTTGTACTAACAAGTACAACATCATTTGATCTCCACAAGACTTTTTATAGCACTATACCGGGATTTAATCTAGATTTGCTCTCGATTTGTCATATTTTGTTACCTAATCAAACATTTTTAGAGTTATCTAATATTTTTGTAGTAATGTTAGTAGACATTTATATATTTCATAAATATATACATACATAGAAT
The DNA here is from genome assembly GCF_002237135.1 of Teleopsis dalmanni. Taxonomy (NCBI): domain Eukaryota; kingdom Metazoa; phylum Arthropoda; class Insecta; order Diptera; family Diopsidae; genus Teleopsis; species Teleopsis dalmanni. The sequence continues at coordinate 27,940,781 of NC_051847.1, read as the reverse complement.
CAAATCACACTTTATCTGTCAAATCACACAAAACAGATGTTAATTTCAGGGTAATCTTACGCCTCTGGCAAAATGTCTAGAGTGTTATAAATTAGTTCTTCTGCTCCAGATTTATCAATTGAAAATAAAATTGCACTAAAAGTGTTTTGAAAGAGTATCTCGATTGAAAAAATTACCACAGAATTACCAATCGAAAACGCCATAACACTTGCTCCAATAATTTTTTTTATATTTATATTTGTAGTTGTATAAATGAGTCTTTTACTCATTATCTAAATCAGAAAAGAATTAAATAAAAATTAATTACGAAAATTATTTTTTGTATTTTAAAGTGTTATTGCCACATGAACAGAACTTATTGACCTTTAAGATATTATTTAGACACTTGTTAAAAATTCTAAATAGCCTTCACGGTCTTTTAAACTTGGAAATTACAATATAGCATTTTATTTTTTTAAAAATTTTTTTGAATTTATTTTTAAATAATTTTTTTTTTATCTTTTATTTTTTCGTTACTATCTTCAATTTTCTTTCCGTAATTATAAATTTTTCAATTTTATATTTTTAATTACACAAAAGCAGCTTCAAAACTTTTAATAAGCAAATTCTAATAGTTCAAAGGACAACATAAGAACATTGAATATGATTAATTAAAAAATTTGTAAAGCGTATTAAAAAGGATCTTATAACAAATAAAGAAAAAAAATCATTTCGAAAAAATTACAATAATAATATGAAACGATGCAAAGGCAAAAAGAAGCCAGGGAGCAGGAGCTGGAGCAGGGATGTAACTGTATCGCAATTGTTGAAGTTATTAAACGGAAAAAAGTGAAACTTTCCCTTGCACCGCCACAGGCGGTTGACTTTCTTTTGAAAGTGTCGCTGAACATTGTTTAACTTATTATTTGCTTTGTCAAAAAAGCGTTACATGGAACAACTTGAGGAGTTTTTATTATATTTAATAAAAAGATTTTCCCGTCATTAAAAAAGGAGGAAATATTTAAAAATCCTCTCGTATATTAATTACAAGCGTTCCAGCACTCCTTCTCTTAATGTGCATTATGCAAATTTTATATCAAAAACTTTGTCGAGTCCTTACTTGCCGCGGAGCATACCCAAACGCGATTGAAGCAACATTTTAGAAGCAGAAGAAGAAATAAGTTCCTGGAATTTTTCGACCTTTGCACACGAAGATATATTCTCAGTCTCTTAATTAAGTGCTCATATAAAGCACTGCCTAATAATGTAAATAAGTAACATAGAAGAGTGATAGAAGAGATCCTTTTTATTGCCAATATTAACTGTTGTCAAAAGGACATTATGCACATTGCTGATGCATTAAGTTTTTAATTAGTTTTTTTCGTTTGCTGCATTTGCTGCATTTGTGTTTGTCAAAAAAATTAAAATATTTCGGATTATTTTGCAAATTTTAAAATTCAGTTAAAAAGTTATTTACCATCAACAAAAAAAAAAGCAAAAAAAACACAAATTCCCATAAATGTTTAATAACTTAATATTGCACATTAAATATTTATGAAATCGTTGAATCATGAATGATAGCCTGTACATGCGATACATGCCGTGTTTATTAATTTGCATAAAAACAATTTGCAATTATGATTTTATTAAATTTTTCGAAATCGTTCAGTTGTCCTGTTGCGAGTGTTTGCTGCCCCAAAAGCCAGCAATTTTAATTTATAATTAGTTGCTTACAATTTAATTTAAGCAAATGAAACTATTATCATGACGATTGGTAAGTAAGCAATTTGCATTGCAATGCCCTAGAGTTTTTTTTTTAAATGTTTTTTTTTTAAATTTATTTTTTAATTAAATATTTTTGAAATATTTAACTGCGAGTGAACTGATTGCGAATTAAATGCCGCATTATTTATTTTTTATTAATTAAATTTCATTTCAATAAAAAATGTTGCTTAAATTGTGTAATAAAAACCTCGTTAATACTTAATAAATATGCAATAATTTGAATATGCTCAAAATATGCAAATTTTTATATTATTATATATATATTATATATGATAATGAATGCATAAATATTTCTTAGCATCTATTATATTATTTAACTTGGTTATATCACTGATTAAAAATATACCATATAAAATAGACAGTTATTTAAATTACATTTATTAAAAGACTATAATATTCGTGCAGATTAATATTTTTCTAGCACAAGTAAATTATTGATTATTTTAAAAATAAATTTTTAAAATAACCTGCCCTAACAAACCTTAAGTCCACCTCAGGACGCACATGAAGATATGCTGATACGTTATCAGTTAGAAGATAAATAAATGATAATAATTCTAGTATAGTTAAAGTTTAGTGTAGGGCAGTGGCGTAACTACATTTTTTAGGCCCACAAGCGAATTCTAACTAAGGAGCTCCTACTAATATCTTTTTATACCCCTTACACGAAAAAGTGTAAAAAAGGTATATTAGGCTTGTCAAGATTTTGGTATCGTCTGTTTGAAGTCTGTTTCAGTATCTGAACAATGTGTCAATTTATTCTGTGTATCACAATTATCAAAGGCATCATTTAAATCGTTTACTCCTTCAGTTTTGTTTTCATTTATTTTAAGAAAATTGTCTAGTTTTGGTAATTTTTTTAATGTTAATAATGAATGCATAAATTTATAATGGGGCCCCCTAAGTTCGGGGGCCCGAAAGCGTTGCTTTCACTCGCTTCCCTGTAGTTACGCCGCTGGTGTGGGGCAGGGATAAGCCCCTCAGCCACAAAAGAGTAAAAGTGCGCAATAGCACTAACTCAAATCACAACAACAACAACAATATTAAATAAATGAAATAAAATTTGATTTAAATAATTAAATTAGAAGACGATATATCTTATATCTTTGTTTTACCATACATTTAAATTTTTTCATTTTTTGTTGTGAGTATCGGACACTTGTACCGGTTAAATAATAAACTTCGTTATAATATGAATAAATTAAAAAATAGACAATTTAAATAACATCAAACGATGGTATATTACATCAAATGACGGTAACCCATTGGCCGCACCAGAACAGTATAGTAGACAGAGAGAGTGAATAGAACGCTCGCAGAAATGGCAAGATACTTATAATTCGATTCTGGTCTACCTTAATTTTTATAGGCTAAAGCTGTCAATACCGTCTGTTCCTTGCGAAATAGATCACATACAAAGGAGTTAATAAATGTAACCCCATATGAACATTGGTTTGTGAGAAAACCATCGTAGGTATATTTGCATCAAAGAGAACTGTATTTAAATGATCGCCTATGAAAATTTAAAGAAAGACTATAGAGTATACAATTCTTTAAAGCGGGAAATGGTAAGTAAAGGATGGATTTGTCTATATATACGATACAACTTATATCTCTGTTTTACCAAATACTTATATTTTTTAATTTTTATGTGAGTACCGAGCAATTGTACCGGTTAGTTAAATAAAATAAAATTAAATAATAAATTAAATAAATGATAAATTTATTAATATTACATAAAATTAAATAAATGATTAAATTTATTTTTTGAAGTCAATTACGCCAAAATAAACCGTATTTCTTTATAGAAACTATTCTTTTAATAGAGATATATTTTGAATAGAAGTGAACAAGAACATTTTTTTTAATAATTTTAATTGCTTGAGTTTTTGATTGATCGACGAAAGAATATACAGGTGTTTTGAATAATAGTGAATAGCAATAGCACAATTTTTTATTATTTTTAATTAATTGAATTTTTGGCTGACCATACAGCTGTTTCGAGTACTGCCAAATACCCATCATCAGTGATCTTTTGGAAATATTTCTAGTATTTAATTATGCGTTAATAATTTTTTAAGACTGCAAGTACCAAGAGTTGAGCTCGTACCCTGCCAAATTTAAAGCTCAGAGTTAGAGAGTGTAAACTATCCAACTGATCTATTTGACTTGTATGTTCGAACTTGGAGTTTCATTTATTTGCTGTGCAAGTTAATTAACTAAATCACTTGATGCGTTATATTAGAACGAAATTATAAACAGCTGAAAAATAATTGAATTAATTAATTATAGTCATTTGTAGTTGTTAAATTTCAATATTATTCTTTTTGTAGATTCATTATTTACTTATTATATCTTGTGCATAGAACCTGATTTGGAAACTTAATACAGACATGTTATGTTATGTACTTAGATAATGATACTCTAGGTATGTAGAGTAATGATTTTGCTCTTAAGCAAACTGAAGCGTATTATCCAGTCTTGGTCTGAAGTACAACTTCTTTTCAGAAATCTATGCTGGGTACATGCCATTCTAGTTACGTACATCAAGTATGGTTATTGCTTACTCAAATTGATCACATTCTTCATCTACGTTTTCTTTCTTTAATTGCTGCTTCTAACACCTTCTTCGTTACATTATCGTCATCCATTCCATTCATATGACATGACCAAACCTCTGGCTGTTATGTTAATGAATAATTTCAATGTCGGTATAAAGCCAACTGATAGAGTACATTTCTTAAGAAATACTTTCAATGGTGCTTTGTTATTCTGTGATAGCGTCTAATACTTCTACGCCATGCAGAAATACATGTTGGTTCAGATACCTATAAAACGCAGATTCTGTCTTTGAGATAGAGCTTACTGACTTCACAGAAGCATATATTAACAATGGTAATAGGGCATCTTTTCCACTGTTCTGAATATATACTCTCTTCCCCGCAATAAGCTACTGTAACAAATGAACGTTTCTCCTTTTTTTAATAAAAAGTTAAATTTTACTATAAACACTAGGCATATTCAAATAAATTTACATACACATATATATGGTATATTTATACATATAACCAAATGGTTTCAAGCAAAAAGTCAAAAGTTAAAATCAGACCATATAATTGTTTGCACATAAATTTTAAGCACAATTCATACGTCATCGGTTGGTATTGGTCCTGCGTATGGCACAGCCTTAAAAAAATGTCAAAATCAGTTAACATTAAAAAATGTGAGTGAAATCGTAATCGAAAATTTGTTTGCAAATTTGTAAATAATTCTTCATTTCAACATTTACAGCTATTTTTAGATATGCATCAAAATGATTTATTTGCTTCGCTTCCTCATGTCAGGACAATACGCTATACAATTTACCCTACCCCCGATATTATATAAAGTTGTATATTACACATGAACAAACCAAAAAAATTTGCATAAAATTTATTGGGTTCACTAAAGTTTTTTAAATAATTTATGTAGCTAAGTATAAGAAGATTTGTCTATAATATTATTATTATTTTTATGAGAATCTTTAACAAAGAAATTATTGTGACTCACATAATCCTACGATAATTGTAACACTTTTGCGTGATTTATCTCACCTAATCAAGATATCTGATTTTAATGACGAACCCTATAATTATTAAATCGACCGTTCACCGCACTCGAGATCAAACCATCTCATTTCAAAGACGAATTTTGTAAGTCTGCTAAATTTTTACCATTACTTATAAACTATATTTTTCGAATGATAAACATTATAAGTTTCAGCAAATCGTTTAAACGACGATAACTTTTATTAAGGCAATAATACTCAAGTTTGACAAATTCTCCAAATAAGGAATTAACTCTTTGTCTGCAGATAATTGAATAGTGACATCTTCAATTTTCGAGCATTTCTTCTATTTTCGCATTCTAACATGCTTTATGAATGTTCTTGCTGTGGGCAAACAGTAGTCGCATACATCCCTATCAAAATCTAACCTATAATGACCAATTTTAATAGATTAATACAAGGACAACTTCCTGTCCTTGGAGAGGGCATTTTTTTTTATTGCGTTAACGGAAGTTGAAGAAAGTAGGAAAAAGTCTCTAATATGACATTTTAAGGTAGATGCAAAGATTTTCTGACGCCACCAATATCCCATAAAATGATACAAACCTACATCTACCTAGTTTACTAAGCATCTACATGGTCAAGAATTGTAAAGTTAGTAGATAATCGTATCGCCGAAATTCTTCTCTAGATTCTTAAACTCTCTAAATCGTAAGAAATGAATTAATGGCTTTAAGGTACTTATAGTTTTTAACAGTAGTACATTAGCGTCTACACACTACTCGTTTTAATCTACAGTTCTAGATACGATCTAATTTTTGCTGGATATGTAGAGTGATGTTAAGTCTAAATGACCGATTCTTCACTATTTTCTACATATCATTACAGCCACTTTTCTTATTGCAGTTTTGTTACTGTAAAATAATTTACATAAGGATAATAGAAAAAATAAATTGATTTTAAATTATTTTTGCTGAGGACTTAAATACGTAAATGTGGGTACACCAAAACACAAAAAAAAAAAAAATAAAATGGAATTGCGAAATGAAATGAAAGAAGGAAAATTTTGCTGGGAAATCACTTCAATATTTTACGTCTGTTGTACTGAGTTTTTATGCATGCAAATAAGTGCGAAAATGAAAATAACAAAAGAACGTTAACGAAAATTCAAAAGCGAGATTAAAATAAGAAAATCTTTCCAGAACTCATTCCCAGAGCTTACATCTACCATCGCACCCAAAGCTGTATTGACATTTCATTTAAAAAAACTTTTTTAACATACGAGTACCAATCTATACGCAAGTCAGTTTTTTTCATAAGTCCAAACTGTAGCGCTTAGCTGTGACGGTTGCCCACCACGGGATGGGCGCTCTGGTACACGACAACGGTAACGTTATGATGCATTGTCCTCATATTTCAAATCACAATTCGTGTCTGCTGGGTTTACGAGTATGTGCTGCTGCATGTCGTGTAATTTACTAAGCGGCAGATGCGTACGTAGCCGCATACGTCAATATGTACGCGTGTGTCGACTTGCGACTAATAGTGACAGGATAACATATTTAGTAGGCAAATTTTTCAGTTGACTTTTTTGACTAACAACAACGGCAGATGTGAGTACATCATCGGCTATAACTGCACAAATTGTCCTTTCGTATAACGAATAACAATGGTGTCACCATGTAGCAAATAGCTAAAATTTTCGGGAATATGTTATATCCGTATGGTGCAAAATCTTAGAATTTGGTAAAATGAGATTTTTGAGCCCACATATATCATATCTGTTCTGTATAGACTTGATACATAGGTCCCTATGTATATCACATTTTATGGCATCCCAGGAATATATTTCATAAATCGATGTTTTGAAATTTTTGGAAACTGACGTAACAAAACAACGTTAATGATTTGCTGTTAGATGGTTATTCTGTTTGTCTAATTCAATTTTTTCCTTCTTAAACCGGGTGCAGCTAAGTTAGAGTTTAGAAATAACTTTTTATGTTTTGTTCTGATGTTTCTAAGCACCTTTTCTTCAAAAGTCAACTTGAGGTTTTTCAATATATAACTTACTTATGATGAAATGATGAAATTATTTAAAGTTATGATTACATTTCTCTCTGTTATAAAAAGCTATTCTCTTTTTTCTTATTAGGTTAAAAATAATTTTTTATTTACAACCTTGTATAATCACGAAGTTGACTAGTGGACGGACCAATCAATGATATGCTTCTAGCAAATAGAGAGGGAATAAGTGTGCATATTTATCTGTCTGCATGAAGACAAAAAACAATTTAATTATAATCCATACTTTATATTATACTAAGAAGCTGGTTTGTGGTTTGACCTGAAGTACTTAGAAGATTATCTAAGGAAATATCTTTAGTTGCGGTAGCATTTAAATAAAATAAGGCTACAGAAAATAAGTAAATACCGCATAAGTTTTAAACGGGTTAAGAATTTTAGTTACTTTCAAATTGCTCAGTTTTGGTTTGGGGTATTAGTTTTAGTTTTGTCTGGCTCCTGCCACGGGGTTCTCAATAAGCGTAAAGGATAAAAAACTAATATTTTAATTGTCAGTGTATTTTATATGAATAAGTTCTTCTAAATTCTTCTTAATTTCTAAATATGTGGCTATTGTGCTATTACACTAGCTAAACTTTGGGAACATTTATATTTTCCAATGCAAATACATATTATCTTAGAATTTTGTCTTAGGAGTCTATTCAAAAATATTGCAGACGTGTAGACGCTAGTGTAGACGCTAGTGTAGACGATAGTGTAGACGCTAGTGTAGACGCTAGTGTAGACGCTAGTGTAGACGCTAGTGTAGACGCTAGTGTAGACGCTAGTGTAGACGCTAGTCTAAGTGTAGACGCTAGTGTCGACACGTTGTGTGGGAGAAGATATATTCGGTATTACTAAAAATATTTTAAATGTCCAAAATGTGAGTATTCATTGTTATTGTGAAACGATTCCAGTTGAACTCTTGCTATCTGTAATCTAAAAAAGATGAATAAAATATATTAAAAACAAAAGATTCCTGTACTTAGCACTGCAGCTATATGGTTAGCCAAATAGTTCAATTAATGAATGAAATAAATTTTTTTTATTGAGAAATATTTCAGTTAAACTATTTCTTGGCCACTGTAAATGCTTCAGTTTGCATAATTTTCAAAAATGTTTAATACACTTCATTCTTGAATGCGGTTTTCTGACGTTTCATATCAATCTATAGCCACTTTTTTCCTGCATACATGGATGGCAATTGTGTTGCTTGTTTCGCTAGTGTACCGTGTTCTGGAGCTAACAAACATGAAATTTCGCGTAAATGTTGTTGCCGTCGTTGCTGTTGGGCTGTGAGCAAAAAATTTTTTTTCCACAAATTTTTGCATACATAAATATTTATGAATTTATTAAAAGTGTGCTCTGCTCGAAAGCTTGGGCAACAGCCGTTGGCTTTGGTTCAGCAATTTTAATGTTTCGTCCATACAACAAAATGCTGGTGGTGGTATGGAAATTTTGGAAAATTCGCACTTTTTGTCAGTTGAGCACACACGATGCTACTCATGTGTTTGGAGGAGGCATTCTTTGTTTCTTTTCAATTCAACCAAACTACATATATGTATATTCATTTTGTAATTTCTTGAATTTGCATTAAAAGTGCAGCAACAACAAATGCAATTGCAACTACAATTGCAATTGCAACAACAAGTATGGCAAGTACGGCAAGTACGGCTAACCGAGGGAACACTTTCAAATTGCAAAATTTTGGAACCGCATAATATTCCATTTGGCACTTGGCAATGCAAGCAAACTTCGTACAAAACACAAAAGAACTTCAAACTGGAGGCAGTTCGGTTACGTTGAGAGTGAGAGAGAGAGAGCTAGAGTAAATTGTCACAACAATGACACCATCGATATTTTGAGCATTTGTTCCCGAGGCCTATGAAACGTTCAACAAAGCTGTCAGAAGGACTCTCATTCAATTTGCTTGAACTTTGCTATATGTTTTGCGATATTTATTGTGTTGTTGTTGTTGTTGCTGTTGCTGTTGTTGTTCCTGTTGATGCTGTGACTGAGGCATATACCACACCATGCATTATGCATAAGCTTGTCATTACCAGGGCAATTCAATTCAGTTTGTACCTAATTCAGTCTTCCAGCTACCATTTAAAATTGAAATTTGCGACTTGTGTGTGGTGCTTATTGCTTATTGCAAGGATATTAAAGTTTCAATGTGGACAAGGACTGCTTTTGCGTTTTTAATTTTTGTCAAACAAAGCGCAAAGTGAAAACTCAAAGTAATTTAAACTTCATGTCAATTTCAGTGCGTCATTCAGCAAATTTGATGCATAATTTCAGCAATTTTACATTTTTCGATGCTCGTCTATGATATTGCATTGGACATGAAGTGATTCAGCTCGACCTGAAGTACTGAAGTATTCATAATAAAGCTGATATCTAAGTATAGGCAAATAATTTGATTTTTAAAGTGTGGGAGTATGTAAAGGTACTTTTTAGACATTTATTAACTAATATTTTTTTTTTGAAATTTTTAAATACATCTCAATGGTGCCATAAACTGAGTGATCGAAATAGGGTACATACATTTTGAACATAAAAGTCAGAATTTCTTTTACAAATTCTTATCACAACTTTAAGCCAAACGCTGTACCCTACAGTGACTTGTAGTATATAGTTTTTCGCCAATTACTTACGCATTTTCACTATACTAATTATTTTTATTATTATTTATTATTGATCCAAATAAATTCGTACAGCACTTACAAAAAATTATAGAATTTTACTTTAAATCTGAATTGATAATAATATATTTGTTTTGTCAGAGAATTTTAAAGTGAACTTATAGGAGATAACTAACATTTACAATATTTCTCCTGTAGTGGAGGGGTTAGAACATTCCCTTTGTAAGACATATCGTTAGACGTAAATCCCGGCACCATTCCGACCTTTTGGAGGGTTAATGGTAATGAGTGTAAGCATATGTACATATGAGTGTATATCTAGTACCACGAGGGTCCCGCAACCCGCAGCTTCGGCTGTCCTGACCAATTGAGGTTGGCAGTGTTGTGATGCCTATGGTTAATTCCAAACTTACGCGGGAAGTGTGATTGTATTTTACTTCGTTCGAAGTAGAACTGCGTATACACACCAGGAGCCGTGACTCAAAGATGAGCAGAGGTATTAGTAATCATCGCTCCTTACCAATGCGTAAGTTATATTAACTACATAACTTCTTTTGGTTCCAGCGGAAATTTCTTAGAATTTTCAATAAAGCGTTTATCGGCACACTATCTTGATACGTTTATCTATCCCATATTTGTATAACATTCCAGGGTCTCATTATACTTTAATAGTAATCAGATATATGTATAAACACATATATAATTCTTTGATTAATTAAAAAAATTGTTGAGATTCAATAATTGGTTTATCTTTGTCGTTTTTTTCCTTTAGAGCTTGCACATTATATTTATATTCTTGAAGTTTACATGAAAAAATTTATTCGAGAATTTATTTCATTTTGAATGAGAAACATTGGAGAATTTATATTATTAATTCTTATTATTTATTATAAATCATATCTTATCTTATTATAAATCATATCATATCTTATGAATCTTATTAATTTACTGACTTTTTTAAAATTTATTAATTCAGTCCGTCATTCCCAAATTGACCACTTGTATGACCAATATAGACGCTGAATAAGATTCTTCAATGTAGTTCAAGTACTTACCCATATATAAGACAACCAAACTCAATTTTTTTTTTTGTATTATAGGTGGAAAGCATCATAAGTCAAAGTGTAAGACTTGAACCGACTAAAACTATTTCTCACGAATAAATTTAGAAGACTCCAGCTACAGAGTGAATAAGACTTATGTCTGAATTTACATGCCAGCAATCTTGAATAAATAGTGATTATTTTAATATTGTATTTAGAAAGAAATACAATATATTAATATTGTAGGTAGAAAGATCAACAGCCACAGTGTGAGACTTGAACCCACTAAAACTATCTCTTAGGAATGATTTGGGAAGACCACTGCTATCACACTTTACAAAACTTCTGACTGAATTCTCATTCCAGAAATTTTGGACAAATAGTGAACATTTTAAAATATTATAGGTAGATAGATCAACAGCCACAGTGTGAGACTTGAACCCACTAAAACTTTTTCTTAGGAATGATTTGGGAAGACCACTGCTATCATACTTTACAAGACTTCAGACTGAAACCACATTCTAGTAATCTTGAAAAAATAGTGAACATTTTATTACATTGGGTTCTTGATTAGGTCATAATAATACTAAAAACAAAAAAAGGTATATGAACTTGCTTATAATTGTGTTTCTAATAATACTAAAAAATATTTTATGCATCCTATAGAGTCCTGTAGTATATGTTATGATTCATAATAGGTTATAAGTTATGAACTATAAAAAATTTTAGAATCCAAGTCATATCAAAGCTTTATGTGCAAGTAAAACCAATTTTAATAAACAAAAAGTCAGTCATAACTAAAAATTTAGAGCTAAAGCTGAGAGTAATAAGATTAACCCGAATTAAAATGAAAGCATTCCCCCTTTTCGGAATGAAAATAGCATAAAACACAAATACGTGTATGTCGTTATGCTAAGTACATATCAAAACCAAATATCTGTTGACATCTCCTATTCACCATATTTGTTTTATAGACTTATATGTATATATAGAGAAGTCGGTACATACATACATAAACGTGCATATACTCGTGTATACTTGTTATACTGAAAATATGCGCTTGATTAGCATAAACGCATTAAAAATATGAAAATTTGCATATATTACTGTTTGTTTTGACAACGTCGATGACACTTTTGGTCTTTCCCCCAAATACTCGTATATGCCGGGACCAATGTGGTTTGTATATAAAAATAGCTAATTTCATGAGTTAGTTGAATTACTAATATAACATAAAAGATGTTCTGCATGTGTTTGATGTTCGTTGTGTCCTTTGTAGGGCATGGTATGTAGCACATGTCGTAAAATGTAAAAATTTGACACTCTATGCACAAGTGGCCCATTTTGCCTGTTTTGGTTGACATTCAATTTTGTAATTTTACTTTTATGGGTTTATGGAAAGGCAAACAACCACCAACATAAGAGTATGGGGCATAGGCTTTTTTTATGTCACTCTCAGACATAACTTTTAATGTTGTTTTAAGCGAGTACTGTTACTTTACTATACCATATGAAATAATTCCAAAAAAGTGAAGGAACAGCGCATTTTGTAGCTCTTATAATATTATGTTTACAAGTTTAGATATAAGTTTAGCAATAAACATTTTTTTAAAATTCAATTTAAATTCAATGCTTTCACATTTTATACACTCGTATCATAAATTGAATTTGCATCACAGGCTCGGGTCTTAGGCTCTTATTTTATCATAATGAATTAAATTATCATGAGTAAATCGTTAAAAATTCTCAAATAAGTTAAATACAATAAAAAATGTTCATAAAATATTTTTCATTATCACTTAGATTGTACGTATATGGAAGTTATTAAAATGCAAAATGGCATTTGACACCATTATACTGAGTAAACTTCCTTGCATACGAGTATCTGATTATAAGAGTATGTGTTCACACATTTAAATACGGTCGTATCTTAATAGCATATGTAAGTATGCCAGAACACCTAACTTTTGTTAGGTCTTATATGAAAAATGCAAATTTCTATTGATTTTTACTTAATCGCTTCTAAGTGCGTAACGCCGACAGCATAACTTCATTACCTGGAATATGTAATGTCCTTGCAATGCATTGATGTCTATGATCCTTATCAATATGAATCAGATATATTACATTTGCAAGCATATGAGTAAACACAATATTCGTATTTCTTAAAGTTTTGAACAAACGATTTATATTTATATTGATGACAAAAATAATGAATAATAAAAAATATTTATAAATTAATACGGAATAGTGTTGAACAGATTTCTTCATAAAGGATAAAGCCTTGAAATTATTTGCGAAATCTGACAGACTTACCAACACCGCGTTATCAAATCTCAAAATGGTTACAGACACCCCGCGGAGGTATGCAGATCTGAGGTCAATTATTGCTTAGTCTGATGAAGTCATAAACAATAAACTAGTCAAGGCGCAAAGAGGGGTTTTGAAGAAACCTCGCAGTTAATAGAGAGTAAAAGTGCTCAAGTGCACTGACTCAATTATAGTAGATAGATTTCTTCATGCACGAATAATACAATAAAAGTTCTCTTAAGTGGTTACCAGCGAGACTACTATTTCGTTCCCTTCGCTCTTCTAAAAAAAAATTTGTTTGTTTTAATGGCGGCAGAGATTGTTCTACCCACACTTTTAAATGTTAGATTATAATTTTAAAGCCAACCCGTTGATAAAGAATATTCATATTTGGATGCAAGTAAGTATAAATCTAGTATCGTTAAGCTTGTAAAAATATGAGTTTTATATACTTTAAGTTTTATAACTAACCTAAAGATAAAGAAGATCTATTAATTTGGAAGATCTATATTTGGCTGAGTTCTGCAAAAATAGATCGACTTGAGTGAAAGCTATGTTAGGTCCGCTTAGTCAATGGTACGTGAAGAAAGAAGTGAAGTTTCCAAGTCGTTTGTTTGAGTTTAGAGATTTGCGTCCAATGAAAGTAAAGACGTAGCGTTTTAGGGTGTAACTACAAACATATTATTTATAATTTTATATTAGATGTTATGCATATAGGTGTTTAATATACGCTTCTTAAAGTTCATATGCCATTAGATTTTGAAATGGACTTCAGAAAATGTTAACATTATTTTTTTGTTTTTTATTTTTAATTTGTTACGTCGAAATATTTAAAAGTCGGTTTTTTTAAAAATTTTAGCTTTTATTTGGAACGTTTTTTTCGGTATATTTCTATACGTATTTCGGTAAATTCGCTTTTGCCTTCATCTGGAGAATTCCTAATAATTAAAACATCTATGAAATTTACAAATTATTTATACTTATTACTGGTCTTATATTTAATTTTAATAAATCATCTATACAGATTATATCCATTTAAGAAGTGCAAATCCTTTTGATACCCAGCGATTGATTCTAGAATAAACAGTCTTCAATATAAGAAAATATAAATCTTTCTGCTGTACATTTATTCCGACAACATTTTTATCTCTGTTTTTGTTGTAAAATTTTTTAAGATACCTAATAATAGCTTTTTATTTATACACTTTGATTATTAATGCTTGTCATTAATAAGTCAGATTACTACTATATTCAAGTTCAACCCGAACAGAGATTTACAAACATTTATTAGTAACGCTTTAAAAATTATAAATGAGAAATTAGTTATTAATTAAGATTAATTAATTCACAAAGTAAAATAATAACTAAATGGTAAAAATTACATATGTCTATAAAATTTATATAGTTTTAAAAAATATATAACTTATCTTCGATTTTTAACTTTCATCGTTGTAGAGTACTCCTGCACTATCCTCCGCAATCCTTATGAAAAACATTGAATTCGAATTAATTGATATTTGGAAATCTTCTATTCTTAAATGAAAATGATTTCTTCGAATTTTGGAAAATATTTCTGATAATGTCACATTTGGAGTGAAAGGAATAGCATATACTATAACATTGCCCCAAATACCTCTAGAAGATATAGTAGTCATCAGTTACTTTAAGCAAATATGAGAAATATCAAATATTACTTACTTTACAAATGAATTAGGATATTCCTGGTCCATAAATGACTCCACATAGAAGAACTGGTTGCGATTAACTCTAAGTCTAATTGTTGAAATGCGAGCTAAATGTGAGCTCCTTATCTTAATCTTTAGTATAAATACATCGTTATCAGTTGCATTTAATGATGAAAGTGTGCCAAGAGCACGGAAACGTCCTCTGTGAAGTATGGCAATTTTGTTTGCTATTAATTCACATTCGTTTCCCCTGATGCTACAAAACACAATGGCTCTACCCATTTCTTGTAAATGGCAAATTATATTATATACAATGCGACGGTTGGCACCATCAAGTCCTTGAGTCGGGTTATCTAATAACAATATTTTAGTTTTACCCATCAATGCAACTGCGAAATTCAGTCTTATTTTAAATCCATTTGAGTAACATTTAACCGGTGCATATAAGTAATGATGAAACCCTAAAATCTTAGCTACAATATTTATCATATCAGGTATTTTGTTGCGAGGAACTCCACGAAGTAATGACATCATTTTTAGGATCTGCCATCCAGTGTACTCATCCATACATAAATTGACATCTGCCATGTAGCCAATCATTTTATATACATCACTTTGATGATCTTTGAGTTCTAATCCTTCATATCTGATATGTCCTTCAGTTAATTCTACTTTTCCAGCTAGCAACTTAAGCAATGTTGATTTACCAGAACCAATCATTCCCAGTATACCAAGGCATTCATAACTAATCAAGTTTTTAACATTTGATAATCATAAATAAAGAATTTCGAATTCTCAGTAAATACATTACCTCTGAAGTGCAAATGTTAGGTTCTTTATTACAGTCATATGGTCCTTGGAATATGTTAAGTGTGCACAAACAAGTGGAGTACGAAACTGATCACCCGTTGTCATTTTTTCAACACGTGCGATTTCGTTTATTATATTTTTCTCAACTGGAAGAGTATCTATGCTTTTGTGGTGAGTTTCAAATTCTGTTCTTGCAAGCTTGCTATATAAATAATAACAATTTCACATAAAAATCGTTTGTAATATGAAAAATGGAATAATTTCAATTGTAGACTTACGAATTAAGTTTCGTTAATGTTTGGCAATTCATGCCACCACGATAGTACAGCATATATATTAAGGCCCAAGATATAATTCCTAAAACTGTCAGGCAAAAAACTTCACTCAAAATACCTTCTTGCCATTGTAACATACCAAATTCACCTAATAAAATAATAACATTTATTTATTGTTCTTTAACAACTTTTATACTTAATTGCCTTACTACAACAATTTGGAACAAATCGGCATTGCTCCACATATCTTGATATAGTATTTATAGTTTTATCATTACACATAGCCTGTAAATTTTCATTTCTGAAAGCTTTTTCTAGGCCTCTGGCCATTAGAAAAAGCGGTAATCCACGAAGCAGCATTCTAAAGTTTCTATATAGATCGCCATCTGATATGAATGCAAATCCGTTGTAAAGAACTTCACAAATTATACAGTAGCATACAACGTTAAATAGAAGAAAGATAACGGATACTGCGTAAGTGGTGTTAAAGTCTTTGAAAAAGATCGACACCAAATATGTCAGAGATATAGTAGAAATTCCGGCTATAACCAAAATGATTAGAAACCAAACTGTAAAATTAAAGACATATTCAATTTGTGAATGTGTGATGGATACAAGAGAATTAATGAGGATAAATATTGAGAATATTGTTACATTTCTGATATTTATTTTATATGTTGTGATTTTGATACACTTACTTGCTACTTTCATTTCCTCAACATACGATGCCACGGAATAAAAATTAATAGTTACTATTATAACTGATTCAAAAATGACAAAGACTATATTTGTCAGATATGACGACATCCAGTAAGACACTTCACTTAAACCTGCTATAGACTGAAGTATCTTAAAGCCTGAACTGCGTTCCTTCGTAAAAAATATACATCGAAAAGGCCAAATAATTGAAAAACAAAGAGCAATATAGCGTGGCAAAAAAAAGCCAATGGAGTTTTGGTTCCCAAAAGTATCCAATGTTGCTGAGAAATCGGTACTAAATGGCAGAGGATCCAGGGTAACAGTGACTTTTGCGTTAAGATCATTGTATCTACAAATGTAATATTCTATGAATTATTAAATAATTTTGTAATTAAATAACACTTAAAAACTGATAAAATGTTGAAAAAAATTAAGATTTTCATTCATTAAACTAAAATACAAACTGAAATTTTTTTCACTTACTGTGCCAAGGCATTATGAATAGTGTTCAGGCTTAAAGGCGCAGTATGAAGTGGATAGTTGTTAAACCAGGCTGTAATATGTTTGTCTTCAAATGAGGCTCCAATTAAGTAATCATGATTAACGAAGTCTTGTTTTTCTGACTGTTTTTTAATAAAAAAACTTTCAGCGTTTTCATTTACTATACTCCTGGCTATATGCTCATAGCGCTTCCAGAACAGATTTTGTCGATATAGATCAACTGGATCCAATTCTTGCTCTTGGAGATCTGCGGATACACTTATTATTGTTATAGAGTGTTGATATTGATCTAAGTCGAATGTTATTGGCCTTAGTTCTTGGCGTTCAATATCAAGATTTGTTAAAGCTAAAGAAATAAGTGGAAACACAATTGGTGCCACCAATTGTATTATTGTAAGAGCGATGTGATAATATTGGAAAGCAACTCGTTTAATGACAAGTGCATAGAAGTGACTAAACCAAAGCTGAAAGCCCGTTAGAGGTTCATAATTATAAATTTCGTCAAATTGCTGATGTTCATCTTCATTGAAAGATATGCCACTCATTATTTGCGAATGTCTTCTTTGATCACCATAGCTGGGATATTCGGTGCCCCGTTGCATGAACACATCATATAGGGAGCTTTCACAAATTGAAAATGTTATTATACTTAAACTTTGTTGTTGTTCATATATTTCTTTTAATATTTTATTAAAATCTTGTATATATTTCTCTTCCAGTGCATATGAAATTTCATTCCCTAACACATATTCTGGTTGTATGTTTGGTATAAACTTCCTTATTATTTCAGTAACTTTTTCAATATCACAATACATATCCTTGATTAAAAACTATATTACGGAAAAGAAACGTTATAACAAAGTTAAAAAACTAAAGCTGATTAAAATAAATTTACCAAACGATAACCAGTGGAATAGAGATTTTTCAAAAAATAGCTAGAGCCATAGCATTGTAATTCTCCTCCTGATAATATCCCTATGCGATCACCTAATGCATCCGCTTCTTCACAAGACTGTGTTGTTAAAAATATGGTTCTATCAGTTTTTTCATTCAGTAATAATTTCCAAAGAAGTTTTCGAGCTTCCATGTCTAAGCCCATACTGGGCTCATTGAGCACGACTATTTTACTTCCTCCAATCAGTGCAGAGCTAACTTTAAGATATTGTTTCATTCCAGTTGAAAGGTCCTGAGTAACAGTATCACCCTTTTCTTCTAAATTCATTGCTCTTACATACTTCTCTACTTCGCTATGATTCTGCGTATCATTTATGCCTTTAAGTGCACAAAAAAATGAAAGCTGCTCTCTAACCGTAAGATTATTAATAAGAGTTGAGTTTCCAACACTAATCCCAACACTACATAAGGCATGGCCGGGATTATCATTTATATCGTATCCATTGATGACGATAGTACCTCTAGTAGGACGAATGAGTCCTACAATCATTGAAAGGAGAGTCGTTTTACCGCTGTTGTTATGACCCATAAGAACCGTTATATCGCCTTGGCAAATGTTCATTGTCACATTACTTATCGCACGAATATTGTTGACAATTTTCGTTATTTTACGTATTTCTATTACGATTCTTTTGTACTGAAGGTCTATTTCTACTATTTCCGTATTTCGCGGATGTGAAAAAATTTTGTTGTCATCTACCTGAGAGGCTCTATATTTTCTGTGTGTAGCAGAAATAATTCTTTTGATTTTTCCATATAAGTTCACCTTGTCCATAAATAATGCGATTATTAAATAAACTATGCTTTGACCAAACATTATTAAAATAATGTTTCCATATATGATATCTGACTTGATTTCTGTATGTTTAAACATATTATCCCATTGAAAGCCTCTACCAAATTCTTCAAGTGCAAGAAGATTGTCCAATGCGGCAGCCATCGCTGTGTTTGAGAAGAGATACATACAAATGAAGGTTTCACTCTTCATACCATTTGCATCACGTTGGTTATATGGTAGATATGTTAAAATCCATGCTGTAGCCAATAAAAAATTGGCACTTTTAGTATGACTCGTAATTGACATAATCAATATATAAAACGACAAAGAAGCGAGACTATAAGCTAGCATTAGAAATATCAGAGCACTCCAAGAACTTTTGGTACAAATACCGTAACCATCATTCCAATGAATCTGAGAATTTTACTCAGTTTTAACATCACAAAACACAACAAATTTTTTTAGATATACAAACCTTTAAAACCAATGTCAAGAAAAACGATGCAAGGACCGTATTAAGAAATCCATTAAAATAGTATGATAAAGTCTGAATCCAAAATGGAATTCCCATTATTTTTAAAACAGATCGCAAACCACTTTTGTCATCCACTATTATATTCTGAAGAAAATGTGATCCAATAAATAACTTAAAAAACATATACACAAAATAAATTATTTCTTCACCTTGGAAAAATTCATTACAGGATATATGAATCCCATTATAATAGCTAATGGCAAGCTTACTCTTATATTAGTTAACAATCCATCAAAATCATGTTTACAATAAGGAAATTGGCGTAGACTTACAACCCAGGTATATTGTTTTTTAGAAGTTAGTGCCAAATAAGATTCTGTGACGGCTTGTTGAAGAGAAATAAAACCTTCGCGTACATACATTACAAAACTTTCGTCAGGATCATTTGTGTATTGATTTCGAATATCGTATAAATTATTTGTGTTCCAATTGGTTCCAATATACGACTTATGATACTGACGTAATTCACTGGGAAACACAAGAGAATAGTTAAGATGTTTAGGAAACATATGTAAAGAAGTGTTTGATTTTTTTAATTTTTCTTCATTGAAACACACTCCAGCTAAATAAAAATTAATCTGCATGCTCTCCCGTAACTGTTTACATGTCTCAAAACCTATAACATCAATGGAATTTAATTTTTTGGCTGCTTTCTCCATGATCCGTACGTAGCCTGGTTGAGTGTTTGGTGCAAAGCATAGAATCAATTGTGGAACATAGACATTATAGGGGAAACTGTAGAGAAATCACAGTAATTAGGAACAGTAGTATTAAATGAGTAATATCTCAGACTTTTAACTTACTTTCTGATACTTTCTTCAATTGTCATAACTTTATTTGCCAACAACTCAATAGTCAAATGATCTTTTCTCTCCTCGTACTCTTGCAGAACAGATACCCATTCATTTTCAAAGCTTATAGGATCATACCTAACTTCATAACGCTCTTCTACATTGATAAAGAAACGCAATAGAACAAAGAACGTTATGAAAATTGTTGGTAAGAAAACAACAAAGACTCTGAAACAAAATTGACGAAATTCTCTGTACGAAACTTTCCAAAAATGTAACGAAAACTTTTGAAAGTTTGTTATTTCATGTTTATCTTCCTCTTCAAATGGCGGTATCCTGACTATAGAAGAAAAACTCCCATCAAATGTGTTGAAACTATCAAAACTTCCCATAATGCAAGCTTTTAAAAAAATTCTACGTTAATTTTAAAACTAATACAGAAGTAAATAAAATTTTGATAACAATAAAATGATCGATAGACTTGATTGCAGTATTTTTAATTTATCGTCTTTTTTTTTATTGAATTAAAATATATCTACTACTAATAGTTGTATTAAAGAAATGTATGTGGTATTGCAGTTGACTTATCTAAGTCTATTGCAAGCCTAAAAAAATTGCCGACACCTTAAGGGCTATTTTCGACGTTTGAGAAAAAAATTTAAGCCTATTAGTGTCAATGAATTGATTACTCTTGATGGAATTGATAGTGTTATTGACAGTTTACCAACAATACGACAAGCAAAAACTAAAAAAGAGCCCTTAAGACTTTAACTAGTAACTCAACTTCAATTATTAAGTGCCAGAATGGGTCTCAAGACTTGAAAGTAATGTCGTAGCTATTTACATAGCCAAGAGACCGACAAATATGCTTTTAATTGGTCCTAAGCTATTCTCTGAACTCACCAAAAAGCCTTTTTAATGATATAATCAGGAAATAGAAGGAAAAGACAATTTCACTGGCTTAAATGCCATTCAAAACGATTTCTTATCTCAGCTAAGGAAATATCAAATAAAATATATATTCTCTAGATAGAAGAGACCTAAGGACTCTTTCTGTTTACTTAACAAATCACCTCGACTTGCTTTATTACTTATAGTGAAATGGACATCATAAGATCCAAAGGAACGACAAGTCCCAAACTGTCGTACAATTTATTAAGATACTTATGTTTATAGCGTTAAGGATAAAAGCTAAACACTATATCTCTACAACTATGTAGAAGGCCTGTGAGTTCTGGCCTCTAAGGACCATGTTATGTAGAGTGTCACGGGTACGTTATGAGCAAAATGCTTGTTTTCGATGCAAATTCTAAAATTTCGTCATGTGAGCCTGGGCTACCTGTACCCCGTCACAAAACAGTACTGCTCAGTAACAAATGTCAGAATTGGCAACTTTTAGGAGTAATGTACTACAATATCAATACGTTTTGGAGAATAAATGCCAGGAAGCAACACAGCCTATTTCAAAAGCCGCTAATAATCTAATTCTTACACTTTCCGATTTGAAGGAAAGGCTTATAATTTTGTAAGTTAATAATTATCATAAGAAAATATAATATTAAATTAACATTTTCACAGCCTCTATAAGTTTTTTCTTGCTGGTTATTTTTGGTGACAAATTGAAAGTGAGCAAATCTACATTTCCTTTTAAATTTAGGCACTACCAAAAAGTATCAAAACATTGTAAAAATATGAAATTGGCAATACTGATGTGACAGTCTGCATAACATGCATTTTCATCATACCCGGATGATGAAGTCAATTTTGCTGTACCCGTGATACTCTACATAACATGGGCCTAATAATATCAATAATAGATTAAGAATCACGTTCTTGTTGAATCACATTTCTCGTATATGTTTTCATTGAATTTTAACTTTAGAATTGATCGAAGCTTTCTTAAGTTCTGTATTGTTAAGTATAGTAAACTCTATTATTTAAACAAAAAAACAATCAGTTGGTAACTCTACCATGACATGAATTAAATTGAAAGGTATTATAATGTAAGAATAATTAAAGATTCAAAATAAATAGTTGTTATAATAATAATTCGTTTGATTTTATTTATTGTCCCGATATTCAAATAATAATTTGGTCACGGTGTCCAGCCTTTCTGTGCCTCATCACGTTGGTCAAAGCATTGTAGTCCACTAATAAATGTCAAGATTTGTGCCTTTGTGAACCCTAAATATTAAACAGTTTAATGTATAGGAAAAGTTTTACTTCTTCTCATCAATGAATTAGTTTATTAATAATTGTTAATAATATTATTGATGATATTTTGGTAAAAATATGTTTTTTATTTTCACTAGTTTTTAGAATAATATAGGAACTATTTAATAAGTCGGTTATAACAACAGTAAATAATATATAGGCTATTCATTTAAGTTTTTGGACATATCTTGTGCATATCCTCTCACTTTTTTACTTATATATAAATAATTTTTTAAAATAAGATAAGAAAATATCTTGGGTGTATATGCATATGATATAGAGTATTATACTAGCTTACCTGGAATTATTTTTTGTATTTATCAACGGCACTCACAGTTTTATATTTAACTTCTGTAGAAGTTAAAAATAAAATGCCTATTAACAATTCCTTCATATATTAACAACTTCTTTATTATTGATTAATTATTAATTATTAATTATTTATTGTATTTGTTAAGATTACATATTTAAATTAAAAAAAAAAATTCAGAGTAAAATGTAAAAGTAAATATTTTTGAACATTATTTTTATAATATATACATCATCTTTCAAAATTTGTGATAAACATTGCAATTGAATTACTTGATATCTGGAAGTCTTCGATAGATAATTGGGAGCTATATCTGCGCATTGTAGTAAATATTTTTGACAATGTTACATTTTCGGAAATTGGAATGGCATATATTATAACATTTCCCCAAATACCTCTAAATAAAGTTGCACCGTTAGTTAAATTAAATAAATAAAAATATTACTAAAACTTACCTTATTTTTGCATCCTGATACGTTAACTCCATAAATGATTGCACTTGGAAAAACTGGTTACGATTACTCATAAGTCTTTGGCGGTTAAATTCTTGTAGATTCTTTACCTTAACCCGAAGTATATAAACGTCGTTTTCAATTTCAATTATTGATGAAAGTGAACCAAGAGCTCGAAAACGTCCTCTGTAAAGTATGGCAACTCTATTACATAATAATTCGCAATCGCTTCCCATGTCAGAACTGAATACAATAGCTACTCCAGTTTGTTGTAACTTGTAGATTAAATTATAGACTATGCGACGGTTGGCAGTATCAAGTCCTTGAGTTGGGTTATCTAATAACAATATTTTAGTTCTACCCATTAAAGCGACTGCGACACCAATTCGTTTTCTTAGTCCTACTGAATATTTAACTAATGGAAAATGTAGGCAATGCTGGAAGCACATAATTTTAGCTACAGTATTTATCGTTTTAGATATTTTGTTGCGAGGAACTCCACGCAATAATAACATTATTTTTAGAATTTGCCATCCAGTATATTCATCCATAATTAAATTGACGTCTGCCATATAGCCAATCATTTTATATATTTCAGCTTTATGATCTTTGAGTTCTAATCCTTCATATTTGATATGTCCTTCAGTTAGGCTCAGTACACCACTTAGCAACTTGAACATAGTCGATTTACCAGAACCATTCGCTCCCAATACACCAAAGCAGTCATAGCTAATTAGTTTTGTAACAAGAATTAAAAATTTGAACTACTTAATGAATCGGTTACCTGTGAAGTGCGAAACTTAGGCTACTTATTATAGCAACCTCATTTCTAAAAAATGTTAATTGATCACAAACAAGCGGAGTGTAGTGCTGTTCATCTGTGGACATGTTTTGTACATATATACTCTCAGTGAAAACATTTCTCTCAGTTGAATGAGTATCTTCATTTCTGTGATAAGTTTCAAAATCTGTTTTTGCCAGAGACCTATGGAAATAATAACAATTTCGTATAAAAATCGTTTGTAATATTGAGTATGCAGTAATTTTAACTGTTAACTTACAAATTTAGGTTCCTAAATTTTTGATAATGCATGAGATCGCGGTAATATAGTAAATATATTAAGATCCAGGATATAACTGTTAAAAGTGTTAGACAAAAAACTTCTTTTAGAATGCCCCCATCCCATTTCCACATATCAAATTCAACTGAAATAATAATATTTATTTAGTTTATATAGTAATATAAATACTTAATTGTCTTACAACAGCAGTTTGGAACAAATCCGCAATGCTCCACATATTTTGACACAAAATTAATAGTTTTATCGCTACACATAGCCTGTAAATTTCCATTTCTAAAGACTTTTTCTAGGCCTCTGACCATTGAAAAAAGCGGCAGTATACGCAGTATCATTTTGCAGTTTTGATATATATGACTATTGGTTAAGAATCCAAATCGTTGATAAAGAATTTCACAAAATACGCAGTGGCATACAATGTTAAATAAGAGAAAGATAACGATTATTTCATAGGTTGTGTTGAAATCTTTGAAAAAAATTGACACCAGATAAGTTAAAGAAATAATGCATATTCCTGACATGACCAAAACGATTAGAAACCAAACTGTAAGATTAAAGATATATTAAAACTGCGATTATATGATTTATGAAATATATAAAGATTATTATTTTTTTAGAAATACAATATTAAATTATTATTTCATACAATAATAATATATTTAATTGTTATATTTGATTCACATACTTGCCACTGTCGTTTGTCCGCCATACGATGTCATAGAAGCAAAATTTATAGATACTATTATAAGAGACTCAATAACGATAAAAGTCATATTAGTCAGAAATGACGATATCCAGTAGGACACTTCCGTTAAACCTGCTATAGATTGCAACGTCTTAAATCCGGACATACGTTCCTTTGCAAAAAAATGACATTGAAAAGGCCAAAGAATCGAAAAGCAAAGAGCAATATTGCGTGGTAGAAAGAAACCAATGGACTTTTGGTTCCAAAAACTATCCAAAGTTGCAGAAAACTCGGTACTAAACGGTAAGGGATCCAGGGTAACAGTAACTTTTGCATTAAGATCGTTGCATCTACAAATATATAACATTATTAAATATTGTAACAAATTGACATTGAAAATCTACGGATATATAGTAGTTCTTAAACCGGACTTAATTAAATATAAATTTTATCTTAGAAATATAATTTGATTTGTCTACTTACTGAGCCAATGTGTTATGAATAACGTTTAAGCTCAATGGGGCGGTATGAAGCGGGTAATTATTAAACCAGGCTGTAATATATTCCTTCTCAAATGTTGCTCCAATTAAATAATCGTGATTCACATAATCAGTGTTTTGTAATTGTTTCTTTATAAAAAACGATTCAATATTTTCATCTCCTGTATATAATCCTATATGCGGATAATGCTGATAAAATAATTGATGTTCATATACACGTTCTGGTTTATCATCACCTATAAAAACATCACTTCCAACACTTATCATGGCTGTCGAATGATAATATTGACTCAGATCAAATGTCATTGGCGTAAGTTGAGCACGTTTGACATCCACACTTGTTAAAGCTAAAGAAATAATTGGAAACACAATTAGTGCCACCAATTGTAGTATTGTAAGAGCGATGTGATAATATTGGAAAGCAAATCGTTTGATGACAAGTGCATAAAATTGACTTAACCAAAGCTGAAAGCCCGTTAGAGGTTCATAATCATAAATTTCGAGAAATTCCTGATGTTCTTCTTCGTTGACAGATATGCCATTCATTATTTGTGAATGTCTTCTATGATCACCATAGCTAGGATATTCAGAACCTCGTTGCATGAACACATCATATAGGGAGCTTTCACAAATTGAAAAACTTCTTATACTTAATATGTTTTGCTGCCTATATATTTCCTGTAGTAGCCTACTAAAAACTTCTACATATTTATCTTCAAGTCTAAATGAAATTTCATTTCCTAACACATATTCTGCTTGTATATTGGGTATAAATTTCCTAATTGTTTCAGTAACTGTTTTGATATTACAATTAACATCCTTGATTAAAAGCTACATTAAGAAAAAAATATTATAACATACTTAAAGAACAAATCATACTTAAATAAATTTACCAGACGATAACCAGTGCAATAGAGATTTTTCAAAAAGTAACTAGAGCCATAGCATTGTAATTTTCCTCCTGATAATATTCCAAAGCGATCAGCCAATGCATCCGCCTCTTCACACAACTGTGTTATTAAAAATATGGTTCTACCAGTCTTTTCACTTAGTAGTAATTCCCAAAGAAGCTTCCGTGACTCCATGTCTAAACCCATACTTGGCTCATCAAGTACAACTATTTTACTTCCTCCAATCAGTGCAGAGCTAACTTTAAGATATTGTTTCATTCCAGTTGAAAGGTCCTGAGTAACAGTATCACCCTTTTCTTCTAAATTCATTGCTCTTATATACTTTTCTACTTCACTTTGAGTCTGCGTATCATTTATTCCTTTAAGTGCACCAAAAAATGTAAGCTGCTCTCTAACCGTAAGATTCTTAATTAAAGTTGCATCACCAACACTCATTCCAACACTTCTCAAGCCAAGTTCTGGGTTAGTATGAATATCGAAACCGTTAATGACGACAGTTCCACTTGTTGGACGAATAAGTCCTACAATCACTGAAAGAAGTGTTGTTTTGCCAGAACTGTTATGACCCATAATAACCGTTATATCGCCTTCACAAATATTCATTGTTATATTCTTTAGTACGGATACGTTGTCAAGCTCCTTTGTGACATCGTTTAATGCTATAATGACTTTTTTGTAATCAATTTCCACTACTTCTGTTGCTCGTTGTTGCAAACTGAAACGATTGTTATCTGGATCAGCAAAAATAATATTTTCTGTAGGCGCAGTGGAAAATAAGTTTCTGTGTTCACCAAGCAACTTTAGTTTTTCAACACATAGGGCAATTGCCAAATAAACAATGCTTTGACCAAACATTACTAAAATTAGTGATCCGGTTGTAATGTGCAACTTGATTTCTGTATCCGAAAATAAATTATCCCATTGAATGCCTCTACCAAATTCTTCAAAAGAAAGAAGATTGTCTAATGCGGCAGCTATGGCAGTATTTGAAAAGATATATAAAAAATTGAATGACCCATCATACACGATTTTTTCTTTTGGTTGAATATATGGTAAATAAGTTAAAACCCATATTATCGCCAACAGGGTACTTGCACATTTAGTGTGGCTCGAAAAAGACATTATCAAAATACAAAATGACAAAGAAGCGAGATTAAAAACTAACATCAGTAACATCAGTGCACTCCATGAACTTTTGCTAAAAATACCGTAACCTTCACTCCAATGAATCTGAAATATATATCAGTTTAAAATTACGTATATTCTTTGTACAATATTTTTTTATAAGGACCTTCATTGCTATAGTCAAGAAGAACGAGGCAATTATCATATTAAGAAACCCATTAAAATGAATTGCTAAAACTTGTATCCAATAAGGAATTCCCAATATTTTTATAACTGTTTGAAAACCACTTTCCATGTCTTCTCTTATTTTCTGGAAAATTGAATTTCATCAAATATATTAAAAATATAGATATAATATCATATATATAGATCACCTTTGATAAATTCATTATCGGATATATGAATCCAATAACAACGGCAAGTGGTAAGCTTACAGTTATTTTAGTTAGTAATCCGTCGTAGTAATGGGTACAGTATGGAAATTGACGTAATGTTATATTGCGGAGTTTTTCACTCTTAAAAACTAAGGACATATAAGATTCTACTACGGCTTGCTGTAGAGAAATAAATCCTTCACGCACATACGTTACATGCTCAATTCCTATTCGATCTTCCAATCGATCTCCAATGTCATACAAATATTTTGTGTTCCAACTTGATCCTATAAACGATTTCTGATATTGACGTAATTCACTGGGAAACACAAGAGAATAATTAAGATGTTTAGGAAACATCTGTAAATAACTGTTTGATTTTGTTAAATTTTCTTCATTGAAACACACTCCAGCTAAATAAAAATTAATCTGCATGCTCTCCCGTAACTGTTTACATGTCTCAAAACCTATAACATCAATGGAATTTAATTTTTTGGCTGCTTTCTCCATTATCAGCACGTAGCCTGGTTGAGTGTTTGGTGCAAAGCATAGAATTATTTGTGGAATAAAGACATTATAGGGGAAACTGTAGAGAAGTCGCAGTAATTAAGAACAGTAGTATTAAATGAGTAATATCTCACACTTTTGTACTTACTTATTGAAACTTTCTTCAACTGTTATCATCTTATGTGCCAACAACTCAATAGTCAAATGATCTTTTCGCTCCGAAAAATCTTGTAGCATAAATATCCATTCGTCACTAAAATTTATAGGATCATATCGAACTTCGTACTGCTCCTCAATACTAATAAATATACGTAACATAATAAAAATTAGCATGAATAATGTTGGTAAGAAAACAACAAAGACCCTGGACCACATTTCTTGAAATTCTGTGCATAAAATTTTCCAAAACTGTAAGGAAAATTTGTTGAAATTTGTTAATTCATTTCTATTGGCAGTCCTTTCTTGAATGAAACTATTACTGGCACCACCAATACTATCAAAGCTTCCTTTCATTGTGTGATTATTTATAATTTACTTTGCAAAGTACTTCGCCTCAAACAATTTTAATGGAATAAGAATATGGAATAGGAATGACATTCTCAAAAATATTTAATTTCTTTGCAATTGTACATGGCATACTTCAATTAAATAAATATGTTTTATAATAAGTACGAGTATGTCAAATAAGAATCTTATTTGAACAGATCATGATGGCATAGGTTCACACAATAATGAAAACAAGAAGATAAATATCTCTTGAGAGTGAAGTGTTACAACTATATATCTATATCGAAAAATATTTTAAAGAAATTCATACACATATGTATACAATCCAATTCATATGACAAAATATCAAAAATCTTGGCTAAGAAGCAAGCCACGACTATTTACTATTCCCAAACCTGAAGAATTAGTTGGACTCACAGCTTTCATTGTCCTGACCAATTGTGATGGTCCTGTCTAATGGGAGTATCATAGTGGCTGTTATTAAAATCCGCAGTTATGTGGATATAATGTTTATACATTACTTACATTCGATGAGATGTTGCTTTTTCCAACCGGAAACTCTGTCACGAAGAACAACAAATGTGTGAGATAAGCCACGCTTCTTTCAAAAGAGGAAACTACATATATCTGAACGGATAACGTCAGTTGGTACTGGTAGCGAGCATTATTGGCACATTTTACTGATATGTGTGTTAGGAGCTCTGCGGTATTGTGCCTTAACAATACTGTTATCACGTTAAAAAAAAATTTGTACTTTATGTCTGGTGGAGATTGTGTAGTTGATGCTAGGATTACTGCAGTTAGCAGTATACCGGGTGTATTCACCGAAGTTCAACCAACAATCACAAGCAGAGAATAAGCACAGGCTGCTAAGAGTATGCCTACGATTAGATGACACGCAGTGAACTTATTGTCTTGTACAGAATTTGTCAATGTCTCTTTCGCTCTGGTACAAATATCTGGACGAAATACTTTATCTTATTGCAATTGCAATCACCTAGCAAATTAATATGTAGTACTAGCAACGTTCGTTGTTCCATGTAATAAAACTTCAATGAACCACTTAACATTTTTGTGCAACTCAAGGGTTTATAGCATTTTTGGTGCACGTGTATTGATCAATAATTCGTATTGAGTAGTGAGAAAGATACTGTTGCAAAATTTCTATTTCGCAAAAAAATTTAAATTCCAATTACATGTTAATATTAAAAATATTGCTAAGCATAGGAACGGCCTGATTTTAAATTGTATTCGGCTTCAGCTGACTCACTTTAACTTCCTGTAAAAGTAAGCGTGTAAAAGTAACTGCATGGATACATTATACATATTGGTATATAATTATTTGGAAATTGTTTATGCATGTTTTGTACTAAGTGAAGTCTCAGTGGACAAACACACAAGCTAAATATCCATGCCCGTTAAATTTGATTCACGCACCATTTTTTACCATCTCGCCTGACCATTTCGGCCAAGACCAAAAATGACTTCAGCCTAGAGGTTAAACGAAGAATTACGCTTGCTAACAAATGTTACTTCGGTCTAAGTAAGCAATTAAGAAATAACGCCCTCTCTCGACAAACAAAAATCACGCTCAACAAATCTCGTATCATTCCTGTCCTACAGTAGATGCAGAGGCTTAGACAATTACCAACAGTGATGAGAAGGAGTTAGGAGCATTCTTGTTGGCGACGAGTATCGAATTAGATGGAACGATGAGCTATATGAGCTCATAAAAATTCAGCGGCTACGCTGGCTTAGCGAATGGAAGAAAGTGCTCCGACTAGAAAGGTATTTGATTCAGTAACCGCAGGTGGAAAACCTGCGCACCCGCAGGTAGAGGACGTCCACATCTTCGGTGGAAGGACCAGGTGACCAACGATTTGGAGACGCTCGGTATTACCAACTGGCGTCAAAAAGCAACTAATTCGGGATGACTGGCGGAGGCGACTCGACGCGGCCAAGGCAACCCACGTCTGTAATGGCCAACTAAATAAGTAAGTAGGACTATTTCAGAGTATTTGGAAACGAAGTTACAGATGAACTTTCTAAAACAGACTTTAATATTTGTCTAAATCTGTTTATTCAATTCAACCTGAATTAAAAGATAAATGATGAAACCAAATAGATTCGGACTGAAATCAGTGGAAAAGCCTGTAAGTTTTCTTGTAATTTAATATCGCAGGGACTGTAGACAGCTAATTAATGTGATCAACAGTTATATCACTTGCGTCAAACACCCCTTTACTTTTAGCGTTGCTGACAGTACCTTATATCTATTTCGGAAGACTATAATATCATGAGACATTTCCTATGCAATTGTCCCGGCCTCTTAAGACTTAGACTTAAAGTACTCGAGTCCAACATTGTAAATAATCAAATATAAGTTTCTAAACACTTCCAAGTATTCTCCACTCTCTTTCATAGTACATTGGACAATAGAGTGCTGCGTTTTTTTTTTCTACAAATCATATCCGCATTGTGGTTTTAGTGGGTGTAAGTTTCATACGATGGCTTGATTCAAAAAGTAAAGTTAAGTTGAATTGGCTTTTCAAAAACGTACTTTTTTCAAAAACTTAACATTTTTCAGTGTTGCCTACGGGTTTTGTTTATTTCGTTTTAATTTAAAATCACGTTTTGATAAGAATTTTTGGTGTGTAACAGACAAACCGCATAAATGGCATATCATTTCAACAAAAAATATTGCGTTATCAATTTTTTTTTAGCAGCATCCTCGAGCATATTTCAGTAGTGAATTGGAAAAAAAGAAAGATTATTTTAACCCTTTTGTATTGACATTGCAATAGCCAACATGTTTACCACCGCAAATGTAAACGAAACATTCGTATGTATCCTGTTTTAATCCTTTTTTATTGTTGTTTGAAGCGATTTGTGGTCTTTTGTGCAATTGACATGCTGATAATTACCAATTTCTGGCGTGCACGTAACTGTAAGCAAAAAGTTATTGAAAAATTATTAACAAAATGAAATTGAAATGGTTGCATTTAAATAGTAGTAAATTTTATAACCGTGAATACAGAACAAATGCAAATGCAAATACAGAAGTGTACTAACACTGTCTGGTGAAATTGACTTGAACTGATCGCGTTTAAGTGGGTAAAAATGTTTATTGAATCCTATATAAGCAACTCATAGATCATTATCTGCTTGTAACGACCTATAATTTCATATATTATATCATTTCAATTATTATATATAAATTAAATTTATCATATTCATCATGACAGATATATAAAATGATAACAATTATACACGAGTATGCAAACATAAAGAACGTTTCTTATGTCGTAAGTACTCTTTGACTTAAAGGGATGGAAGGTGTTAAACAATAATCACGGAAGTATCTTTAGTAGAAAAAGGTATCTTATTTCAGTAGTGAATTGAAAGAAAGAGTTAGATTAAGTAAGTGAGCAAGATACAAGGCAAATTTCATGTAAAATTATAATAAAAAATTACTTTAATTTGACTATTGATCCGCTTATATAGAAAAATTGTGAAGGAAAAATAATTGTGAGAGTGAATTAATATATGTATTATTTGAAATTTGAGTTTTACTAGCAAAATTTGTTAATTAACTGTTGTTTAATTAAATAATGATGATTTTGCAACACCACATGAGGAGATTGACGATCACAAGGCTGACTATGGTAAAGTTATTAGTAAATATTTGCAAAGGTGTACATCCATATATTAGTAGTACAGTTTTCATACTTAAGAAAAAATGTCAAAAATGACAGTTCAGTAAGTTTCTCTGGTGTGTTACTGTTCGAGTTTAGTGCCGTTAACTTATTAAATTTCTAAACTTAAAAGTGTTTTTTATATTAATAAAAATTACTTATTATATATTTAATTGTTTGCATTTTATGTAATGTGTACTATTATTAAATTTAATATTAATTCATATAATAAATCCGTTAATTATCACATGAGCCTTCAAGTTGGCGTTGGTTTATTTTAATTATGGCAAATGTGTGTGCATTGCGTGGTCAGATTAAAATGTTTTAAATGACGGCTACATTCTATTGTAAGTATAAAAACTTAAGATACCAAAATAAATATTATTTATATATAAGAATTAACAATCAAAATTAATTTTCCCTGAAAATGAACAGCTACCTTTAAACTAGTTTAGTCATTTAAAACATTCGTATTATCAAATAGCAACAAATCAAATAATACCTTTAATAGCTGTTATTTATAAGAAAGTAATGAAATTTACTGTCTTATGAAACATTTTAAATTTTGAGTTTTAATAAAAATTTTATCCTAAACAATATACATATTTATTTAATTGTATTGAAAATTCTTCCGGTTCTGCTCTGACTTAGTCATTTGAACCGGCGCAAACAGCTGTAAACGTTGCTATGCAACATTGTACACAACAAAACAAAATAGTTTAATAAGTGTTGCTATTACGTTGAAATTTCTAGCAACATCTTGTAATGTAAATGTTGCTAGAACATATTTGAAATGAAGCAACATGTTTCTGAATGGCTTGAAAGTATGTATTTCGTTTCTTTTGTAAACATTCCTTTACACATACATACTTCATTGTGTATATCAATTTAATTTATATTAATTAGTGCTACTAAATTTAATTTAATGTCCTTAAAAGCTATGTTTATATTATTTTTAAGATCTTTGACATCCACGAGCTGGCATCTGCTGCATCTGAATGAACTATATATTACACAAGCTTTATCATGATAACCTACAGCAAATAAATAGTGTTTGAAGCGACAGTCGGAGAAAGCAGACGTAAGGTGGTATTCCCTATCTGTCGTGAACCGATAAAGTTTAGGGAATACTAACCACAGCTAACTAACGTGACTGGAGAAGTAGCGCTCATAGAATGCTGTGTCAGTCCAATAACGTGTTGTTATGGTTAAAAAAGTAAGTAAAAAATTTAAATTAAACTATACATCGTCTTAAGAATTTTCATCGATTAAATATATTTAAAAATGCGAGAAGAATGTATAAGTTTACGTGATTGTAAAACTTTTGTTTGCAATTCTCAATAATTCTGGGTGAAGGGCGCTTCGGTTTTGCTGTTAACTGAAGTTGATTGTTTTCTTTGTTTTAATTTAGTTTCAGAAATAATTTATTCTGTGTATTTAATTCAACCGTATTATTAATATTAATTTTCTACTTAATGAGTTCAACGTTTTAAAAATTTTCTCAAGTAAATATGTTTTTTTTTTTGTACTATTTTACGCCCTCATAAAGTTTAACGATTTTGACTTGCTTTCAAGCCCCACCACACAGTCAACAGCAATCTTCCACAATCATCAATGTTATTATGAGTCCTGGAGTAACTTAAATATTTGAATTTCCGCGATTTTTGGGGTGTTTCCACTCGTGTTGGAATATTTTTCGATTTTGTGTGATTTTTTTTTTCAGGAAAGCTTTTTGAGTGCCTTTCGAAGCAAAGCTGAAAAACTTTCTGGATTAGTTCGACTGCAAATTTTTAGTAAAAACATTTTTCTTTGCCATTGTCGTCTCTTTGACAAACACTTTTATGGTCCTGATAATCTTAAGCGTTTGATAAGGTTCGTAAGGTGCACCGTGTGTACGTACTTTTCAATTTCCATTTTCACTTTAAAGTTATAACTCAATTTGCTGGCGTTCTTATAATGTACACTTTACTTATGTTTCCTTTTATTTCGAACTTTTATTAAACTTTCTATCAACAGACAAGTTTTTTCCTAAAATATTGGCTAACGTCTTTGCGTGGGGTTTCGATTTAAAGTTCCTTTAAATGACTTCTCTTAACAAAAAATGCCATAAATACGCAGCCAGCCACCCTTATCAGTCACTCACCCCCAGCTTCCACTTGTTATACTTGATTTCTTTGATGTATTAATGAGGTGTTTGCAAAGTTTTTGATGTTATTTTTTTAAGCAATTTTGGATTTGTCATTTTTTCAATTTACATTTTAAACGAAATTTAATCCATTTTACGCTTTACGCATTTGCATGGCAAATGTAAGTTTAGCTCATTATATTAAGCTATAATACGTTTTCTTCAAAGTCAACACCTAAATTTTATTTGCAGCTGAAGGTATTTATAAACTAATAAATCTGATTTATGAATTTTAATTTATAAGTTTAAAAATGAATTTAAATCAAAAATTATTTTTTAATATTAGACATTCCAATATACCAAAGATACCACCCATTCCTTCCCATTCCTTACTAGAATAATTATTTCATAATTAATAATATTTTCACAGTATCACTTAGATATTGCTAAATGAGCAATGTCGCTCTTATGGGGAGAAAGAGAGAAAGAACTCTTATGAGAACTCATTATGCCCACAATAGAAACTAATTGTATAATCAATCTAATCAATGAGATACTTTCACATGTTGAAGGAGACGATATTTTCATATTGCTTAAGGACTATTATTGAAAACCGTTGCGCTGAAATTCTTATAGCTCAACTTTTCTTCTGCTTCTATAATCAGTCGAAGATATTGAACAACTCTCTCAAACTGCATTCTCCACAGAAAGATGTCTGGTGTACTCCCTGTATGCTAGTTGACATCCATATTCTCGTAGGCCATAGATTACTTCCAAATCTGTCAAAAATGGTAAACCCAACTACCGACTTTACTGACTCCACCAAGTCACCGACTCTCAATCAAGTTTACGATTTCTTGTTTCTATTTTGACTTTTTGTTATAATATATATATAATCAGGTGATATGTATCCTACAAAAGTATTAGGGAAATGATAATATTTTCATGTTTTTAATATTTATATTTAATATTTTCATATTTCTAAATATACACATAAGTCTTACACATCATAGACCAATCTTATTTTTCTACATGACTATTTCATGTTAGCTTCGACTTTATTCTGACATGACTTCCTTAGAAGGGATATTAAAAGTCATAAATTGTACAAATCGTATAAGACCGCTAATTTATATATTCCAGAAGTTTTTTACACAACGAATGAACATTGATTTGTGCACAGTTTGGTAACAATAAAAAACTGGGAATATGGAATATACGCCGAGTAACATTTTTCCATCAAAGAACCAAATAGAAAAAATCTATCAAACATGAAGAACTGCGAAAAAATGAAAAAGTCGTACCGCTCAATATGCATTCAGATTGGCGTTTAGTTGTTTGCTAGTTTGACTTGTGGCTTATGACCATCACGACAAGGGAAACCCAAAACGTGTAGAACGCAAGGAAAATGAAATTTTGCAATGATTCTGCCACAAGGACCCCTTGGGAACATGCGGTGTAATTGATTAATGGGCATGCCGCGTTTTTGTGTTTTATGTTGCTTGCGACAGTGGTTGATGTGTATTACATCTCCAGCAAATGTAATTTGTATTTTGAAATATTTTTTATCATAATAATACACATTTTTTGTAATGGAAGATGCATAGAATTATTTGAAAAATGTAATAATATTTTTATAAAATTAGAATTTCTTAAAAAATTAACTAAAAGAT
This sequence comes from Teleopsis dalmanni, assembly GCF_002237135.1. Classification (NCBI taxonomy): domain Eukaryota; kingdom Metazoa; phylum Arthropoda; class Insecta; order Diptera; family Diopsidae; genus Teleopsis; species Teleopsis dalmanni. The sequence goes on along the minus strand of NC_051847.1, from coordinate 27,904,226 downwards.
CTGGTCTAAACCATTATTCCAACTACTACTACATCGCATAAATGCCAGAGAACTTCAATTATGTTCCATTGTTATTATGGATACAGTTTGTAGTTCTCGTCCTCGTTTCAAATCACTGTCAAAGCATTCGCAATATGTCTAAAATGCCCTTTGCGATGGTTTGATGGCCTATTGCATTGAGTACAGTTTTTTGCAAGTGTTCGCAAAAGTGAGTTTTTTCCGTTGCCCGTTGCCCTTTGTCCTTAGGGATGAACGCGTTACTTTTAGTAAACGCAGTTTACAGGTTTGTTTTTATTTTCAATCGGATTTAATGCTTTGGCTTATCGTACTCCTATTAGGTTTTTGCATTATTGATGGTAAATCAATTTTGTAGCAAATGATTTGTATTTGATGTTACATGAGCGCGGGGGTGGTGGAAGGACTACGTTAAAGTCTTCCATTTGTTATATTCTCGTGTGGTTGCACAAGAGCATAATAACTTCTACAACTTAATTATGTTATTCTTTTTATTTTAAAGGGTCATTGTACTTAAAAGTGTGTTGGTTTTTTATGTTTCAGAAAGTTAAATTAATAATAGTTCCTTGTCTTTTAAATAAAAAAACAAGTATGAAAAGGTATTCTTATAAAAATCTGTTGAAAATGTCATGTCGACCCAATAACTTGAAACGATAATATATATATAGAAACAATATATGTTCTGTAATATTTTCGAGCTCGTGTTTACATCGCATCACGAGGGAAGGAGGGTAGACTCCAACCGACTGACATGACTGACAGGGTACAGTCTATAAAGATAAACAGTTAATGACACCCTCCTTTTTTTTTTGCTTGATGTCAGCTATGGTAACTAGTTGCTGTCAAGAACTTCATCCAAAACTGGTAAGCATACCAGGCCTACCATCGTGTGATGCTACACATCACATCTAGGACCAGATCAACACCTTGAGGCTGAGACAACATACTGAAATGCAGAGAAATAAATGCCGTAAACTCAGAAAATACATACAGAGTATCTTAAATGTACTTGTTATGAAGAAAGGATTAACAACTTAAGTGTACTTGTTATAAACAAAGCAATAAGAGAGCAATTGGTCCCTTCTTCTTTCAATTGCATTTACTACTGGCAATAGAGTTTCGAACTAATCGATATCTAGACGGTATCGCTAATAATAAATAATTCAGATTAGTTTAATCTAAATTGCTGAAAGCTTTTTAAAGACCGGTAGAGTCTATATTTTTTTAAGTCACTGATAGCACTTGCTTATAAAAAAAGATTAGGATAGTTTAGATTGGATTGTTTATATGTTTATAATCAACCTAATCGTTTATATTAAGCAAATTTTTTTATTTATAAAAGTATTTTGAAATAATGCATTAAATTAATTTGCCATAATATTTAACTATGTAAATATTTTAACAGTCGTTATATTTTTTGAAATGATAAGATAAGTTAGCAAATTCTTTCAGATAAAATTTATTTATAAAGATTTATTAAGTGGAACTATTTAAACTAGTTTAATGTTTTAAAATATTTAATTGTAATTTAAGCTTTTTATATAAAAAAGCCAAGCTTAATGCTAAGACATTTATACACTCAAAATGGTAAATATTATATGAGTTTTAACCAAATTTGTATAAACATTTAGTTCGACCCGCCGCCATTCTACTGCCAGAAAGTACTTTCAGATTCACTGTAATTTATTGATATACTTTGCCTAAAATACGACACCCTTGGGAGCATATTGTGAACCATTTTTACAGGTGATGCTCGAGTAAATTTACTTGAAGTTTTATAAAAAATAAAAAAAGCAAACTTCATTTGTAAAACACATGCTTTAAAAGCGAAAAAGCAAATACTTTGGTAACCATCTGTTATCTGAAAAAGTATTGGTAGATATTTACTAAAAGCGCTAATATATATAAAATATAAAAGTTTTTTCTATAAATATCAGATGAACTTACGAATCAAGCCTTTGAGCAACTGTTGCGCCTACCAAAAAGCATAAATCACCAAAAAGTTTCACTTTATCGATGTAAATTTGTTTTCATTCTTAGAGTTCTTTTCTTCAGACTCCAATATTCCTTTGGAGTTTAATGCGGAACAACTTTAAAATTATAAATTAACCCTTTTTTCTATAGAAAAACAATATTAAAATTGTACAAAATTTGTACGGAAAAAGAGTAAAAAGAAAACTGTTTTCATAACGAAAAATATAGAAAATCGAAACATGTCTGTACTTTGATTCTCTCCCAAGGGTGCAGTTACCCCAGCAACATTCCAACGGCAGTAAATAATTGCAGCACTTTTAAGAAATAATTCAGAAACCTAAAGGGTAACGTTGGCAATATGTTCGTATTTAAATTTTGCATGAAATGGACTTGATTGTGACAATAGAAGAAGAAGTCGACATATGTTTGTCCCGAAATTGCTAATGAACGTATAATTTAGACTTTGGGTCAGTGAAGTGAAACTAATTGAAGGTGCAAGTCTCGATAGCAGTTGGTTTTTATGTATATTTTTTCTTGAATCAAAGTTTGCAAATAAATTTAATATAAAATTAAAATATAAATATATATTCACATTTTTTTAAACATATTTACACTATATATGTATATTTGACAAGAAAAATGTGTACCAGATCTTATAATTCAAATTAAGAACATTTTTCTTTGTCTACAAAAAACAAAACAAGGGACTAATGATCAAATACTGATGATTTTTTCCGATTAATCTATATTAGATGATTTTTCAGCCATCTATTCGATTATTGATGCCTGCCATAGTCATCTTTTGAGGTTAATTTTGCGAACACGAGAGGTCTATAGACGTTGAACGGTATAGAGAGCTTATGTGTTGAATCAAAACTTCCTACCTAACATCTTTCAAATGTTCTAATGATACACAACACCATTCTTCCAGCTCAATTCAAGCCTTTTGTTTTTTCGATTTACTCTTTCAATTCTATTAACTGCATTGATCAGAGTTTTGCATCAACCGACAGACATGGAATGATATAATAAATCATATTAAATAGGTTAAGTTACATTAGGCTGAACGTTACACATATATAGACCGATCGATCGTTTCATCTTTCAATTGCATTAACTATTGAAAGTAAAATTTTGAACTAATCGATAGCTAGACGGTATCGATAATCGATAGCTCATAATAAATAGGTTAGATTAGTTTAAACTGCATGACTGAAACCTACACATAGGTCGTTGAATCCCATCTTCTATTATTAATTCATTTACTGTTGGTAATTGTTCATAATAGAGAGGTTAGGATTAGTTTAACTGGATTAGTGTGAGTTATACATATACTGGCTGTTTTCTTCTTCCTTCAATTGGATTGACTGCTAACATTCGAAATTTAATGAATGTAGTAGCACATAATAGATGGGTAAAGTTAAATTAATCTTAATGACTCTAAGCCATATATGAGTCCGTTGATGATTTAATAAAAATATAAACAAATAAAGAGTACCCTTTATATTTTTTTCTATAAGTCCTAATAGCACGATTCGTAAGTACTAGAATTAAAGCACATAGCGCCTTGGTTTAAATCTCACTAAGGTCTGATCTAAAATGATGCTTAAAGAAAGTCTTTAAGCTCTGTTTGGTGGTTTAGTCTCAGCAATAGTATTTTAGCACTTATAGATAAATATAATATCTCTTGATGGTTTCGTCTTCTATAATCTCCAACGTGATGTGGAAGTAATGCAATATTTTTCTTTTACAATCAAATAGTATGTTCTCATATCATTTTGTTACAGTGCACACTTCGGATCCATAAACTAAAATAAGACAGTGTACGGTGTAATATATTTTTTTTTTAAAACCAAATATTTATACATTAGATAATGTAGTATAAGTATATAGTATATTATATTTATACTACAATAACCTAGTGCTTTCTTGGGGGCCCCTTTTCTGAACGATCTGACTGAGTTGTCATCCTGCAATGTTAGGGACCTGGCCAGATTCATAGAATTGCCGTGTTGGTTTTCCTTTACCTAAATGGGGGAGTCGTTACCTTTTTCGGGGTTTAACGTATACAGATCACCTTGTCTATGTATGAACCAACACTATTCTTGTGGCATCACAACGGGCCATTATTTTGACTTCAAATGTGCTTTCTTTGTATACAAGACCGCCACTCCAATTTAACACCATCTAAGTATATTATCACTTTCATCTTATTACAGCCCACACTTCAGATCTCTAAACTAGAATAAGACAGATTCCATTAAGGTTTCCATCAAGGTACAGATGTATTTTTTTTGTAATATTTTTTTTTTTTTAAACCAATTGATCTTGTTACACTGCTTACTCTGGATCCATAAACTAGAATAAGACGAATTAGACATTAGTAGACCGTTAACTAGAGGTTGCATAACAGTGGTCTCGATGAAAATAGTCTTTTATTTAACAGTTTTTTATGTGCATAGATGGCTTCCTTGGAAACGATGAGTTTGTTTTGGATGCAATAATTGTTGGCATTGTTACTTTTATTTGTACCTCAAGATATTTAAATGTTTACATTCCATTGAAAGTACGGTTGCCTACTATATTATTTTCTGGTTTGCTTGCGTCTGTCATCTGATCTTGATATTTTCATGATATAAATAATAATACTATATAGGTTTCCTTCTAGCTATATATATTTATATATACTAAATGCATAATTTTTCTTTAATTTTCTTCTGTTAAATAAAAAAACATGAAGTGAAAGCATATCGAAAGGAAAATTAAATATTCAAGTACCACTTATATTCTCATTCTAATATCATACAAATTTTTGATGGTGAAGGAATACTCAAAGCGCAATCTTAAGTAATACACACTTTATCATATTTTTATTGTTATTGTTCATTTACAGCATTTTATTTCCATTCCATTGGAGTAGAGAATATGATACCCGAGTTTTACTTTTGATAATTGGTTTTTAGGGTTGATGCAACCTTTTGCCTCAGTTGTACAGTTTGGAGCAGTTAAAGAAATTAAATAAATAATACAAAAGCGGATTTTCCTTTGTTCCATTTGAACAGTGCTGCTTATTTTAAAACAATATATTTATTTTATTATTTCGTTAAATTTTTTCTTCCATCCTTTCCATTCTGGCTTTCACTCGAACTCGAAATGGTACTAAAAGGTCCCAAGGAAGAAATAAGCTTTGAGTGAGTCGACAATCCTTGTTATGTAGATGCCGTTGTTATGCAAAATAAATATCAAATTTCTTAGCTGTACCGAATTCTGAAAGAAGCAAAATTAAGATTTCTAAATATAAAAAGAATAAAAGGAAAGTACAAATATATACATATATAATGAAATTGCAGTCAGGAGTGAATCAGATTACAAATCCTACGTATTGTTTGGGGTATTAACAAAAATCTCTTATGAAAACTGAAGTCAGTTAAAAATAATAGCAAATTAAGCTGATCTTAAATGTTTGCTAATTAGCAGTAGCAAGGATTTATATATTTATAAAATTTTTATTAAAACAAAAATATTTTCAGTATAAAATATTTGAAATTTTTGCTTAGCCCACATATTTTCATATAGCCCACTTTCAGTGGTATATACTCCGATTTTGCGTAGCCACTTTAAAGAAGTAGTAAATTGTTTTGAAAGGAATTTTTAAAAAATTTATCACGTTTACAGCTCAATTGCCAATTAGAAAATTCCACTTTCACTTTTCAAATAAAACGAAATAAAAATCTTAACAAAAATTGCTGTATTATGTCAGTGGAAAACCTGAAGCGGAAACCGTCGAGTGGCAGCGGATGTTGATTTGTATACAAAAGTCAACGTCATAACTATACATATTTATGTAATTTATATGTATATGTGTTTATTTATAAATACTCGTATATATAGCTTAACAACAACTTAAGAAAATAAAAAGTGAAAGGCTCCTAAGCGATAGGTGGGACGGGACATTCCAACAGGAAAACCCATAAAATATTTAAGCAAAAGGTAAAAAATCCTATAAAAATTTCGCTCACGTTTTTATCCAAAATTATTTAAAAAAATAATAATAATAATAAGCAGACGAAAATAATAATAAACAAAATATACGAAAAAGGAATTTTATGAGTATTTTTAAATTATTTGGAGGCCATTTAAAAAATAAAAACATCAAAACAAAAAAAAAATATGTATAAAATTCTTTTTAAAATAAAACATATGTCCTTTATGCGTCTTCTGAGCCTCGTATACCATAAAAGGTGTGAAAAAGGATTTCGGTTTTAAATTTTTTATTATTATTTTTCGGCAATAAAATCACGTACACCTCACCCCATTTTAGTTAAGAGACTTTCTCAGGCTATTAAGAGTCAAACTTTTTATTGACAGTTTTTGTTTTTCTTTATTTTGGTAAGTTTGACCAAAACTGAAGTTAACATTTTACTAACCTGCATGTTACTTAGGATTTTTCCAAATGCTGGACTTCCAATGCTCTCAACAAGTTTAGAAAATTGGTCATTCGATTCAAGTTTATCAAAGAAGGTTGACAGTATTTGATCCTGTGGCAACACGTCCAAAATACTATCGACTAAGCCATGCAAACCATTCAGTTGTTCTTTTTCTTCTGAATTTACTGGTGTTGACTGTGCGGTTATAGTTTGAGTAACCATTCCATCTACTTCTAAAAATTAATTTAAAAAAAAAAATTAAATTAAATTAAGCAAAAAAATTTAGATTTATGTTTATGTTTGTCTAAGCATAAACCTCGGTGACGGTTTGCTCAACTATTATAACAACTATTATAACAACTGATAATTAAAAGATATAAGGGAGTTCTCATAATTAGTTGTAGTAATACTCTACTCTGAGGAAGTAGTCAAATAAACTACGGAAAGTCGGCGATATTAATATAGAAAATACCACTGATGATATTTATTTGGCAATAAATTCAATTAATTAAAAATAATAAAAATTTTTGTTGTTGTGATGTAGTACTATTCGATAAAATTTCTCTATTAAAAACAATAGTTTCTATTAAGAATTTAATCTCTTTCGTCATGTCATGTAATAGATAATATTTGATTTGAGTAATAGATAATAGATTCAAAATAGAAACACTCTTGGAAAGCACATTATAATCTTGAGCTACTATATCGACTTTAGCTCTTCTATTGCTGGAGCACATTGTCCTTTCCGTGTCTTTTCGCATTTGGTTAACAAAATAAAAGTCGTGAAGTGTCGGTCATCCATGAATAAGAAAATGTTTGTGAGGTAATAGTGATGTTGTGGTTCATCAGAAAAGGTTGTATAAGCAATGTCTTAGAAATCGTTTCGCATGAATCGTTGGATATTCTTATTTTTTCAGAAAAATTTTTTGTCTAACACAATCTGTTTGCTATTCACGTATTCATAACTCGTAGACATGTCTTCAATTTTACTCGACCTTCCTGAAAGCATTTGTAGTATTAATATATTCGTGGTTGTGATGTAGTAATATCGTCATAAGCTTTTTTAACATTTTTAAGGTTTCAAGTTCTTCATATAAAATTTTAGATAAATTTTTACAATCGATATTTTGTCACAAAAAAATACTCCAAATACACTAATATACATTTTGTTAATTTACTCTCGAGACATAGATTAAGTAGCGCATATGCTTTGGTTTTGAGGTGCGACTATGTAGTGGATTCTACGTTGAGTGCATATGAATCCGTTGCGTTACCCTAATGCCCTTTTCAAACTGTTGTCCCGGAGAAATTTTTTTTTTTGATACGTGTATTTCTTTTTGAAGAGCTGTCATATAACTAAATTTGTTTTCTTTACGAAAACTGATAGTTTTGGAGGGTCTTCAAAAAAAATTTTTCCAAAAGTTATTTTTTCAAGAGAGTTTTTTTATGATACGTGTATTCCTTATTGAAGAGCAACCGTATTATTAAGTTTTTTTTTTCTTTAAGAATGTTGTGAGGTTTGCGGTATTAGTTGCTGTTAGTTCTGGTGGGTTTTAAAAAAAAGGTTTTCCAAGAATTATAGTCCAGCACTTTCCCATTGCTGCCTTCGAGTTAATACATATTTTATTGGCAATGCAACCAATACACAAAAACGCACTTGAATCGTTTTATAAAATGCATTGTGCTCAACATCAAAATTTTTGCTACTTTTTGAATATATATTGGAAGTGATTGGAACTTAAAAACATCTTAATGTCTATTTTTAAACAATAATTTAAATACTACGTATGTGTTCGATAAACAACTACGTTGGATAGATGAATCATCTTTAGTATGAAGTAATCGGAGAGTTATTTACATTATTAATTTATGTTTTATTTCGATGTTTAGACCATGGTCGATAGTCATTTTAAAGGAAGTTTGATAGATTTTTGTAAGTACAGATTAGAGTTAAATATTTTGGTATGTTTTTTAAAAAATATTTAAACACTTTTAAAAACATTACTACTACATATTATTATCCATTTACTTTTTTATTGACCGTAACTTTGAGTTTCAAGGCATAAGCAGACTTACAGAGAAGATAAAACTGTTATAAAGCACCTATGTTATACAGAAATCATGTAAAATGTATATATAGATATATTAGTTATATTAGATAACTCAATTAGAAATATTTTTATATTATTGAAATTATTTTAAAAACTATTCTGTGTTTTACCACTGCGCACACAAATTAATAATTTAATAAATTACTTCTTCCATTTACCAACTGGAGTTTCGCACTAATAATGATTTGAAATGCATTTTAACCAAATGTAGTCAAATATAATCGCCATTATGTTAACCAACTTACCATTTCCTGCCGCCATTTTGTATTCGTTTTGTATGTTGGCCACATTTACATTTATACCATCATCCATGGTATTACAGGTTAGGTTCGTTAATGCATATAAAAAGCCCACTACATCTAAACCACTATTATTTAAGTATGTTAAAAATGCCGCCGTTTCCGGTATATCGGTAATATGCTGCTTAAGCGCTGCAAAATCACGACTATTCAAAAATGCATAGGCACGTTGCACTTCCGGATCGTTACGATAGTAATTGGCAGCAATTGCTTTAACCTCCGCAACGGGTATTAATGCCACAAAGTCACTCATGTTAATGGGTGTTGTATGTGTATAGGCGTGGTCTCTGCGTAATTCAATTTCACGCGGTGGACCATCCTCGTGTTCCACTGAATCTGATGCTGAAGATGAAACCGATGTTAATGATTCCTCTTCGTCGGATGTTAACAAATCAATTTGATGATAAACCTCAGTTGAATGCTGTTGCTGTTGTTGCTGTTGTTGCTGCTGCTCCTGCTCCTGCTGTTGCGTACGTTGATGTGGCTGTTTTGTTAGGAAAATCAAATCATCAGCTGTATCCATCACGGATTCATTATCGTCATTACTCTCGTCAAGCGTAATAAGCGTTGCTGATGAATTTTTTATACCATCAGTATAATGTACTATCTCTTCCACCATAATTATCTCATCACTGTTGTGTGGGAAACTAAAAACAATTTCACTCAGGAGCAAGGAAAATGCGTACAAGATATGAGACCGAAAAATCATTTTTGATTTAATTATTTAAATTTTATATAATAAAGTTAAAATTTATTAATTTTATATTAATTTATATTTCACTTTGCAAAATAATTTTAGTCAATTTTCACTTATTAATGTTTTCATTTTCATTTTATTATCTCGTGTGAATATATTGTTAAAAAATTGAAAAAAAAACTTATTTTAAACCGTCATGTTCAATTGTCAACGAGTGACTGTTCCTGTTTTCAAAATATCATTGTGACAATTGAGTTTTATTGTATGTTCTTTAATTTAATAATAATCCAATAAAATAGTTTCATATGCACAGTACAAACGGCATTGTTCCCATAGAACTAAACAATTCTATTTAAAATTATATTATATAACATTATTTTTATATCTTTCATTATTTTGGGTGTATGTGCACTTACTCTCAAATCTTGTATTTAGTATTTAGCTCTCAATTGATATATTAAAATAGCATACAAAAAATTGTTTATTACAATAATTTTATTAAAATTACCTGGGCAGACGTATATTTACTATTTAAAAGTATTATTGTTTAAATTTCTTAATTTGACAACAAAGTTGTGGATAATGAAAGCCACAGATACTGGATAGCAAGATTAGTGCCCAAACTTATCGATGGTATCAACACCGATCAATTATTATATTACATTGCTTATATCCAAAGATGGGTACTTAAAAGATATTTAAATAGAAAGGGAAAAATCTGAAGCCTAGCTTGCATATATGAGAATGCAGGTGAAAACTAGACAGAGCACACCTTTTTCGATTGTAGTAAGAGAACAGAAAAAGAATTGAACTTAGAAGATGATCGGGCCACTTGTAGTTTAAAACTTTACTCCAAAAACGAGGAAATTTGATTCCAATGAACTGGATTATCTTTGCCAAATTCATAGTAGACGTACTGCATATTAAAAATATGAGTTTTGATATTTATTCCCTAACTTTATAGAGAAAAGATAATGACAAAAACAGTAGAAACTGGAATCTCTACGGTACAAAAAATGCATCACAGAAATACTGTTTATGAAACATCAAAAAATTATGAATGGAATGTGGAACTGAATATAGGTTTTATAGAAGGAATACGGCATGCATAGCTTAAAAATGACCCCTCCCCGAAATAATCATCTCGACAAAGAAAAGGAAATAGTACAAATGGTACTTGTTTGAAAAAGACCCCTCACTAAAATAATTTTCCTCTGAGGTACAACTCCCGACGAAGAAAAGGACACAATACGAATGGCTTTACGCAACCGTTTGTCGGTCTCTATTTTTTGTAAACGATATCATATTCTACTATAACTTTTTCGTCCCATATCATATTCTTTAATAGTGGGTCGATTTAGTTTCGTTTCAGCTGTGATTCATGGAGAGAGATTTGTCTATTAAACTTTTTTCTCAGAATTCATAAAGCACAAAAGTTATGAATTTTATCTTATCATAAATTTTTTTTGTAAAACAGTTTTATAATATTTACTTACTTAGTCAAATGCTAGGCTTCTAGAACTTAATTTTGTTCACTTTTTTTAGAATATGTCGAACAGAACGACAAACTTTTCAAATCCGTACTTCCAGAACGAAAACACGGGAACAATTTTCTAATAGTTGATTGTGATATAGTGTCCTTCAAATAAATAATACCAATCCATTCAGATTCTTGTGTCATATTCCTTCGTTTGTTGTAGTACAATTTACAAAATATATAGGACTATTTTCATAACTTTCACTTTTATTTTCCAATACAAGTTCACAAACTACATACATATATAATACATTAACCATGTTATTCTACTATATTAATTGTGAAGTCCCTTTGTTTCTGTCGCTTATCTGTTTTCTTGCTCCAACGCGCACACCAATTTAAGTCCAATCGACCTTTGGACTCGTCCCCTTGAGGTAGCTAGGTTTCTTCGACTGAATCCTGGTTAGTTTCAAATTATTTCCACCCCTCTCCTTTCCTTCATCCCAACACTCACTCCCACCTTTTCCATTCCTTATCCCATATATTCGTCTTGTAATCCTTTCATGTTATCTGCTTTCAGGTCCCGGCGGGTTACAACAACAACAACTATATTAATTATCAAAAAAAAAAAAAAGAATTGTTAACTATTATTGATTGTTTTAACCTATAATTACAGCTTTAAATCAAGTGAATAAATAAACGCCGAATACTTTTTGTCCAATCCAATATTGAGTAAATTTAATCATTTTGTTTAACATATACCTCTTCAAATTAATTAATTTTACCATACATAAATGGTGTATATGGGTCTGAGTCAAAGTTTTTTATTTATGGAAAATGTAGATTATTGAAGAAACTCTTCCACTTCAAAGCCAACATTGTTTTTGGTGTGAACAAACGTATTTAGAGAATTTAGGAGGCGTCAGAAAATTCATTACCTAGCGAGTAGAGAAAGTTAGAAAAGTTTGCTGGCAGCACTTAAAAATTAATTTCCCCGTTTTTGCAAAATATTTTGCATAGTTTTGACGTTTCTAATGCCACCATTCATAACAAAATGCATAATTCAAATGAAATTTTTGACTCTTTTTTTTTTCCATAAGCGAAATTATAAAAATTTATTGTAGTTAGAGTTGTAGGACTTGGCAAATACTAAGAATGTTAAGTATCTACAGGGGCTCAAAACTTTCGCAGTAAAGCATATGAGTGCAATGAATTAGTAATGTGCAGTACTAAGTGGAAAGTTAGGTACTGCGAAACTCCGGTAATTAACTGTGAACCACAACAAATCCCGGTCGCGCTGAAACTTGCACCTGCGACTCAAATATATCAGAATAGAAAATTGCGCATATTTTCAATAAAAAAAAAAAATTATTTAATTTGTTCGGACTTAAAGGCTTAAAACACAGCCTTTCCCTGCATAAGTTTCCGCAGTCGGTGTAGCAGGGGAGAATACGGAATAAATTTTTAAACTTAATCCAAAATTTTTTTTTTTCATAAGTTGTTTGTACAAGTGTGTCATTTATTTCCACCTTAACACTTTGCGACAAGACTTTGCGTCTGTAGCAAAACAGTCGCAACGAAAACAATAACAACAACAACAGCAATGTTCCGTGCAGAAATAATGGAGACAACTTCAGTAATTTTGTGCAAAGTTCAGCATTAACATTACCGCAAATTAGCAAAAGTTTTCCCCATCCCATACCTTTCGGAATCCCTTTTGTTTTGCTTACTTCGTAGTCATAAATTATGTTGTCTTAACTCTTAAATGTTACCAAAAAGTATTTTTGGCAAAAGATTTTATTTCGAATAGGTTCGACTTTACCAGTTTGTAGACCAAGTCACTTTTAAAAATTGAAATTTTTTATTTAAGGCATATGCTACCCTCTGCGGCGAATAAGCTAAGTTCAGTTTATGTTGTTCTTTATAATAAAATGGAAGTATCTTAATAGTTGTTATAACAGAAGTAGTAGTAAGAGCTGTTAAGACAGTTATAGTAGAAGTTGTAGTAATAACAATAACAGTAATAATAGATAGCAGTCACAATACTAATTATAGTGATAATAGTAATAATAGTAATAATAGTATTATAGTAATAATAGCAATAATAGTAATAAAAGTAATCATAGTAATGTTAGTAATAATTATAATAATAGTAATTAAAAGAATAATTTTTTTTTTTGGCTATGAGGTGTGTGAAATACCTGTCATGGGCCGACAATACCCTCTTTATAGTACCAGTGTACTGGAGCCTTACCGACTAAAACACCATACCTCTTACTCAGGCACACTTTTCTGGGAACACTTTTGTATTACTTTGAAAAGGTTCCTGTTTTTCTTGACTTCTTGCCATCTTCTTTGTTTGCTATTAACCTGCGTTCAGACTTCCGCATCATATAATCTTACTTACGCTTTTTTACGTTGAGAAATATATTTTTGATTTTTACCAAGTGCTCAGCGAATCTCCCTACAGCGTTCCAGGCCTCTTCGTTTTGTAGCATTTTATATACAATATTTTTTACAGTGCATTCTCCGACATTACCTTTGAGCGTATACTGTCATTGCAAGCAGTGGAGTACATGTGGTTGGCGTCGTCTTCGCCAGCATCGTTAAATATATACAACCAGGATCTGTTGTCTTCCCAATTCTATGAAGGTATTTACGAAAATAACCACATCCTGACAGCATTTGGGTTAAGTTATAGTTAATTTCGTCAAATTTTCTAGTCGTTCTCGCATTTATGTCAGAAACCAAATTTGCTGTCCAGCTGCAGTGTATATCTGCTCACCATTGTTCTTACCGAAACTGTAGTGTTAGTCTTCTAGCTTCTAGTTGATGTCTTCGTTGTTTTTTATCACTACCCAACAACTTTTCTTTTCTTGAGCTAGGCAGTTGATTGATATGTTCCCACTAATCACTAATACCGCAACAACAGTTCTGTGCGGTAGGCTGCAGTTACTTTAAGTACTGCTAGTCGCTGAGCTGCTGACTATTTTTTCCTGTGACATTTTGCGTTTAGCGCATCAGCCCAAATGTGGTATAAAGAAATCAAGTCTACAACTGACATCAAAAGGTTTCGCTTGTTTTGCATGGACCCATCCACGTTTGCCATCAATCGACTTAACGATGCTGTCACCTTGTCAGCTTTTTCTACCGCCAGTTAACATATGTTTGTGCTAAGTAGGTTAGCTTTGAATCTAATCTGTCACCTAGGTACTTAGCTGCTTTTTGTGTGCTTAGGGTGTTTTTCTAAACTATCATCTCAACTTCAGTTTGGATATGTCCGCTTGTCAGGAGCAGGAGCTTAGTTTTTACTACTACGAGTTTCAATACGTGCGCATCCAGTCAAGCTTTTGTTCTCATCATCATCATATTCAGCTTTCGCTGTGCTTGCTCTGTTTTAGATGTCGTTATCGCTGCTGTGATATCTAAATTTTATCCTATCTAAATTTTTTATTCCATGTCTTATTTTTAGCAATACTTTCACTCTGAACCTATTTAATCCAGACATTTTAAGATCATTCAGCTGTATTCCATTCTATGCGTGTTTTTGCTACATAATGTGTGGATCTTATTGATGCAATCCCGATCAAGTTATCAGTTTTCAGTTTACAGATTTTAGTTTCGACTAAATAGACATTTGTTGAGCTTAGCAGTGGCATATCTGTTTCTGTCATTTGTTGTAAATGCCGTTGATTATAATAAGTGCAATGAAGTAGTTGTCTGCGAGTTATTTGGTGGCGTTTTTGATTGCTAAATCTAGAAAGTAGCTTTAGTAGTAGATTTACTAAAAATATATTTATTTTTGCTTTCGAAATAAAGATTTATAAATTATTTTATTCTAACTTATTACCCGTAAATATGTCTTGCTTAAAGTTTAAGTAGATAAGATACAATTGATTAAATACTTCCCTACAAATATTTCAATAACATTTCTCATATAATATTTTATTTTTTTTTTTATTCACTTATGACAACTAATTGAATTATTTGCACCGCTCATAATACAAAATACAATGCAAGTTCTCTACTTTAGAAATATCTCACATACTACGGTCTCAGTATCATTCACAAAATATTGTATTTGTAACCCGAGTATCTTTGTAGTGCTGTGATATGCTATTTAGATTGTTTTATTTGCCTGTATGTGCCCTGAACGATTGCGATTTCAGCGTGTTTATAATAATGACAGAAAATTACGAATAAATTGCCGTTTAATGTCCAATTTGGATTATGGTAATTTTCTATTGAAATGTGAGTAAAGTTATATGAAGCAACTGGAAAATTATGTGGATATTTTTGTCACAAATACAAACAATAGCAAAAACTCAGTACCGTGAAGTATCTAATATCTTCCAATTTATTTATTTTCCGATTTATGGTTTATTTTTGATTGCGTTATGTGTCATAATATTTATAATGTTGTGACCTAAACTGACCCGAAAAGAGGGAAAGTTACTTAATATTAAGTCAATAATATGAATTTATTATAATATATTCTTTGAAGATAATATTTAAAATATAAATGCTATTAAGTATTTATATTTTAAATAATTATGAATAATAAGGGTAGATAATAAAGTACTTAATGCTTAATTAGGAATCCTCCTGATGAAGGCAAAAGCGAATTTGCCGAAATACGTATAGAATTATACTAAAAAATAACGCACGAAATAAAAGTTAACATTCTTAAAAAACAAAACAGATTTTAATAAAAAAAAATTTCGACGTAACAACTCAAAAAATTAATAACAAAATTATACTTAATGCAATTATTTTCTATAATAATTTCTCCAGAAACAGAATTTTATTGAAATTTAACAATTATAAATAAAAATATAATTAATTAATTTAATTATTCTACAGCTGGTTTATGTTTTCACATCAAGTGAATTTGTCAATAAAAACTTTCACAGCAACTTAACAAAACTCCATAAAAATGTGCGAACATAAAAGTCAAGTACGGCTTTAGGTCAGTTGGTTAAGGAGCGCTGACTCTGAGCTTCAAATTTGTCAGGGCACGAGTGCGATTTTTGGTACTTGCAGTCTCAAAAAAATGATTTACGAATAATTAAATACAAGAATTATTTCCAAGACCACTGATAATTGGTGGTA
Source organism: Teleopsis dalmanni (assembly GCF_002237135.1). Taxonomy (NCBI): domain Eukaryota; kingdom Metazoa; phylum Arthropoda; class Insecta; order Diptera; family Diopsidae; genus Teleopsis; species Teleopsis dalmanni. The sequence goes on along the minus strand of NC_051847.1, from coordinate 27,888,114 downwards.
TTTGGCAATACTCGAAACAGTTGTATGGTCAGCTAAAAATTCATTTAATTGAAAATAATTAAAAATTGTTGTTGTTGTAGTTCACTACTTTTTGAAAATCTTTTTATATAATAATTTCTTAAATTTATTTAACAAGAAATAATTTTGTTCTTTTTTTTCGCTATAATTGTTCTTCACTTTTCTATAGCAAATTACTGAAGCATTCGTCAAAGTGTTCATAAATGTCACTCTTCATTAGTAGGTGACTAGCGGTGTAGATCAATGCGCGTTTGTATTGGAACGAAATTATAAATTTTGAAAAGGACAACGCCATGGGCAAAGCGTATCCTACGCGAACCGGTGTTTCCATTTTCAGTTATTGAACGCGTTAGATTTTCGCACCCGAGTCTGCTGTTCACCCGATTTTGGCACGTTTGGTAAATATTTGAACACGTTCGCCGGTCGAAGTTGCATAGAATCCGCTGAAGTGGTGAGATTAAAAAGAACTTTTGCACCAAAGAGCGTTGGCCTTTGAGCGCTTCTAGTACCAATTTTCCATTGCATTGACAAGCGCTAAATTATGTTTATATACATAATTGAAATGAAAACAAGGAACATAGATTTGCATTTAGTTTTTCATTAAAAAGATATGCATATATTAAAGTTCAAAGTAGTTCCTCAAGTATTAAGTAAGAATTGCTTCAAATCACTTTAATAATTTAGTAGAAATTAGTTTTAATTTTCGTAAATCGTGCCGTGCATGAATTTATTCAACATTTTGTTTTCAAAAAAAGGAAAAAAAAGTAAATATAATTTACTTACATATAATTAATTGTTCACTAAATAATTTATGTTACATTAGCAAAAATTATTTTCTTTTAATTTTGTTTATTTGAAATTTGCTCCATAATTTAGTAGATGAAATTTGAACCTTGGTAATGTTTCCTTTTAATTGCATGTTTTTGATTTCGTGTTTATTTTGGTTTTTCCTGCCACAACTTCTATTTTTCCCCTTCTATTTCGATGTTAATACTTGTGGTATCCTTTGCAAAATTATTTTCCGGATACATGCGATTAGTTCTACTGTAATTTTAGATTATTTCGTTTCGAATTTGTACTGACCAGGAGCAATGTTTCCTTGCTTTTGGCTTTTCGTGCGCATTTTTTAGTATTGAATTCGCAGTTCATTATTTTTAATTTAATTTTTATTTTTGTATAAGTCGTGCAACAAGTTAATTAAATCTAATAATGTCAAGTAAATATTTATGAATCTCAATCTTTTTGCTAAACAATGTAAACTTCATTTAAGCTTTGAACATTGCATGCACACTTAGCGAATAATAATTTTTACTCACGAGATCCTTAAAAATATATCAGAATTTAAGTATAAATAAAGAAAATAATAATAATTATTTGCAAAAATGTTTTCATATAGTTTCTATTTCAAGTTTATATTTAAACTTAGAAATTTCAAGTGATAAAAATAAGAAAAAATTGCTATAAATAACAATAATATAAAACAGAAATTATTGGAATAAGACTTTTGCTACTCTTAACACTCATATCGTGTGTGTATTAATCTAGAGTTGTTATTTTAAAAATACATTTTTATAAGTATTAGGTCTAACGAAACACAGCACTATAACAATGCTAGATCTTTTCTGCTACCTATCCACCTACCTACCTACCACTCTAAACGAACCAAAGATACTCAGTTCTTCGGTATTGGTCAGAATAAAGACCAATATGAGATGGAGAATAAAAACTTGCATTTTAAACAGATAAATCGAGATGGATCCACTCTTCTCTTATTCCAGATCAAAGTAATATAGTCACAGTGAATATAACAAGAGAACTCATATTCCTTCAATCAGAGCCAACATTCTATGTTCTAAGTTGGACCCATCTGTTTTTATGGTAGTACAGATTGTTGGAATTAAATCAATTCAATGTCAATGTCTCAATGTTATTTAACGTAACATTCCATGCTTTGAAGGTCTAATATTACGGTGTTTAAAAACATCTGTATTAATACAATGCATCAATCAATGCTCCATTGAAATTTGATTAGAAATTTCCGTTGGTACCAATGAAGAAATGCGTACAGACACGACTTCCACCTTGGTTTAGTGCAAGGCCCATCTATACCTCTGCTACTCTTTAGATCGTAGCACCCGGTTGTGAAACGCAACTCCATCCCCAATGAATGATGCATTCTTTCTGCGTAAGTTTGCGTATCAACCACAGCCACTACGAGTCCAACCACAAGTGGTCATTGATTCCAAGTCGTTTTGTGTCATGGGTGTCCACCACTGCGTCCAGTGTCGTTATGAGAAGAAGTGGCGAGATCGCACAACTCTGTCTTACACCACTAGATGATGGAATTGAACCGCTCAGCACACCATTGTGTAATACTCTGCATATTTGACGATTTAAAATGGGATACCTCTAGATTCAAGCACCTTTCACACGTATTCGTGTTTTAACGCATTGAATGCTTTTCCAAAATCGATAAAGGTGAGATATAGATTGGTGTTAAGTTCTGCCGACTGATCAATAGGTGTTTATCTTCTTATAGTGTTTATGTGATCTATGCATGACAGATAAGAGCGAAACCTTACTTGATTCTGCCGGAGTAGATTATTAAGTGGCTCAATGATGCGGTTTAAAGTTATCTTCGTGAATATTTTGTTTATTGTTGGCAGCAAAGATATACCTTTCTAATTAGAGCATTTTTGGTTTTAATAAAAAATATAATAGTTGTTATCGCATATCATGAATATAGTATAATTTATAAATATGGCTTTGCAACTCTTTAATATGGACTGGTCTATTAATAATGCGTAATGAAGCAATTACATGTTTAGACATCCGCATGTAAGAAAGTTATTATTTGGATTGATTTGAGATATATACTGAAATTGATTGGACTTTTCAATATACTTAAAGTAGTGATTCGAGCAGTTTAAATTGTTTTTCAAGGATCTTATGTCAGAAGAGTGTAAATCTATTTATTTATATTTTATTATTATTATTTTATTATTATTATTTTATTATTATTATTGTTATTTTATTATTAGTATGCTATTAGTTAAATTATATATTATTATGTCACAAGAGTAAGAATTTATTTATTTATATTTTATTATTGTTTTTTTTATTATTTATTTATGTATTATTTATAAATTATTTTATTATCCATTTATTTATAATTTATTTTTACAACTATAAATTGAGATGATGTTAATTTGTAAAACGTTGCACTCCTATAAGAAAGAATTTTACTGTCTTTGAAAATCATCATTGTAGTCATATTAAAATTGCTCCAGAAATACCAATATCTCAGATTCCTTTAAGTGTGTAATATTTTGTATTAGTTGAGTAAACAATGTATTGTTGCCATAAAATCTTAGATGCAAAAGAAAAAATTTAAATACAAAAAGCAAGAAGTTAAACAAGCGACAAACTTCTTAAAGACTCAGACATAAAAATAAATAAATTTTCTTTTAAAAGAATTAATAAAACGAAAAGAAAAAGTGAAACCCGCATTAGAACTTTGAACTTGTGATGCTTTTGAAGTTAACAGAACGCGAATAAAAAGTTTGTTTTTCAAAAATACTCGTATATTGCCTGTGTACCGATATGTAAGCGAACAGGATTTTCGAAAGGATATGGCACAACAGCAATAACAACAACGACAGCAGGGGCTCTGAAAAAGCCCACAATAAAAATTACACGCCAGCAGCAAAATTCAACCGGGGCTGAGTGGCAGCAAGCCACGCGTTGCTTTAACCGATTTTACTGCTTTGAGTAAATTTGTTTGGTGCAACAGCGAATATTCTAAGACAAAAAATAAAGAAATCAAGCCAGTTATATGGTAACATGTGATGAGCTACATAATTGTATATATGTTATATATTACTATATTAGAATTATTTTTACAGAGATAAAGTTGAAATATCAATTGTTAATCCATTGAGTTTACTTTGTTCATAATAATATATATATAATATGTTATAGAGAATATTGACAAGTTTATATAAAAAGGTGATCTTGTTCACTCACTCAAAAACTACTAATTCTGGACGTACTATATCTTAAATATATTTCTGCATTTATCGCTGCATATATTTTAAAACCAGATCATACATCAGACATGTTTTGCAATAAAGACATGCTTCTAACCTTAAAAACATACATCTGATGATAAAAACATGGACAAGGACATAGACATCAATGATATATATAGTGGAACTATTTCTGCAGCTACTAAATATTTCATTTCAAATGCAAGGACAAGGACATGAACATCAATGATATATAGTAAAACTATTTCTGTAGCTACTTAATATTCATTTCGATTTAATTTTTCATTATTAAGTTTTTATTAAAATTATAAATGAAATCAAATCAAATATTTTCTTAAAAATTGTAGAATCATTTTTTAATATAGCAATAGCTTTCAACATATATACGTAAACACGATTTATTTGTATAAACGATATCGAACATTCTGAATATCGGAATATGAACAAGAATATATAGACTGTAGGGAATATAGAATAAAACATAGAAAATATAGAATGGCTTGTATTTTCACTTTTCCGTTTGTATCGGTGTTTCATTTTTGAATAGTACATTATATGAAATTTATGATTTCAAAATATGAAATCTATGATATCAATTTGATATCACATATACGTCAAAAATGAAACACTTAACATATAGGTATGTTATTATATTATGTACTTAGGATTTCATGCCAATGCCGATTTGTTACACAAAAAGTGTAGGGTACCATATTTTTTTTTCCAAAATGTACCTACGGACCTCTTTTCCGTTTACTGATTGGGTGCAAGAAATCATGTGACATTTATTGTGGTACTTTTCGTTAGAAGCAATTGTTTTATATAAGTCAAATGATTTTGAAATTTTAAAGTTAAAAGATTTGACATTCTTTTTCTTGATATCAATTAGAGTGTGAATTTTTTTTATACATAAATAAAAAATAATATCTTCCATGAGTGTAACTCAGATATGAATTTTAAATAATAATTAATTTTGATTACAAATTTTATTATAATTTTAATTATATTGAAATTATGTTCTTATGACTTTGCCTCATATATTTTTAACCGATTTGTTAGATAGTCAGACAGTAATAAAGGCAATTAAAATTAAAAGTATGAAATCGAGAACTATAATTATGATTAATAATATTAAAATATTTATGTTATATTAAATAACTAGTAGGATTAATAATAGAGGGGTTGTTTGAGCGGTAGTAAATCACAACAACAAAATTTTATTATTTTCAATTAATACAATTTTTGGCTGCCCAAACAGGGAGTACTGTCGTAAACCTATCATCAGTGGTCTTTGGGAATTATTTCTTATTTTAAATTATTCTTAAAAAATTTTTTGAGATTAAAAGTACCAAGGGTTAAACTTAATTATGTTTATAATTATTGTAACCGCATTGTTATTTTTTCTATCCGTTATTCAGACGCATTGCCAAGTCTTAATCTGCATTCTGGCATAGCAACATTTACCCTTTTAATACTAAAAAAATTTTGAGGCACAATAATAGTGCATATCGATAAACAGTCTTCTCTCTACGCTGTGTTCTGGTATATGGGTTATTCTTTTAAGAATTGGACACCTTTTTGACCTCATCATCTTCAATTTGGCTGAAATTTGTTTTATGAGTTCCATTCATAAAATAAGAAGCCCCGTATTTCGGGAAGAACTTTGTATTTTTTTTTCTAGAAGATATGAACCCATGGGGTTTTGAGAATTGGCATTGTAGACACATTTTCAAATGACCATATCTCAGACTATATAAATGAATGAAACTAGAAATATGTTGCGTTTTAAAGATAATTGATTGAACTATTAAGAAATTATTTAAACAATTAAGATTGTTTATACTTAAGTACTAAAAATAACCGTTATATACAGTTTGCTCTCGATGGGATTCTCTATTTTACCAGACAGGCCATTAACGATTGTAGAAATCTGCAAGTAGTGTGTTGATGCTGCTAAAATTATAATTTCAGCATTTGGAATACGAGTATGAAATGTAAAACCGTAAAATCGTGTTACCGAAACTTCCATTGGTTCTCCATTCCGCAAGCGTTTATTGTACATAACCTTGTCAATGTGTTTGATGAACTTCCGTTAGTCTCATTGTTTTTATGAATACTTTATACGAAACTAGGTTTCGATCGTTCTATGACTTTTTAGTGGTACTATGCTTTGATCGAAATGCACCTTCATTTTGAGCTGGATGTTGGTATCAGTTGTAGACGTGATATTGTATATATTTGGCTTTAGCAGATTAAGTTTTAAATGGATTTTTTCATCAAGACTTTAGCTAGGAACCCCGTGCCTTCCTTTGTTTGATATTTTATTTTTAGTTAATTTTTTTTCTAGTTTTTAAATTATTCATGCATGACATTAGGATATTAAGAGTGATAACAGTTAAAGTATGTCCATTTATAAATTTTAATTAAAATAAATATGACAATATTTTTTTATAAATCGACCAAAACGTAATGCTGTAATATGAAATTTTTAAAATAATGCATTCCTTCATACATATTTCAGTTATAACTAACCACTGTTTCAAATCAATTCTGGCAAAAGTTATTGTCCTTTTATCCTTACTAACGAATAAATGACATTCATTTTTACATTTATTAAAATTGTACAAAAATTTTTAAAAATTTTTCGCTGTTTTGTTTTGTATTTTTGCAGTTAGTATTTTAGAATTTTATGAAGCTTTGTGGAATTTGTGAATAAAAACAGTACACATCGTAATAATTTTTAACAAAAAGATACGAGATTCAAATAAAAATCACAAAAATTATTACTGAAATAAAATATTTCAAAATGTAACTTCGTTAAAATATTTTCTGCATATCATCGCAGCAGTTGCAGTTCGTTGAATATAATTTACTATTTTAATGAATTTATTTTAACATTTCCAATAGCATTTTAAGCCTTAAAGTAAATTTGATATTAAGTTAAAAATAATTAAAAATGAAAATGTATCTACAAGTTTTCCTCTAAGAAATATTTCTATTAGTGTAGGGTTAATAACTGTAGGGTTAAATATTTCGTAGACCAACTCTTGACATATAATGAAAAAAAAATCTATTAAAAATTAATTAAATATTTTTTTTTATAATTATTGTATTTCCAGCTTATTTTCCAGTTATAATCAAATTAGTAATTTTATTCGCAAATACAATAAAGCCCATATATGTACATCAATCCACCGAAAACTCGATTATTGTGTATAAAAAGTGTCATCAACTATTTTGAATTGATCATTTAAAAATTGTCAGCGCCATAAAAAGTGGAGTATTTACAATATTTTTCAATTTTATAAAAAAAAACTCCAAACAGAAATGTTCACCAAAAAAAAAAAACAATGTGAAAAAGTTTTTCAATTTTAAATGGAATTGAATTTTCATATTTGTTTTTTTACGCATAAATATACACAAAAGGATGTGTAAACTCAAAATGTATTGGAATGATATGCGTTCTGGTCACCTATAAAATACAGGGTATTAATTAACTGTAAATACATGTTGAATGGTTATTTAGAATTAGTATGCTTTAAAATCTATAGCCTTTCTTATGAGTGGACGCTTGCTTTTGTCCTAATTAATTATAAATAAGCCCATTCTTTTGTAAGCATATCGCCAAAAAACAACCGCTTATTTTAAAAACAACATATAAAACAACAACATTGCTGGCTTATTTAAGCCAACTTCTTAGAAACCGCTTAACTAATAAGCAGCTCAAATCGCATGAAAGCCAAGAGTAAAAATTCATCTATTGTGAATGATTTTTGGAACTACGTACAAATTTTCAGTTAACTGTCAATATATGTTTTTTTTATCAATTATTTATATTTCGCAGTTGCTATTTTTTCTACTTATTTTCGCGTTAAAAAAATTATTCGTATTATTATTCGAAATTTTAACTTTAAAAATTAAATTATGCTGAAGTTGTTTTGAGCTACTGCACTTAAGCACTTATACTCTTTTTTAACATGAGGTATTTTCAAAACCCCTCTTTCAACCTTGACTAGATTATTGTTTTCACTTTATCAGACTAAGCAATAATTGACCTCAGATCTGCATACCTCCTCGAGGAGGCTGTATTTTGCAACTATGTTTATTTGTGTATTTGCATATATAAACCTGTCAGGTATCAAAACAAAAATTTCCAATTTTTGTTGTTGTTTAGCGACGTTCTTACAAAAGAATAGGCCCAGTGTTAAAAGTTCAAATGAAAATTAGAAGTTTTTCCTCCTATACGTATCTCCATATAAAAAAAATGAGAATAAAAGCTGATTTAGTTGACGTGAACTAAAGAGTGTAGCCGACAGTGGCGTAACTATAGGGAAGCGACAGGAAGCAACGCTTTCGGGTTCTTAAAGTTTTCTTTAATTGACTTCCTAATCAATCCTAATACTAAGGCCGCTGCCCTTTTTTGCTAAGTTCAACAAATTTTATTGAAGAAATACCTGTACAATACATTGATTAAAAAATAATTATATTATTAAAATTAGTTAATAATTATAAAGATTTTTATTTCGTTGCCCACAAAATTCACTTCTCCCCATACAATACATTTATACCATTTTTTCCAATTCTGGAAACAATTGTCGATTCTCGGATTGTCGATGAGTGTAGGGGATATCTGGAAGAAGTATGATCTCTTGATATAATCGTTAGAAAATCCTTGATGTTAGGTTAAGTTTAGAAGGCGTGTGCTGACAGTTGTCAGCACTTCCACTTGGAGACATATATTGTCCATTGTGATGTCCTCAAAAATTTTGCCGGGAGAGGCGAGTTGCTAACCTTTTCCTTGATGTTTCTTTAATGCTGATCGAATGTTATCATATCAAATCGAGTATTTTTGTTCGAAAATTTTCTATAATACCCTGTATAATACCCTGATGACTATCTCTACAATATTATGTGTTCACATGCAAACATAAAAACTTTTCGCTTTCATGTGAATATTCGTCAGCATATAAATTGCTTCGTTTCGTATAATTTTTTCTTTTTTCTGAAGTATGAATTAACTTTTGTTTTTATACTTTTGACAGTTGTAATAAAAAGTGAACAGAATATGGCCAAAGTCTAAATGACCACAATTTTTTCTAGTTTTATTTTTTTCTCTATTTTGGCTGCAAGCTATGTGAATATTTGCATAAATTCCGCACACATCCGAAACCTTGAAAAAAAGAACTTCAACGCTCATAAGTAAATAGGACACATGTGCCCCATCATCATCTTTGTTTTCCTATGCTGCGGACGAAAGAAAACTGCACGTGTTAAATTTTTACTGCTGGGCATAAAAATGGCTCCTGTTTACACTGGAATAATCGCCATCGTCGAACTTCAAATTTGATTCACATTTGCACTTGTAGTATTCAAATTTTGTGCAAACATTTACACATTTACACATTTACACACTTACATATTTACATATTTGAATATTTGTACGATTGACTTTGAATACAAAACTCCATAATATGCTTATACGTCCTGAGGTGTTAAAAAATGGAAAAACAAGAGAAAAAAATTAAATATAAATAAAAAATAAAAAAGATATCATCATATGGAAAAACGGGAAATACACCTGTCATTCAAAATAATTTGAAATGCTACCCTCGTCTTTTCGAAATATTCAGAATAGAAAAATAACAAAAAATTGAAAAAAGTGAAAAGTCATCAAACCTCTTCCATAAAATTTTATTTGAACTACAATTATACTGCGAATAGGCCTCTATTTTTTCCCTTAATATTGCTGCCAAATATAACCCGCGGCTGATATTCAATTTGCCTGTGTCCACCATGAAAAGGCTCAATTTTGAAAAATCAAATGTGCCAAAAATAATAGATCAAAGGATGGGAGTGTGTAGTCCTCGAAAAGAGGAAAAAAGCGCTATCGAAAAAATGTTAACAGAAAATAAAATGTTCGATTTGGCATTTTGTTTCACATTTCACAGAGTGAATGATTGGAAATTGATTTTTCTTTAAATATTTAATAAAATTTACACAGAAATACTTTTTCCGGAAATCATTTTTTAATATTTTTGAGCGAAATGGGTTTAAAAAAAATGCATATTTTTAACTTATCATATATGCTTCCGACTTTTATTTTGGGAAACATAATGTTTCCAAGGTGTAAATAAAGACAAAAAATTGTTGAAAATCAAAACATAGTGACTCCTGTCATGTTATGAGAAGCTTAGCATTACTTAATATCGACATTTATGTCGTATGTCGTTGAATTTTACCAACAGAAAATAGAATCCTTTTAATAGAATCTGATATTTATAATTTGATAAAAATTATTATAAAATTTAACAATAATAAAAAACGTGTTCACTTAATTATAATTTTTGTGATCATGAATGTGGATAACATTATTCACGACAACCAATACGTACAGAGTAAGGATCAGATCTAAAACTACAGAAAAAATGCCAAAGAAGACAAGAAAAACATTATCATGAAGCTTGAATAATTATCTAATAGATCATGTGGATACGGTGTTACATTAATGACATTTTGGTGACAACGTCATTTAACTTCAAGTAAGTTTGGCATAAGTAAATTTTAATGGCAAATAATTTTAAGCACAATTTAGTTGAATTTAGTTTTTGATAAAGTTAGCTTTATCTTGCTGTTGAGAAGTAAATGCATTGAGAAATAAATAGTAATATTTAGAGTTCTAGTGATTTAGTTTTAGTTGCTGTTTATAGCAGAAAGCACGCTAATGTGTAATGTTCACTGGCAGATGTATATATCACTCCCTAGATGTATATATAACCATCTGAAATGTTAAAAGCTTCAGATAGGTTAAACCATTTCAGTTCTTTTAGTGATGGCAGACATACTTCTTCTGTCTATATGTCTGTAGCGCATATATATCGTTTTTACTACTGAATTTTGTGTGGTAGTACAACAAGCTAATATATCTCAGTATATATGCAGGATATTCACTATAACAAAAATATTGTGATCACTGCTAACACTAGAGTGAACATTTTTAACAGAAGCGTAGAGTGTACTCTTTCTGTCAGCATGACATTTTTCCGACGTATACATTTTTGTAATCTTAGTATCAAAAAATTAATTTGGGTGCCGAACTGTCCTCTTATCCCTTTCTGGCATCAGATTGAATCAGTCTATACGTGAAGGTAGTAAACCTTAAACATTTCTGTTACAGATAAATCGCAAGTATCATAACAAAACTTGAGCATTGGATTAAGAAGGATCAAGAAGATTTACATAATGTCTTACATATTATTAATATATAAGATCATGTATATAAAGTCTGTTAAATGTCGTCACTTATAATAATGCTTAACAAAAACGTTTCTTTGTGAGAAGTACGAAGTCTTTATATGTTATGAAGTCTATATATGTAACTAAAGTACCAGCAAACTTATAAACATTCTTTGTAAATTTAATATTACCATCGTTTGCTCTCATACGATTTCGAATACAGACCTTAGTATTAACAATCAAGATTGCTAATCACAAGCCTACTTACAATACTTGAACAATTTTTATGTATAAAACCCCTGGGTAGCTTTAGTTTGAGTTCTGGGAAAGTATATGTTGAAAAAAAATTAGCAAAAGAGTTAGCAAGATTCGGTGATCCTTCAGCATAACTTTTCTTATAAAGTTTTTATCGTGCCAGTTCCAGACAAGAAATGATTAAGAATAACTTGATAGTTATAGTTTATATTGAAAACTTACATAAATTAACTTGAGGACAATCTTTTCTATCTGGAAAAAGAAAAACAGAAACAGATAGAGCTTAATTTAATAATTGGTTTAAAAAATTTGAAACAAACCGCTTTGATAGACCAGTATGTGTATATTAGAAGTACTTCATACACGGACTGGACTCAACTTACTCTTAAGCCTAGTTTACACTACAAAAAATCTTTAAATCTTTAATCTAACTTGATCTTAATCTAAACTTGATCTAAATTTATCTTGCTATTTTTAATATGATATGTTCTATTTTACAATCCCATATTAAAGATAAAATTGAAAAGTACTACTAACTTCTATATTTACTTGGCATCTGGTAGCACGATGTACGGGCACTAGTTCTAGTGCGGGGTTTGGGTTTAAATCCGAAGTCTAGTTTTAAAATAAGCTTTAAGGGCCTTCTAAAAATGTTTTTGTTTTTGATTTATGCGGGGCTTACAGCCTATCAGATTAACCTATCCTTATCATGTTATTTGCAATATGATATACTTCAGTTTCCAGTTTTTTTTTCAAGCAGAAAAAAACAAAATTTTGTTTCTATTATTAATTTTAAAACAGAATATTTTACATATAGCATAAGCCAGTTGTTAGAAATATTAAAATTGACTTTCAACTTTACATAGGTTTTTACCATTTAATCAATATAAAGGTATCCATTTACTTAGACTGGTCTGAAAATGTTTTTAATAATATAAAAATTTAATCAAAATGGTTTTTTTCTTAATATCATTGAATGATTTTTAGGAAAATTTGTATGCACACAATGTTGCATTAAACTTTTACTCCAATGCTCTACGTCATTAGTTTTGCAATAAAGTTGCCACAGTTCGAATATTTTGCATATTTTCACTCAAGCACTGCAAATAAAAATGTTCTGCTTAAATGAAATTCGAAAATAAAAGCAGTAAAGAATTGAGGTAAAATATCATTACTGCTAATGTCATGACTCCCCCATGTACTCACAGCTACAGACATAGCAACATTTCAGAAGAATCATAAGGAACTCAGAACAGGAACTGAGGCACATACCTCGCTGCCTTCTGCCACTTCTTACGGTTATGGCCGTGAAATAAAGACATTTACATATTTGTGCACGTATTCTATCCTAGGCGTACTCATACATATCAAATGAGACATGCTTATGGGATTGCTTACTGTCTACACGGCTAACACTGCCTGTATGCACACACCAGCAAGTCATTTTCTTGTAATTTTTTTATGAATCAAATGAACTTACATTGCGGTGTTAGAGTCTGGCAACTCTAGCAGTTCGAAGAAGATGAAATTATTTGGCTGCACTTATTAATAATTTGCATATATAATATTTTAGTAGAAGCGCAGCTACATATACGGACTGACTCTAACAACTGTCTAAGTCACTTCCATTGTAAACTCTGCACAATTACACAATTCTTACACATAACACCTCACACAATGCAGTGTGGAACAATTTGTGCTGGCAAAGTGCTGCTTAAATAAGGGAGAAAATTTATATATAATATGAAAAATGCTAATTTTTTAGTTGTTTAGTGCAATGTGCAGCTTCACAAGCACACAAGCACACAAGTTGCACATATTTCCATATCAGAAATTCCGCATACACAGGAGGGAGTGTAGAACAATTCCAGCAGCCAACTAACAACACATGAAAGCGGCTTGCGGTATTTGTTGTATTTTTCATTTGGAAAATGTTTCATTCATTTTCTTGCAGCACTTAAAAATGCTTAAGTGCACTTGTGGCCTTGGCCACCGTCTGTTGCCACTCCCACTCTAACTTAACACTCATGGCTACACATAGATTTCCACTGTAACATAAACACTTCCAGCATCTTCTGTTGTATGATTTCTTCTTTTTCTGCATTTAACATAAAATGAAGAAAGGAAAAAATATTTGTTGGTGGTGATATTTTGTTTAGAACAAAAAGTATTCTTTCTTCTGGACTTAGTTGTTGCGGTCGTTTGTGCAAGTGCCTGTTGTTATTCTTTGAATTGTTGTTGTTTATCGTGGTCTTGCACCATGCCGCCTAAAAGTGCGCAATACAATTTGCATAATTCCCAACGAACGCAGCTTAATGCAAATGAGAGCAAATTGAAAATAGTTTAATGCTGCTTTGTTGTTGTGTTGTTGTGTTGTTGCTTTGGCTTCCCTCTGATGGTTCTCGAGCTTCATATGTTGCCGAGGCTTTCGGAAACTTAAACCGCAAGTGTTGCGGTTCACTTCTGTTGTTATTACAGTCGCGGTTTTATTGCTTTAAATTATATCTGAGATTTTAATTTGTTTTGATTTATGAATTTTAGATTTTCTAAGCGCTTTTAGACTTACAAAGTAAACGGGAATAAAAACTTTGTTGAAACTAAAAATTTATTTTACTTTTTAATAATGCAAAGTTCAATTTGAATACTTCCTTAAGTATCTTTTGGAAAAACTGTATAAACATCTTTTTTAAGTTCATATTAAACATTTATAATTCCATTTTCATTTAGTTAAATATAACATATTTTTAATTAAAGCGAAAAAGTAATGTTTCCCGCAAATGCTATCTTATTGGTACAAAATTTGATAAAGTTTAAACGCAATAAAATATATGTTTTTTACTCTTTCACGAATGATGACATATCAAATGCTGTAAATGCCATTGTAAAAGTATGTTTAGTACAAAAGTTACGCCATCTCTTGGAAAATTCAAAAAACTAAGCTATACACCCAATCTATGCACAGTAGACGTCCAATATAATGAATACCCAATTATATAAATGACAAATTCCCGTCATTGCCTGTTCTATATTATATGTTAAGTATAATAAGTCACCATGACATTGACATGTCGTAAATTAGGAACATAAATTTAACCGCTTGGTCATGTCATGCGAATGGAAGAAAATGCTTCGCTTAGAAAGGTTTTCAATTTGATATCCGCTGATTGGAAAACGCGGCAGAGTTCTCTCTAATCTTTGGTAGAAAACCAAGTGAAAAACGATATGAAGACAATCGATGTTAATAACTGGCGACAGCCATCCACTGATTGAGCTGGCTGAAAATGGCTACTTGGCCAAGAACGACTCACACCTCTCATACATGTCTATCCAATTAAGGTACAGTGCTAGTTATCTGCTTTAAGTAAAACAAAACCTACAGAGCACTATGGACCAGTTCCTGTTATTTTTCTTAGGTTATCAATAATTTGTTTTTTATAAACTTTTGTGAAAAAGCGTATAGCGAACTATATTGTCATATTATGCTGAATGTAGCTCAATCATGAGTTTGATATGATATTCATACACATAGTTTATATTAATTGTGATCAGCTAAGTGTTCAATTTCTTGCTCTTAGATTATATTACTGCCAATAAAGAAGCAAATATCATCATACACTAATTTCTATTGTACGCTAACGGCCTTTACATACGGCATTATTGACATTACTAATATCTACCTATTTCAATAAATTAATACTTTTTTTTACACTATATTAATTTATTGTACTTAAATATTTAACATATGTTTTCTGACAAGAAATCTTTTTTTTAAATAAAAAAGAAAGTTGTAGTCAGAAAATTCAAGAATTCAAGAAATAGACAAGTGAATGCTTGGAGTGACTACAGTAATTCACATATAAATCCGTCCATAAAAAACACCGATATCATATTATAACTTATGGTAGTTTTAGAAATAGAAACGTACATAAATGGCCAGTATTTATACTTAACCTACTGCACATAACTCTTTCGGATACTACCGAATATATCAGCACTGATCTATGGTAGCATTTTTTAATTTAATTGTTTATAGGTCATTTTTAGATTGCAAGTATCAGGAATTGTCAAATTTATTAATTTGTTTTTATATATTATTTATAATTATTAATTTATTGTAATATATTCTAATATTCTGGAAACTATAAAAAGAACAACTGTTGATTTTTTTTATTGTCAAATCGACAAATGTTTTTGTATGTGAATTAAATGAGACATTATTATGTTCCATTCTAAGCTGATAATGTCAGCACAACCATTTCGAGCACTACTTATCATTTGTTTCTTGATCCGCATAATGTATCTTATCAAATTTCTACGAGTTTGAAGAAAAAAAGAAAAAAATATATAAACAGAACCAAAATAGTCACACTGATAAGGAATGAAAAAAGATAAGAGCAGTATGCGTGTAACCGTCGAAAAGTGCAGTTCTAAGTGTTTTTATGAACAAAAAAAATGATTAAATATTTTATAAATATTTTAATAATATTTTCTATACTAAAAGTTAATTTTGCCGATCACATAACTGTGACTAGTGCGCCGCGGGTGCAAGGAATAACGATTACAAAAATTTCACCAGAAATTGTGAAAGAACTAAAGGATTTTGTGAATTTGATACCAAAAGCCACTGTTGATGAAATTGTTGCCAAACACTACATTATTGACGGAAATTTTCGTGAAGCATTAAAATATTTGCGTAGCACGCAGTTCACACAATTGCTGGAGCAAGCACAGCAAATTCCCGAAGTTATTGAAATTTTAGATTTTCTGCATCTGAGCCAAAGTGGCAGTGGAGTCGTCGAGCAAGCCACATGTGAGCTGCCGCACTTGGAAAAACTGACAGCATTCAATGTCGTTGAACCACTATTGGATATTGTGTTGTTGAATGATGCGGATGTGGCATTGCACGCCTACGATGTACGCACATTCAGTACTTTCGTAGAGGAACTTATGCAGCATTTACCACGAGATAGATACGTTCAAATGATTAATGAAAAACGACAGAAAAGTGCAGCGTTTGCGGAATTTTACAACGCTTTACGGAGTGTGCAATTTAGGCCATTGGTTGAGTCGGCTCTGGTAAGTGGAGGAATGCATCGCACCAACAAATTTAATGTGTATTGAAAAAAATATTTTTTTTTTCTTTCATAGAAATCAGCAAATTTAGCGACTATAATAAAGACCTTAAATTCACATGATGTTGATGTAAAAACATTGGAGCCAATAGGGTTCACAGTGCTCTCTTGGGGTCCGTCAGTTTAGCAAGTACTAAGCAAGCTGGTGTGAAATGAAAAAAATATTGCTTATATTCTTGTTAATATTGTTTAGTAAAATTAAAGACTGAATTAATATAATTATGCTTTTTGTTTTGACTTCAGATATCGTTTTAGAAGCAACAGGTTGCGGATATTATAATGAGTGGATGTTTTACATTAATACTCTAGTATATAATAAAATAGTTTAGTTTTTAGATTCGTTGAAGTTTTCGTGATTTTATATAGCAATTAAAAAATAATTTAATGTTTTAATGACTAAAATTATTAATAATAGTTTTATTTCTGAAACGGGAAAATTGGTCAAAGGTTAAAAAAAATCATAATAGCACCCTGAAGATGACTAAAGAATATAGTTCAAATATTGGTGTAAATAAAAATAATTTTTAAAACTATTTTTTTAAAAAAGTCTGTTATTTAACAATTGATCAATTAGTCCTTTTCAAATACAAATCATTATAAATTTGATCTTTAAAGTCAATTAAACGCAAAAAACTTTTTTTTGATAGAAATAATTTTGTAATAGAAAGAAATCGTATTAGTGCATATTCAGCCAAAAATTTATTTAATCACTACTGTTCAAAAAACTTTCTATGAAATAATATAAAACTTTATTATGAATAAATATTATTCATAAATAATCATTGTGATATGTCAATAATTTGAGAAATCCTTTTATGCAATAGAAACCTAATATTTATTGTACATTAGAATTTTTATAAAATAATTGTCTTATATTCAACATACGTAAGTAACTTAAAAGTGTTTTACGAGGCACATTAGTCTAACTAGCGTAATTTATTTACGACATAAGATATGCGGCTTATGTCTTCTACTCATACTTAGGCGTTATGTACTCACACTTTTCCGACTTCCAGAATTTCATCTCTTTGCCGCATACACGCACAGACACAGCATCAGTTGTGAATTGCTCTTCCGGCTTAAATGTGAGAAATGCTTGCCATTTCCACCTGATGGTCGTGGTTTCAACATTTTACCTTTTGAACGCAAAACTTTAAGGACCCTTTATCATTATGAGCGCAATAACATCTTACGTTTCGTAGGGACTTTTAGTTAACTTCCGCTTACTAAGTTTCGTTAAGCGGAAGCTGTTGTTTATTTAAAAGTAAGGTCAAACCTTATTTTACAAACAAAAAATAAACAAACAAAATATTAAGAAATACACAAACGAGCGGTGAAATAAATGTTTTTTCTTAGACAAAAGATGAAAACTTTACAGACGCACATCTGTAAAAACTAATTTTCAAGCTCTTAAAGTGGTTTCCTTAAGAAAGTGATTCAGTTTTACTAGACCACAATATTTTCTTTACAGAATTCTGTGTTTATTAATAAATTATATTAATTTCAACTATTATTATTAACAATTAAATATTTAAGTATTTAATTAGAATAGAAATTGTTCTATTTCTAATTGTAAAAATACCTGTACCAAAAAATCGATATTAATGAAACGAAGATAGTAAGCGGAGTCAGTTTATAAGTAACATTACTTTCTTGAGGTATTGACGAGGTATATACCAGCATATATAACAACCCATTGTTAAACATAATTTATACGTCATACCAGATAAACCACCAAAAGAACATATAAACAGCAAAGCAATCAGCATGTAGATAAATACTCCTCTATTCAAGTAAAAACTAACCAACATAATAAGTCTATTAACTTTACTATGTCTATAATTCCAAACGATAGGACTGTCATCTTGAAAATAGTTAGAAAAGTAATAGATTTTAAATCTATTAATGGTTAAATGTTTCAATGCCTATAATTGAAACATAAGGAGCAACCACTTTCCATTTCTCTCCAGAACCACAAGACTCGATAAACATCATTATAGGATAGACTAAGTCTATAAGAATAGTCTAGATGTTTTAGTGGTTTCCTATCGGGAGTTGGTAGTACTGAGTCTCTTTATAATTTTAGTCATATTGTCTTTTCACCGAAGATGCGGTTTTACTTCACCATGTTGTTTGTTCAGCGAGAACCGAATCACACATCTTTTTAGCCTGAGCAGTTCTATCTATTTGTACAACATGAGCAAGTCAAAAGAATCCGCTGAACTTTTATGCGCTTAACTATATCAGAGTTGCAGCATATTCAATACAGCTTATCGTTTCATCTAATACGATACTTCTTCCGAACGCATAAGAGACCATAAATCTTCCGAAGAATTTTTCTTTTAAATGCTCCCAAAGTCTGCACTGTTAATTATTTTTTAATCTTTTGCATCATACAGCAGGACCGGCATAATGCTTTGTCAAGAGATGGTGGTTGTATTTCTTAATTCCCTACAAAGCCCGGAAAAACATCTTTTGACTAGAATGATTCTTGAATCTCGAGGCTGTTATTATTGGTAGTGTTTATGCTGGTTCCCAAATAAACAAAGTCATTTACCACTTAGAGCTTGTAGTTATTAACAATAACATAGGTGCCAAGGTGCTCAGGAAATTTGTTTGTTGACACAAAGTCCTTTGTATTGACCTCATATACCACAAGACCTACTTGTTTCGCTAGTTTTTTGTCATAGTAAAAAAGGAGCGTATAATCATTATACCTTTAATAATAAGACTGTAGGTAAAACATGGTATTTATTTTTTTTTTTTTGTAATTTGTAATGATGAAGTGGAGTGCTATCTGCACTGTCATCTCATTTTGTTTTTTGGGATGGTTTTCGACAAAACTACTTTCGTATTTCTTTGCGAAGAATTTCTTATTCATCCACGCCGTAAAATCTACATAAAGACCACCGCTTCTCTTCCAAATTAATAGCTTTTCAGATTGCTTTTCGCTTTAGTTTAATTTGCCTCCAAATCTTTCTCCTTTTTTCGAAGCAGGTTTCTGTTGAATTGTGTACTTTTGTTCGAATTTTCTTCTAGTTCTTTCATTTTTTTAATAATATTCTCGATAGTGAAGTGACCTTCAGAGTTATGTTATCTTCCGCATATCATTTAGATGTATCTACTGTATATATAGAAAATCTATATATATCAATTTTTAATATATACGAACTTAGCAGTGTATAAAATTGGCCTGTTCTTCTTTTTCTGTCTAGTTATTTTCGAAAATATCCATGACCAGATAGAAATTATGTGACATAGTAGATAATCCCAATTCAGTTTCCTTCTGCCCTCTAGTTTACATTTGGGACACATGGCCTTTACTATCATACTAACTTACAATACTAATAAAAAAGCATATAATGACAATTAATTTAAAATTTATTAAAATTTTAAAAAATAAACATTTCGAATTCATTACTGACCACTGACACTATAAATTCCATTAATTTCATTATTATTTCGAACTGAAGTGAGGTATATAAATCCCCTGTGTTTACTAACATTGGTAGTGAACCTTTAATTAAATTGCAATCAAGTGCAGTATTTTTATTAAAATAAATCAAATTTTATTAAATGGCAACATTTCATTAGTAACCGCAACATTTCCGTAACGCAGAAAATTCTAAACGAAAATGTCAACACTGAAATTTATATAAAATTGCATTTGCTGCTTAGAATCCGTTTGCCACTTTACTGAAATTAATTACTGTTTAGTTATTTTGTGGCATTGAACATCCCTGTCCCCGCTCGTGTTGTTGATTTTAGTACTGCTTGCTAATTATAAGTGTTGCCTACCGTATTATTGTTGTTGAGTAGTTTTAGACAAGTTTAATGTATGTTAGCATGTTAGCTTAGCCCTCGCAAGGCGTACTGCACTCCGTTTCCGTATCATAAAGTGAAATTTTTCAAAGGAAAAGCAAATAGAAAAATACTAGTAAATACACTAAATAATCGTATAGCAAAGCACGCTACGTCGCACCATGTCGCATGCCACATTCACTCATTGCCTTTAAATTAGCTGCATAACGGCAGCTATAACAGTTCAACATGACGGTAATTTCTTATATTTCTAAATTTTGACAAATGAACCGTGACAAACTCACACTTACACTTACACAGATACACACAAACACTTGTGCACAAATTCACCTGTCAATAGCAGCAACCAAACCACACTGCATTGCATGCAACTCTGTTGTTTTACTTCTACGTTTCCGTTTCCATATTCATCTGTTCCAGTTGTTCTTCGAGTTCGAGTCTTGATGTTGGTATTACTGTTTATAAGCTAGCGTACTTTATGTTCTTTTTATAGTTTCTATGCTAGTTTTGTTAACATTTCTCTCACACAATTGTATTGCAGTTTTATTGTAGTTTTATTTTTTTTTTTTTTGGCTACAATTTCCACTTATATAGTACCATTTGTTTCAGTTTTTCTATAATATTCGAAAGTATCCTTATATCGCTAACTCTTTATTATTTATTTTATTTGCTTTGTTTTTTTTTTAATTTATTCTAAATTTTTGGCTGGTGAGTAATTCATTGCTTCATTCGAAAAAATAAATAATGTAGTGTGTATGAATTGAACACGAAAATCGCATGCAGTTAATCGTGTCTTCTGTGTCGTACGCCATGTTGCTTTACTCTGAAATCAATATGGCGGCTGTGCTAGCTTCACAAATGACAGGTTTTCATTGACGTTTCATCGGAAGGAAAGTTGAAGGAACTTTTTCTGCCACTGCTGTTGCTATTTTGCCGCACTTGCCATTGCTTATTTGGCGTTGTTGTATTTCTGCTATGTTATTAACATAATAATTGATAACTTGGCTCATTTAAGTTGCCTGGCGCAAATGATATGTTAATGCTATGCAGTTAGTGGCATAAGAACGTTATGGTGTAGCGTTCACTATTTGCACTTTGAAAAGTAATCACACAAAAAGTCACAAAGTTGAATAAACCAGAGTTTATAGCCTCGACTAAATAGACAAATCGACGTTGAGGTGCACAACAATAACTCAATGAAAAGTTTTATTACTTCGTAAAAGAATATTTTATATTCTACTTAAGTAAATAAACTGAGAATAAGTTGCATTCTGTTTGACGAGTACATGTTTCAGGATAATGCAGTGTAGCTATACTAGTTAATATATGTAATTAGCTAAATGGC
The DNA here is from genome assembly GCF_002237135.1 of Teleopsis dalmanni. Taxonomy (NCBI): domain Eukaryota; kingdom Metazoa; phylum Arthropoda; class Insecta; order Diptera; family Diopsidae; genus Teleopsis; species Teleopsis dalmanni. The sequence continues at coordinate 27,866,260 of NC_051847.1, read as the reverse complement.
ATGGTTTGTGGCCTGATATCGTTATTGTTCTATTTCAGTTATAATAAAATATGAATAATGTTTTATAGTTACATTGAGCTTACTAACAATATACTAACTCGTAAATCCACGCATTATGGATTAAACATACTGAGGTACATAGAAGAAATTATTATGAAAATTACAACAATGATATACTCATTGATAAGTGAATGACAGCTTAAACTATATTCTATATGAACAAATGATTAGTTTTGAAATTACACATTTTAAACAAATTGCACTATTTATTAAATTGTATTTAGCTATGCAGAATGACTAGTCGAGTTAGTTGTATTTCTTCGCATACTTAAATATAGCTGCTCATACTAATAACATCCTTTTCGTATGTATTTATTGAATATTTATATACTGAAATAGTTATTTCAGTATTCTATATGAGATACTACAAATTGATGCATTTTATTTCATTTTTAAATATAGCTCCTCCTAATAATAACATCCTTTATGTATTTATATATTAAATATTTATATAATAAAATAGTTACTCATGATAATTACACTCTATTTGAGCTATACAACTGCCTGGTTAACGATTAATTTGCCTCTGCACTGGCAGCACTAATGGGAACGAAAACCAAATACTAAAATAAAGAAACCCGGTAAAAATACTTAATGTAAGGGATCTGAATGAGACTGTTTTAGATAGACTGATAAATGTTTTTGCTTATTGTGGCTTCTACAGTTCATCTAGCAGCTTTAAAATTGGGAGCATTTCCAGTATCAGAGTTTTTCCTGTATATGACCTCTCGACAGATCACAAAATCACTCAGGTTTTTCTAATTGACGTTAGGATGTCTCGTCTGAGCACACAGTCGACTCTTTCGTTATCTTCGCGTTTTACACATTCTGGAATCCATCAAAAACTATGTGCCCTCTCGGTAGTGCACAAAATGGTTTAGGTTCAATTAATTGAACTGATTAATTAATTAATTAATTAAAATGTGTATGCAGTTAAGAAATAAAATTACAAACAACACGGCTTTGAAGGTAAAAACTAAGATGCCTTTATTTGATAACATTACTGTAAATTTGTGACAAAATGATTTTGTTCTACTGGGTTCCGTCACTGGAATTTTTTTAGTGTCTAAATATAAGCTTTCATTCCTGTTTAAACTCCTACAAAATAAACTTTGTTATAATAATAATTACTTTGTTTAATATAATTACACATGGAGATTATTATTATTTTTAAAATACTTACACCCATTTCTATAAAATATCCAATCCTTATAAGCATCTCGTATTAGTCAATCCAATTGCTTTGAAAATATTTTTGTTTTCTAATAAAATTTAATTAGATTTAGAATAGAAAGCCAAGTACTTACATTTCGCTTCTTACCTTGTGTACAAGCTTTTTTTATTAGAATTTTCCAATCCTAATTTTTATGTGTTTTAAAGATATGAGTTTTGTCAGTTAAGGCCCTCAGCATTTACCGATAGGCACAATAGAGATTTAATTCGACTGAATGTGGTTTGGAAATTGATGCGAATTTTACGTAATTCCAGATAAACGGAGGTGCGTGAGAATAGGTTAAACTCGGCCAGATTACAGATGAGAACACCAATGTCTACCAATTTATCTTCAGTTTTCCGAAATACGTAGATCCGCATTGAAGTGGGAGCATGATTTGGAGCGACGAATAGAACGATGTCTTCTGCAGGTATATTCGCAGTCGCTTGAAAGTAAACTTTGCCCATTGGGCTCTTTTTGAATAATTTATTTGCATCAGGCATAATTGAAGTTAAATTTTGCTTTCAAAACCGTAAGACGTATACGAAAACAAAAACAAAAATTTCCGCCAAAATATGTAACAATATATTTCAAATAATGATAAATTATAGTTTTTAAAATACTTAATAATTTTATTGTAAAAGTCAAAGATAACTTTTTTATATTTTATATAAAATATATTTTGAATTCTAATTTTTGACAATTATACTTCTCTTCTATATTACACAAGTCAAATACTACCTTAAAGCAATTACAGATAGCTCAAAACCTGGGTTTAAGAAAACTGTTTAAGATTCCATGGTATATTAGATCAACAGACATACATAGAGATCTTAGGATTGATTCAGTGAAAAAATATATCAGAGACAGAGCTCTAAAATTATTCACTAAAGTTGATACGCTAATTAATCCCGCCCTAACAATCCTCAAGTCCACTTCTGGACTCTCAGGAAGATATGTTGATTTAAGGTCCGTCATCAACTAAAAGACAAATAAATGATATGATTTTTTTTTTTTAGCCTAGTTAAAGCCTAGTGTGGGGTAGAGATAAGCCCCCCATCCATTATAGAGTAAAAGTGCGTAATAGCACTAACTCAAGAAGAAGAAGAATCAAGAATCAAGACAAGTCTTCTTATTCTTATTTAAGTTGGTTTTCTATCTCATTTGTAGACTTAACATGATTGCCAATGACTTTGGTAGCTTCATTAAATACAAATTGAAACTAAAAGATGAAAAAGAAGTCATCATTTATAATAATTTTATATATTTTTTTATAGTGGAGGAAGTCCTTGCACATCATTTGTGGCTTGATAAGTTGTAGCCACAACTATAAGTTTTTTATGCTATAATATAATCACTCAAACACCTAATTTTGTCTTAAACGCATTTAAAGCAGATGGTTCAACATACGATTTCCAAAATTCCACGATTCTACTTTTATAACCTGTATCAAAACTAAAAATGTGGTTAAATTGGGTATATGATAATCTAATAAGAGTCTTCGGAATGGCACTTTGAAATTGTGACGAAATCAAGAACAATAGTTTCAGTATTGATAATAGTGTTTTTTTTCGATAACCTGATCTATTTTTTTCGATAACTAGAGGGTATGCAAATAAGAAGTGTCTACGTTATTATCTGTTATAGCAGGATATGTGGCCAAGCTCGCCTTACCTTGTAATATCTTCTGTAGAACATGTCAATCGGCACTCGCAGTAAAATATACCAAAATATCCGCTGTGTCTATGTCCAGGCTTAACCAGAACCAAGCTTAAGTTTTTTGTTTCCCCTTCACGTAGCACACATGGCGATTCGATTTGATTAGTTACAAGTATTTCGTTAGTTCCTTCCTTGTTAATTTAAATAAATATTATGCTTTTATTAAGTTAAAGAATACAATTTAATAAGAAATGCAAGACAGGTCTTCAGCCGTCTGTCAAACGATTCGAGTCGTTTATGTCCATAAAAAAAAAAAATACGTTGAAAAAGTTGAAGGAAACATGTTAAATCATTCTATAAAAAATGTATATCTTATAGGACTGAGACAAATTCCTGCACTGTTGTTTTTTTAAGGTGACAATATAAATTTTAATAGCGGTTACTGTTTATACGGTATGTACTTCATGAACATGTTCTATATTAATTTCAGATTTATAGTGCCTTTTCTCTCTTCACCTACTGTACCATTTCCACTTTTATACTATATTATTTACAGACGTTCTCACTATAAGACTATTACTATAAATTATAGTAAATATGATATTTAATACACTCGATTAATCCTACTAAATATATTAATGTATATATAAAATCCGTTTCATAATTTTATCTGTTAAAGTGCCACTTTAATGACATTTACGTTGTATGACATTGTTTATATAAGAAAAATTTTAACCTTATAATTACTTTAAGCCATTGGTTGTATAAATATTTAAGCAATGTAAACAAATACCAAATATTCAATGAAATTTAATACACTTGAGCATGTAAACACGAAGGAATTCATTTAAATTTCCTATGGCAGGCATTTTGTTGAGAATCCAATTAAGAATATTTTGACAATAATTCGAATATTCTAATATTAAATCATCTGCTATAGGCAGGCAGGCAACATCAACGACAGGACATGGAATGTGATGTGATGTGATGCGATCTTATCTGGCAAGGATGCAAAGCATAATGGATTCATCAGTTAAATTGAAATAGAAAAAAATACGAAAATGATTTCTTTATGGAAATTGAGTGCCTGAGTAAAAAGCGTCTAAAGGAAATTATTTTGAATCCATTTAGAAAATTCAATACTACGTACGAGTATTTGTTGTAGGTGCAATTGCTTTTGCAGATACTTGATAGGAAATTTCAAGATATTTCAGATACTTATATTACTGATTTTGTAAGAACTTAATTTAACATATTTTCCTTAAAAATATATATTTTTGGCAGCAAGACAAATTTAAATACTCGTATATTTGGATTTAAAAATGTATATATACATGTTAAAGTGTTAAATGGAAAATAAATCAAAATAAAATTATTTTAATTTAGTTGAAAAAAAAGTTAATTTAAATTTGATTAAAAATATTTCTCTCAATTGCAATTACAACTCATTTTATACAAATGAAAGCATAAATAATTATATAAACTCAAACATACAATATATCCTTTCAAAACTGAAAATCTTGTTTTGCCTAATATTTTCTTTTACAACACTGTTTTGTAATTGTCTGCTTCAGTAGAAGGAAAAGCTTCCTTTCCTTCTCGCAATTAGTGCAATTGAAATCAAAGAATTTTCAATTTTAAGTAGCAACAACCTTTGTGAGTGCTTCTTGCTTGAGGGAAGTGCTTAGTAAAGTTCCGATACATTCCTGTCTTTGCGTCTGAATGGTGTTACATTTGTAATTTCGTACTCAATATTGCAATAGAAGTGTTGTCTTAGCAAAGTGAGTGCTTAATTACAAGAAATAATGTTGATAATTTGCCTCACTTGAAATCGACACAATTGAATAAAACAAAATTAAATGGAAGCAAAGTGGATTTTGTGATGTAGAAGCAGACATTCACCGAATATAATTACAACACAAGCCTTCAGGCAATTTAAGGTTGTTAATTCAAATTTACAAAAAAAAAGTGTAAATCTACATGCCATGGATATGAAAATTAAGCAAGAAATTTGAAGAGCTTGTTCAATATATTTGAGATTAAATTTCTAGTATTTGCTGCAATTAAAGCCGGAACAAATATTTGTTCGAATTGGTATTAAATTGAATACGTAGTTGGATTTATACTGAAATTAACTGTAATTAAAGTAATGAGCTTGGCAGATACATTTAAGGGATTTGTTACAGAATGTAAGTTATATTGATTCAAATCACCTATCTGAATATATTGGATAACAGCATTCCATATCTGATTTCGTAAATATAACATAATTGTAATTAATTTTATGTTGAAAAAAAATTATATTATTAAATATAAATTGAATAAAAATGAAATCTGAACACTAATACAAAACTACTTCCATATTAACAAATATTAGTACGGTTTAGTAAGGTTGTCAGGTAAATAATATGTTATCATCATTTACGGTTATCTATGCTTTAAGGTAATCCTAAAGTATTAACGTGCATTAAAAACTTAACCTGATACTAAACAGTGATATCAAAACAATTGCTGATAAAATAAATCCCTAACAATGAGTACCAACAGTGAGTTTCATAATATACGACAATGTTTAAAAAACGGACTATCAATTATAATACACTACGAGTATAGTCTACATAAGTGTTACATGTAATTATTTAAAAGTTGACGTATTTTGCTTCTTGAGCGCCGACATATTGAAAAAAAAAGAAAGTACTTTTGTACCAATTGAGAATGGTACTATCTATATACATACAATGTAAAATTGTAACGACGACTCCCCTATTAGGTAAATGTAAACTAACCTACCAGTTCTATGAATTTGGCTAAGTCTCTTATATTGCAGGATGACAGCTCGGTCAGGTCGGTTAAAAAAGGAGCCCCGAGTATTCTTCATCTTCTCTTAGCTAAAGAAAGGTACTGACACATGAGATGAGCATAGTCTTATCCTCATCCTCAAAGCCACAGCCGCGACTAAAGTCGTCATAGGGTGTACCCAGTAGTATGCCTCTCTATTATGCAGTGACCCGTCAGCACAGATGCCACAGTGTTGAGCAGGTTCCGCCTCTGTACAAAATAGATCAGAACTTAATCATTTCTCTTTATCTCAATCTGTTCGCAAAGCTTAAAGAGAGTTTTAGCTAAAATTTCAAGTCTTTATACAGCTTGCCTTGTAAACAATGCCCGGTTACGAGGAATATAATGTTGTCGACTTCGGTCCTTTTCTAGTTAGTCAGTTTTCTAATTTCAGATAATTGTCTTTGTATGATGAATGATGTGTTATGAATGATATATGATGAATGTTGTATTTTGAATCATGTATGTTGAATGATTATGTATGATGAATTTAATGATTGATTTTATGGTTGAACTTGTCTCATTTTTTCATGTCATTTGTAAATTTTGAGCAAGTCATAATATATATATATCTATATATATATATATAAATTCACTGATATGTCTTTTAAAATATTTTATTTAAGTATTCAAACTTATTTGAATTTATACACTACTATATATATAAAAATGTCTATTTTTTTATTAAAAATTTCAAAATTATAAAAATAATTTCATTTGATATATGTTAAACTCCACCAACTAATGTCATATTTCTTTAATTAAAATATAATTATTTGTTGTGCGGAAAGGTTGAAGTAAATCCTTTTAAATACAATTTTAATTGCAATATGCATTATTGCATTATTTATATTATAATTAGAGTCAGTTTACACTACAAGTAAAATATTTTTATCCTATTGACAAGCCAAAGGTCTTGAACTAACACAATAAAGCATTTTCCGTAAGAATATTTGCATACCAAACTCCAATTAAACCCCGTAAATGCGTTTGTACAAATGCATTAGGAAGGAAAGTAATTAGGATTTGAATTTAATACATGCATTAAATATTAAACTCAACTGCAAGCAGCTGCATTTCCTCTTGCAGGTGGACTCTCTACATTGATATCACACCATCGCATATGCACAAATAATTAGAAAAAAAATACAAGCAAATGAAAGATTATAATTATAAACTATAATAACGAATATATTTCTACTATTTGTGTTATTGTTTTTTATTCAAAAGTAATTAATAAGGAAAGTAACTAATTAAAGAGAAAAAAACTTAATAAAAATTGAAATATATTATTAATTAGAAGAATATATCTGCACATATACAAGTGCGTCTCAAACATTTCAAGAAAATATCACATAATTAGTGAAAATATTTTCTTAATTAATATTCTCTAACTTATTACATATATTATAATTTAAGAAAAATGTATGTAAATTGCATTATTGTGCTTTGAGTAAAATCTTAAAGCTTTTCTAAAGAAATAAATTTTTAGTGGTTCGGTCACACTAAATATTGTCAGATGAGTTTTGACATTTGTGTTATTTACATCGATTCTAAATAGGGTATCTGCAAACAAATGCAGTTGAAACAGAAACATTTTCGAGAGATGGTTTTTTATAATTTTCAACGCAAATAAATAGAAAAAAAAAATTTATCAACTTAGTTCGGCAATTGGTGATAAAAAACCACATCCAGCAACTGCAAACCGTGTTATCCATGACGAATATCGTGAAGCTTGTTCAGAAACAATGTCTGTTATTTCAGAAAATATCGATGCAGAAATGATTGAGATGAATAGAACTTTTCAGAGAATTGACGAAAACTAACCATCGAAGGAAAATCCTCCCCTACTACGACAATGCGAGGCCCCACAAATAATCTTAAACAAAAGATTTTTTGAACACTCAAAATGTCAAATTGTTGAGTCATCCGCTTTACAAATCCGATTTGGCACCCAATGATTTCTCCTTATTCCCAAACATTACGAAAAAAAGCGTGGCGAGCGTTTTTATACGCTCGAACAGGCGTAATCCTGAGAAAGAATCCTGATTTTGGAGATTCCAATTTCAGAGTGGCAAACCTATTTTGAAAATTGGTTGAATCGATCATGAAGAATACAATCAAAACATTTTCACTATTTCACCATTATGTTTTCATTGTTAAGCGCAAGACTTAAAAGCTAGCTTCGTTAACTGTCTATAAGGTATTTATTATTTTAAAAGAAGCAAAAAAAAAAAAAATAAATAAATAAAATCTAAAGAGGCAAAATCCTTTTCAATAGTATTATTAACTAAAGTGCTACTCATTTATTATTTTATAAGTTATTAAATTCTTTTACTAAAGAAAACAGATCCTCACATTTATATTCATCTGTTATTGACACACTAGACTGGGAAAATATAAACATGTCCACACTTTCTCGATCCATTACCATTTATGCGGAAGTATATATGCTAACATAAGTCATTTTTTGATTGATATTTCAGATTTCAGTATATATAGTCAGGGGATCGGGAATGTACTGTCGCATATCTTTTTTGTCAAAGCTTATGCTAGTATTCATGTTCTAAATATATTTCCTATTATTAAAACTTATTTAAATTCTTTAATTACTAAATTAATATTGCAAATTTTAAATTAAGCATTCATATACTCTGAATGGATTTTGAAAGTGTCCAAAAAATTTTTCATGATGGCAACACCTTACCATAGGATTCCTTAAAATAAAATGCAATGATTAAAGAATCTTATCACATTTATTTACTTAATTTTTTCATTACAACTTACATTTTTAATTATATATATATATTTATATATATAATAACTTATTATTATTTAAATTTTAGCTCATTTAATTACTTTTACTTTAGCATTAAAATATTTTAAATATTTTTCATATTGTATATCTAAATGACAAAGGATATTAAAATGCGCATAACATAACAACATCTCGTATTAATAATTTATAACTAAAATATAAAAATTATATTATATTATATTATTAAAAATTAAAAACTGAATTTGAATACATTTTTGATGATATTATGATTTTTGGATTTATTTAAAAATTAAAATTTTTACGAATATTACTGTTAAAATTTGTGGCTTTGATTAACAAAAATTTAATTTATGATTTTTGTGTTTCGTATTTCGTATTTCTTTGCTAAATTTAAATTAAATTTTCAATACTAAATTTTACTTCATCATGTGATTGTCATACAAAACATTTCACATAATTTTCATAATTTACATATATTATTCGATTTTTTATATTTAATCTGCTTGTGAATATTTTATAAGTTAAAAGTTTTTGTTTTTTGTTTTTATTTTTATTTTTGCTATTTGATATCTACAATCACACACACATTTTTATTTTCAGTTAAGTTTCATAGAATTTATGTCAATATTTTTTAAGATTATTAAATTTATTATGAATTCCTTTTATTAAATTACTTCGTTTGGTTTTGTTTTTTTTACTCTTGAAAAGGACACAAATTGTTTGAGCAAAGGTTTTTTGGGGAATACTTAAAGAACTCGTCAAGACTCTTGGAATTTTGTGACAGATATTAAAGATTTTCAACCTATCAGAATTTCAATAAAACAAGTTGAGGTATTTTTCTAATTAAGTTCCTGGCAAATATTTATATATAATTATTTATTCAATTGTTATGAAAACAAAAAATATTTGAAGCAAAAATAAATATTGAATGAGTTAATATTAATAATTTAAGCAAATAGGAATTTTATTAAATTAATTAAAGTTTGGAATTTATTTAGAATTTAATTTGCAATTAAATTTCGTTTATTGCATTTTTGGTAGTTTCAATTGAAAAATTTTAGAAGGGTTCGAATAGTAATGAAGAGACAATAACAAACATTAGTTAATTTATTAAAATTTGGCTGAGCATAAAACGCTGTTTCGAGCCAAATTTCAATAAATTAACTAAATTTTTGTTGTTGTCTCTTCTTTATTGTACTAACCGTTCTAGGACATTAAAAAATTTTATTTTAACTTCCATCGTTTAAACTTCTTTCTTTCTTTCGTACTCTATCAATTAGTTGTTGTAAACGATAAGCACACTAGTGCTGCTAATGTTTTATATACTGAAATGATTGATAATACTGAAACTAGAGACTCAAACAAGCAAGGTATTAAAGCCTTCTTCCACTATGTATGGAACACATGTTTAAAAAACGAAAAATATATGGCGTAACTCAAAAACCTTTAAAATCATCAAGATCATGTGCAAAGACATATTCGATGAATAATATATCAAATGTATGACCTATAAAAGTCAGACAATATAGAACTTAATAATCAATTGAAATTACAATCAATGACATTGAAAATTAAAAAGACTTTTGTCTATGTCGGAAAACTTTTATCTTGTTATCTCATTCTATGATAATGAACCGTAATTTATTCTCTATAATAATGATGAATAATAATAATGTTGTAGATTGGAGCATAAGTTGTGGTGGCGGTTGGGATCCTCAGATAGTCTTGTATCATTGGATTTTATTATTTAAACTCCTCATGATAACCATAATCATATGGAACTATATAATATATATAAAAAAAATAGATCCGAATTACAATGATATTAGTGAATTTTGCACTGTACTCATAAACTTACATAGGAACCATGAAATGTGGATTCTGAGTGTTTTTATAAATCTAGTTTTCTTAACAAAATGTAGTAACAGTTTAGTGATAAGAGAGAAATCGTTAGAAATTTCATGAAGCCTAATTTGAATTAATAAAAAATAATTAACTTCGTATCTAATATTGATAAATTGGGGTACACAACATCGCTTCATTGGGTTAATGTTCGTTTGTTAAGTACGGATCTAATGCATATGTTAAGTAAGTATGGTAAACATATGCAAAGTAGAATTACATACCTTATACTATTCGTAATACTTTTCAGTAAAATAATAGATATTTCATACATTTATTTTATCAATTTCAATACTTTCAATAATTAAAAATAATGAATATGACATATAGGTGGTGTTCATATACACAATGTATTAAAAATTATTAAAGTTTTTGAAAGTCTTAAGTTCATATACAAGAGTGAGTCAGTGATATTTTTATTTTATCAGATCGATTTAGAAAAGTAGAAAAAAAATCAAAATGACTCAGTAGTGATAGCGATCTTAGTGATATTTTTATTTTATCAGATCGATTTAGAAAACTACTAACAAAAAAAATCAAAATGACTCATAGCGAATTCAGCTTATTTTACCACAATACAACGTTCAGTAGAGATAGATTCCTTGTGGTAAATTTAAAATTTTGAAAATATTTCCGTATAATAAATGTTTATAAATTTAACTGCATTTTTTTTTTATTATTATTTTGTTATAATTTGTACACAATAATTTCACACATCAATATAAAAACTCTTAACTTCAATAGCTAATAAAAAGAATTAAGTTCTGCTAAACATTATTTATTGAAGCGTCTAATTTTCCTTAGCGATTTTTTTATACTATTTGTGTTTTCACTTTAGCTAAAAATGTATTTATATGCATATATAAATTTAATATATATATATATGTATATATAATAATAGATTTATTACTAAAATCTGTTATAATTATAATAAGAAAGTATAAACTCTTAATGCTGTTAGCAGGTAAAATTTACATTTACAACTTTAATATTATTATTTATTAATATTTGTTATAAATATCTTAATATTGCTTATCATAAACTTTTCAACGAAACGCAGCAGCAAAACATGTAGAAATTTTTTGAAACTAATTCCAGTATTGCGCCTAAAACGTTACTTTAAGTATTTGCTTAAACTAAAACCTAAAGAATTAGCTTAAAAAATCTCAACAGATTCTGTGTGCGTTTGTTTTGCTAATTTCAAATAAAATATTTATTAATTAAATAAAAAATTCGTTTTTATAATATTTTTATGTTTTCATTTGAATTTAAGTTTATTTATTTATTTTACAACTATTTACAGTTCGGTGTAGTAACATACTAATTTTAAATATTTTAACTAGTTTTTTCTTTCTTTTACTATATCAAAGTAGAGACTTACGCACTAATTGAATTGTATATAGAAAACTTTTAAAAAATAAGCAAAAAATAATTTTTACAATGGATAAATTTCGAGAATTGCCACTGCAATTTCTTAAGCTTTATATTTACACTTAATAATTTTAAAATTTTACTTAAATTTATTAAATTTAAATTTAAATAATTTATCAGAAATTATGTTCTTTAATTTCGTTTACGTCGAGCTAAGTTTTTACTCACTACTCACACTGAGAGCTCATGGGTTCATTTTATTAGTTATAAGGGTCCATAAAATCTTATATGTACTATTTATATATATATATAAATAATTATATTTTTTTATCGTTTCTTAATGCAAAATTCTTGAAAAATTCAATTAACAAAATTTCGTAAAGTTTTTACACTGTTTTTTTTCTCTAGTCTCTTACGAATATTTTGGTAACATTAATTTTAATAAATTCTTTTTATTACATATATATTTATTATTTATTATTTTTTTTTTTTTCAATGAGAAACATATAATATTGTTTAATAAGTAAATAAAATATTACCTAGAGATTTTTTATGGTGTCACATTTCTTAAGGTGGTTTTTACATATCTGAACATTTAAATCTTACGAATTCATTGTGCAATGAACCTAAATAAAATGTTGACTATTTCAAGCCATACGAAATCGTATGTATATCGTTTGTGTGTGTGTGTATGTATGGATTTCTATTCCTTAAAATGTTTTTTTTTCAATTTTTCTTTTGCTGGCAGGATCTCTGTTTTAGTAACTTTATGTCATCCCTTGTTAGTATAAATAGTTAGAGTAGTTTTGTGGAACTGCTGCTGTTGAGAATTTTCCTTTTGAATTATCCTTGGAAACGTAGTTTCTTTCGTATTTTAGATTTATTATATTTTTATTCTTTTTTAAAATCAATGTTTAAAAATGAAGTTAAAATGTTAATTTCGAACCTTTTTTTTATAAGAAATATGTTAGCAAATAAAATTTAAAATTATATGAAAATATTGTCTTTCAAAAGCTTAAAAATGTCAGTCTTTAGTATGCTTCATAAATGCCTGAAAATGAAAAAATAAAAAAAAATTTATTAAATTAGACAAAGTGAATAAAAGTTATTAATTACTATATCACAGTTAATAAGTTATAATATAAAATAATATAAAAAGTTTCTGAATAAAGTACTCGTGTTGCTGTAAAGCAGCACTTTCTTTGTATGGTGACAAAGAAGCTTTATTAAAATTTAGAAGGATTTTGAATAGCAAAGAAAGAAATAAAGGACAGATAAAGAAATAAATTTTTGAATTTGTCCTTTATTTCTTTTTTTACTATTCAAAATCTCTCTAAATAAAAAGTTTCTCTGAAGATGACTATTCGATAGTCGAAATATTGGAAAATATCTTAATTTCTTAATTTTAAAAATAATTTGTTTTAAATATCAATAATAAATTATAGTCTGTTTTTTATTTTCATTGAAATGAGCAATTAGCCCACTCATAAATTATTATATAATAAATGAGTGAAAAGTGATTAATATAAAGATATAGAATAAGACTGATAATGAGAATGAGTTTACCTGGTAATCAGACCACGGCATTATTACTAAAAACATCGTTAATGTGCTTTCCACTTGAAGTTTTATCCTTAATGTTACATTGCTAATAAAATAAGATAAATAAAGTTAATTATTAATAAAGTGAATAAATGAAGATGGACCAAAATATTTGTAATATAAATAATTATTTACAAAAATTAAAATACCCAGATTAATATGTGTAATTTTTTATTTAAAAAAAATATTTTTTATAATTTTATGTGTTAAATAAACGACTTAAGCTTGGTATTAATTAAAAACTTAAACTTCATAAAGTTAAAAATTTAATTCTTTATAAATATTTTTCAAATAATTAAATAATATAATTGGTTGGGCAAAAAGTATTCGGCACTTTACAGTTCGCATGCCTATGAAATACAATAAGTGACAAAATGTTGAATACGTATGTACAGCGATACAAACCTATTAGATTACTGGTGAATATTTTAGTGAGATGAAGAAAAGAATAGTGATTAAATTCATGTTCAAGTCTTCAATTTGCTATCTTAATTCATATTTAGGTCAGTTTTCAGACTTACACTATGTCACTGCTTACTTAGTAAGTTACTTAAGTAACTTTAAGATTTTATGGTTTCTAATGACAGAAGTTATTTATTGCATGGGAATAGTATAAAATAGTATAAAAAGTTTTATAATTGATGATCATTTCAGCTTCCATATTACATTGCTCTAATAGGCGATAAAAAATTGATAATATACGATAAAATTGTTGTCTAAAAGTGGAGTATGCAAGATCTTGACTTCAAGATCTCGAATTTACTTCAATACTATCAGCTAATATATTAAAAATTCAAAGATTCCAGAATTTCGTGATGAACGATCATTTTATTTTTAGTGTAACATGAGTCAAACGAATGATAAAAACTGGTTAATATACGATGAAATTGTTGTAATTGTCGAGAATGCAGTAGCACAAAATTTGCTTAATGACGATCATCTGACATTCTAAAGTAAAATTCTCAGAATGCGAAAAAAAAATAACATAAAAAATTTAGTAGTCGACAGTCGTTTCATCGTCCACATAACATTACCAAAAATCTTCCCTCGTAACATTGGAGATAAAAAGTTAATCATATATCCTAAATTGTCGAGAGAGTAACAGCTTAAAATTAGCTTAATAATGATCATTAAACATAATGGAATTAAAAACTCTAAGATCGATCAAGAAGAGTATAATAACTTCCGTGATCGACGATAATTTGATCGTTTGTATAATATGGCTCTAACAAGCGATAAAAATTTGATTATATACAATAAAATTGTCTTGACAAGATAAAGCGGTAAGAGTGATAGTAAATCCCTGTTGAATAATAGATAATAAAGGAAGTAATACTGTAAAGGAATAAAGGAAATAATATACGACAATTGTATTTATCTTTATAATGAAGGTTACGTTTTCTAACTGCAGATACTAGTATGAAACTGGAGTAAATAGTGTGTTTGGTATTCATGGCTTTTACTACTTAATTTAATTTTGGCAATAATATTCTAATGTCATAACATAATTCATATGTCACTGGCTAAATCCTTCAACTTCGTAATAATATAATTTTTATTACTCTTACACACTCAGAATTTGACAGGATATTTATTTGAATTTTATTGTGAACTGTGAATTGTGAAATTTTTGTATGTAGTAAAATTTTTAATTAAAAAACCTCATTAATCACTTCTCATATGTCAACGACGGAAGAAATTGAAATTCAATGTGAATTGAAACCGAAATCAGGATTCGCTGAGACTGCCAATGCAAAAGTCGTTTGGCAACATCTGCACGCACACACAAATACACAAACACACATGCACATACGCACTCGAATGTTGCGTACGTCAAAATGGTAGCGGCGACGAGCGGCATCGAAAACCAACACAACCAAAACAAAAGCGGAAATGCACGAAATTACACAAAAAATTAATTAAAACAATTAGCAACGTTTAATTTCGAGCAATTAAATTTCAGGCGCGTAAATTTCAAAATTACATGCAATATGGCGCCTCAAGTGTGTGCGGGATGCGGGGTGTGGAGCTGCGGGATAGTGTACGTTGCGGCCGCCATTAAGAGCAAAAGTAAATTTGGTAATGGCGAAGCATAAAATTAAAATAAAATACGCAAAAATGCTGAGAACTGAAAAATGAAAATTAAAATCCGAAAGAACCAAAATTGAAGAAGAAGAAGAAGAAGAAAAAATAAAAAATAAATAACAACAAATAATAAACGAAAGCAAAACATTTAAAATTAATTGCTTTTTCGAGTAGCTAAAAACTGAAAATACAAAACTCTGAGTACTGAAAATCGAGTACCGAGTGGCGATACGCGATACGCGATAGGCGAGAACTGAAAGCGGTACAAAAATAAACTGAAGAGGAATGTTGTTAAAGAAGTGGTTGCCACGTTGCGAAAACTCACCTCCTGCTTAAGTTGCCACTGCTTCATGGCTGATTTATACTTCTCGAATTCATTACACCAGTGCGAGTAGATTTTTTGGTAATCGTTTTTCTTCGATGGCGGCGTACATCTGAAAGGAAAAAAAAACACACACCAAATCATTAAATTGTTAGTCAAAGGAATACAAAGATATGAATACGCATTTGTCTATACGTGAATAGTCGGCATTTTTCGAAAACCGTAGGAATAACAAATTGTTGCTGTTTACAAAAATGAAAGCAAATAATTAAATTAACGTTAATAATATTTAAATTACTGGAACGAGGCAATTTCTGCTGAGTATACGTATACGTATAAGCAAACTAAGGCAATAAGTTTGATTTCTGGAGGGGTGGGGGGAAACAGAAAAACGGAAATTAAAAATACAGCAGGTAACAGCGTTCATAATTACTATAGGAAATGTAGGAATAAATGAAGTGAGTTTGAAAGACCCAACAAAATTGGAATTTAATTAGTTGAATTGATGGTTGTTAAATTGGTGGTGGAATCTCAAATAACATTTGGCTTAGATTGCTCTCTTTTTAAACAACATGTGTGAAAGTTTATACATATTGTATATATATGGTATTATGGGAAATATTATTAAATAATACAGAATGTGCTTGAATTATTGAAATAAAAAAGAGAAATTCCCATTGAAACTTTTTTTCAGCTTTATTTTCCTTACAATATTCAAGATTTCAGTTTTATACTAAGACATATATGGTTTTTAATTACATATGATAGATATTTATATCACATTATTTATAGAACCCGTTTTGAACTTTTTGTTAACAGTGTTTAGTGTTTAATAAACTCAGTGTTTAGTTAAAGTGCGGTGCAGTCTATCATTTTTGAATGTCATTCAAGTTGCGCTCTCTCTTGCTCAAATTTATTCTAGCGACCGAAATTGAAAACGCTCACATTTAAGAGTTGTAATTCAAGCAAAATTTTTGTAGAGAAAAGGGTGTTTGCGCACGCTGTAAGTTTGTTAGTGCAACTACTTAAAGATATGCTCTTGAATGGCGAATGTAAGTTTTTGGGTGACAGGCTATTATTCACAACATGTTCAATTTTAGATTTTTTCTCTTGAATGACACTCAAAAATGATAGTCTGCACCACGCTTAGCAGTGTTTACTAAACGCTGTTATATGTAAATAAACCACTTATTTGCAATATAGTAAGTTAAGTTATACCGGCGATCTGTGGAATTTGTATTTTATATCGTTAGATTCTAGTAAAACTCGTCAACCACTGTAGCGAGAGACGGTTGTTTAATTGTGCTATTGTAGCAAGAGACTGTACTGTAACAGTGAGTTGGCCACACTAATCGGACTACGAGAAGTGTCCTCAACTGCTATATTCAGAAACAGTACTTTATTTGTTCGTTGAGCATTACACATCTCTTACAACAATGTCTTTATATTTATTAAATACTTGTGTTTAAACTCACCTGTGAGCATCTACATTAACGCTGTAACTGCAAAGTAATGTGCCATCTAAATAACTATCATAACGTCCACCATCGCTTTCATCAACTGAGATAATTACAAGTCCACCTTCAGAAGTTTCAATGTATTTCGTTGGTGAGTAATTTATTTCATATCTGTAAGTAAAGAGGAATTATTTAATATAACTGAATTGTTATTACATTATAGTGATATCAGAATGTAATATATATATATATACGCTTTTTTGAAGTCCTCAAACAATGGATATTAGCTTCATATTTCTTTATATACCATTCACTTGTTACAAATAATTTTTTCTATACACAACTTCAGGTGCTTAAAGTCAATGCAATTAAATGGAAAACGTGTGAAAGTGTTTGGGAAATGCTTTTCCCCATATTTGTACGAAGCGACATCAAATAGCAAGGATATTTTCCCATTTATGGTGAAACATACTTAAGCGTATCCAAGTTCATAAATAACAATGAGAATAAAAATAAAAATTTAAATTGAAAAGTTCGACATATCAAAAAAGGAAAACAACGACCAAATAGCGGTGTAGACGACGATGGTTGCTAGGATAAAAGTTTTGCCATCAAATGAAATCGTAAGCCAAAACCCAAACTGCCAAGAAGATGAGCAGAATGTGAAGAAAGCACCCCAACGAGACGTCAAGAAGTTATAAAAACCAAATAGAAAATAAAATAGTAAATGAAAATGCACATAAACGCCGAAAAGTAGACTCGCATATTTTGAAATGTCAATTTACCAAGACGGATACAAGCGAGTTTTCCGTTTGTTTTCTTTCCACTCCACATTTTTTTTTACTTTTACACTTTGCACATCATTTTTATTTTTATTTTTACTTTTACTTTTTTTTTTATTTTCATTTCACATTGCAGCGGATTCAGTTACATTTCCGTTTACTTTATTTGGTTTGAATGATTTTGTACTCGAATATTTTTTTCGATAACGTTTTTGATTCGGAATGTTTTGGTAATAAAAATTTATATTTGCATCGCTGGCATTGCTTCGTATTGAATCTTCACGTTGAGAATGAAGGCATCGTATTTCAAAATAAACAAAAATATAGAGAGTAGAGTTCTACTGAGTAACCTTTCTCTAAGCAAACCGCCACTGCAAGCCGGTACGACTTTAAAGTAGACACTTCAACTACTCGCAGTTAACAGTTCCAAGTCTAAAGCGCACTTTTCTGTGAATTTGCGTTTAAAGACACAGCTGTGTTGTCTCCAAGGACCTTTGGAACGTCATCGCAATGTTTAAAGTTTTTAATGTACGTTTCCGTTTCAGTTGCATGCTTCAGCCGAATTGCGTGCAGACGTAAGCAATTTTTGTTACCTTTTTAGGGAAGCTAATAATTTCATTTTGGTTTTTTTCTAATTTTGTGGGGTTGAAAGTCAATGAAAATAACTTCAAATATTCAAACAGTTGTTGATATTATTAAAAAGTTATCAATCCATTATAGGGATTCTATTTCATTGCAGTTTGCATATTTGGGGTGCTAATAGCTGTGTTGCTACATGTGTGAAATCAAAAGCAATTTCTCTGAGTTCAGATTTCAAAGTGAAGAACTCAAGAAAGACATATGTATATATACTTAAATACACATTTTTTATTTTGTAATTTAGTACTTCAAAATGTTTTCTTACCGTCCTCGTTCATTTGAGTGATGATACCATCGCACCGATTTTTGTCTCAGTACTTCCGGTATTTTCACAAAGCACGACAAATGTAATGTCTGTCCATATGATGCTGTTATACGTTTCTTTAAAACACTTGTGTCACAAATGCCAGAAGTCTCATTGGCAACGTCCTGAAAAATTAAGAAAAATTAGAAAATAAATATGATATTGAATTAATAATATATAAACAAAAAAATATAATATAGAGTTTTATGATAAGGTATCTAGGATTATTAAATAAAAGATAATAATAATTTCATCAACGAAGTTTAGGCTAGGTGAAGTAGAGGGATGAATGAGTCCTCCACAATTAGCTTAAAAGTCATTGTTATTCCAGCATTCCTCGTAATGGTAGCTCTGTAGGTCATGTTAGAACCAGTCGGAAGCATTGATAAATGAGGTTGATGAAGAATGGGATACCCAATAGCTAGAACCTGGTTCTGGACAAACCTGAACATAGATACAACAGATGTTCTGGTATCTTTTCTACGAGCATTGCGAACACTTAAAATCTGTCATTATTATAACTCAACCCATTTAGTGTACAAACTATCCGAAACTATTAAATAAAAACCAATAAAATCTACAAATCAAAATTTGAAGGTTCAGCCAGTAATAAATTGCAACAGCAAAAATCTTTATATTTAATTAATTGAATTTTTTGGTTGACTATATAGTTGCTTCCAGTATGGTATTGTCAATTACTTATCATTAGTAACCTTTAGAAGCAACTCTTAAATAATTTTGTTACGAGTACCTTCAAAGTAAACCCCATCGAGTTAATCTAATATTAATAATCAAGTTATAATATATTAAGCTAACCTTATAACTAGTAATAACGTAATTATTTATATTACTAATAAACGTTTTATTTGTTATTATCAAAATTAAATTTATTCATTATAAAAATATTATAACACACTCATTTATACTTACTTGTAAAAGACCCAACTGATAAGACTTGCAAGTACCAGTTTCTTTATCCCAGCCGCAATAGGGATCTGCAACACAACGGAAACAGGAATCATAGCGAACTTTACACATAGCTACATCGATTTGTTTGACCATATGATCGGTAGCAATATACAAGGAACCAATTTTGGGACTAAGGCCCATTTCACGTATAGGTTCATTATGTGCTGCCTCAAATATATCTAACAAATTTGAGTGCCTATTTCCATAACGTACGAATTGTACGATTTTATAAATTAATCCAGTACTCGTACCGACGAAATATACCAAATATTCCTGATTAAGTTTATCTATGCGAATTCTGCAAAACAAAGAAAAGAAAATAAAGAAATAAAATATTTTTAAGTGAGAATATTTTTTTCTTAGAGCATTTTGTGAAGCTTTTTATATTAGTTTCTGGAGACTAGCAGATCTCGAAAAAGAGTTTTCCATAACTACCACCATTACAGTTTTTAAGTGATCTTCACAGATCTTTTACCTTAAATATTTATTCCCATCGGGAAATGAGGTACGGTCTTTACTATAATAAATATAATTTTCTTCAAAATTTAATGAGGCTTCTGATATTAGTTCTTTAACATTTCCTATGAATTATAGCCTTGGTTCTTGTTAAGATTTTCATATAATACTCGTAGCTGAAAGTTATTAATTTTTCTTCTTATTTTTGACTGATATCATAAAAATCGGCATTTAAAAGTCTAAAACTCTATAAAGTTTAAAAGTCCTGTCAATTATTCAAGATATTTACTATCCAAACTGTCTACAATAGACACTTTAGATTTATACACTCAATAGATTGTATAAATATTTAATTTTTTCAAGATCATAGTCTTATCTTTTTTTTTACCACTAAATACAATAGATATATTCCACAATTAGTTTTACGTTAGATACAGAGCCTTCTCCAAAGGTAAAAAGTCTTAGTATCGAAAATGTAAGAATGATAAAATAAGTTCCCCTACCTTTATAGTCAATATCACATGCACACAGTTGGGTCTAACAAATTATATAACAAAATTGGGTTTTACACAATAGTACGTACACTTAAAGTATCATGGAGAAATGATAATGATAACTGGTTATCTAGTATGGAACAGTCTGTGTTTATGTCATATTGCGAGAGAGGGAAAAAAGAGGTGCAAGTTGGTACAAAGTTCTTTCAGGTTGGGTGGGCTTACATGATAATGGACTTCTTGAATTAAAAGAATGTATGAGAGTACTTTAAACATGGAATAATTTTAAGTTATGAAAAAAGAGTAGAATTGGGCTGAACTATAGATACTTTGGAGAATAGAATATTTTCTATTATTAAAATATATTTAGACTGAGCGACCCATACTGAAGTTTTATGTTATTAAATGCTCTATATTTAGAGGCGTTTTAAACACATTTTTAGAGTAAACACAGTAGGCTGGTTAAGTTATTAATAGAAAGAGTACACATAAAATAATGAATTTGCAATTATTTTTAATTGATATAAAGGCTGATATAAATAAAAAATAAAATACACCGCCCTGAGTAATAATGGTCTTATAATAATAGAAGTAACTATAGTCTTCTTCAACAGACTATAGTTTATATATATATATATTGTGAGACGTTAGGACAGCGTACCGTCCAGCAATGGCCCCACTGAAGTGTAAGATTAGACGAAGTAGACCACGAAATGGTTTGGATCCTTTTCGTCCTTCGATTCTCAGATTTCGTTATTGAGTTAAAACCAGATAGGCTTCCATTCGTATAACTATTCAATAACTATATTCTATAGTCTATTGACTATATATAGATATATATTTATAGTAATAAAAACCAATCTATGAACTTCGATTCTTAGAAATCGTTATTGAGTTAACACTAGATTGGCTACCATTCGCGTAACTACTCAATAACTATATTCTATAGTATATTGACTATATATAGATATATATTTATAGTAATATAAACCAATCTATTAGCTTTTACTTCTTTTTTACATTAGCCTTTTTAGCAATAAAAAATAATTAAAAAAGTGAACTAATTTGAATTATTTTTATGCTAATGTATTTTAGACCTCTCTTTAGGTCAGTGGTTTATATAAACACAAAAAAAAATTTAATTTTTTTTAAACTTTAAAAAATTATTTTCAAATTGAACTAAAAACTTACTTTACTATGAAATCTCAAGTTCGCGAGATTTTTTTTTGTATTTTTCTCTTAAATGCAGTATGCCACAGAAAGTCCTTTCTTGTGCTAAATGACAACAGTTTACATTATTTTATATAAAAACTGCAAAAATGCAGCACAAAACGAGTTCAAACATCTGCAAAAACGCAGTCACATTATAAACTTAGACCAATGTTTCGCGGTTTTTTAAGTTTTCAATGCTAAAGAACCAAAAAGTAGAGATCCATATTTGTTCTGCTTTATGTTTTTTTTTCACTATGACATTCGTATAATTTTTTGGTATGTTCTGTGATTATCCTTTTCAAGTAAAACGTTTACCGCAGCAAATTTTTCAAGACTAACACTTAAGTTATTTACTAAAACTATTTTTACACTGCAAACACACATTTTTAATGCATTAAGTGCCGAAACTCTTGACTTGAGCAATTTTAGAGCTAAACCGAAACCGGAAACAGGCAGAAATAAAATTAAAAAAATAAATTGTTATTCTTGCCTACAAAACCGCTGCTTAAGTAACGCCGTTGAGTTTTGGCAACGAAGCCGAAATTTCGATTTATTTTGTATTTATAAAGTTTTACTCAAGGCACTTTAAATACTTTTTACTTGACAGAGCACTTCCCTTGCCCTCAGTCAACCCTTTGCCATGCAACCAAACTCATAAATTCATTTAAAATGCATTAACTGCAGCAACTTACTTGTCCACAACCAATTTGGTTAGGATAACATCACGTTTGTAAAAGACGGGATTGCCAAATTCATGATCGACCGCCTTATCCATTAGCGGATGTTTACGTATGAAATTCAACACTGAATCAGGCAGTGCAGCGGTATCGTTTGTGCAAGTGCCAGGACGTGGTTCTGGAACTTTCGAATTCAGTACTGGCAACCAGGCGGAATTTGATGTGGCTTGCTCCTTAAACTTGCCTGCAAAATAAATAAAAAGAAATTTTTATTAAATTTTAGATAAATGAGGTTAGAGTATAAAAAGTAGTAGATAAAGTAGTAGATAGTAGTAGATATACATAAATACAATATATTTAAAAACTATTCGTAAGTGATGACTTTGAGTACAATAAATGACTATAGCTTTTTTAAAATAATATTCTTTATTCTATTTAGTTCTGATTTTTTAACAATTTTCTCTTGTTTTTCTAGAGATTTCATACTGACAAATCCTTTCTAAATACTGAACAATTTTCTACTAATTACTATTTTCTTTGACATATCAAATGTTGTGTTTTGTTGTGTTTAAAGGACTTCAAGTCCTTTTTTGTTTAGTTTATCTTATTTTGACATTAAGAGTGTGCATAGATTTTTTTGCATTCTTCACAATCACAATTTTTAGCAACACCATTTGTTTTCCTAATTAATTACTCTGGTTACAAAGTTTTCCACAAAAAACTTGTACTTTTTTGGCAAACTTGGCAAGAAAAATGTTTTTAATAAAAGTTGTGGTAATGAATTTTAAGTGCCAGCTTACGGGACTGCTGTCTCTTCACTGCTATTATGAATTTTTAAAAGTTTTTCGGAAAATTAATGAAGTTCGATTTTGGGCTATCTGGGTTTATCAGTGGAAACAGACACAAAAATATAAAAAATTGGTTGCAAAGTCGAAAGTAGTTAGTTGGGATGCTGTGGATATAGATCTGTGGAATACATATAAAACAAAGTTCAACAATCTTTTTTGACAGCCCTCAAAATCTATCAAAAACTGGTATCGAAAGCCTCGCGAAATTCTTAACCAACTTTTTTTTTCGGTAAAGACTGAATAAACAAATCACTGATTCTGTTATTATGTGATATCTATAATAACAGACTTAAGTGACCCACAGGTGGTGTACGTGAGGTGTGAAGTACACACTTATCCTTAAGCCAAAAGTGAGGTTAGGTTCGAACAACGAATGTTAATACAAGTACCAACACTTGTACTCGGAGACATCTATCGTCCATAGTAATACTCTCAAAATCACTTCAGAGGGGTGAGTTACACTAATCGCCATTATCATCTTGTATTATCGCTGTTAAACTTGTTAATCTTCTAGGTGCGACTAAAAAAAAATCTAACAAATCCACATTCGTATACCTTTCCACGCGAAAACGATAGATACGGATGCAATTTGATGCATTATTTATACTTAACGAATAGTCACGCCCAATGTCTTGGTAAAAACAATCATTGTTTCGCTGCGATCGCTATTGTTGTTCTGTCCGTTGTCAAGGTAGTCGATGTTGCAAGGGTGCCACACCTTAACCGTTTTGCATTCCATTTTTGAGCTCTGCTGTCCACTCAACTAAAATGCTACTTCGACTCCAGAGTGAAGTGATGGATCCAAGTTCTTCTTATTGTTATATACTAGTGCAGTCTTTTTTATGTCACTTCTAGGAGGAGCCACTATTTTAGTTTACGGCTTATCAAAATGCTTTTATGAACTTTGATGTTTTTCGATGTCAACACCTCTTATGGGTAACCAGCATGTTATTGTTGAAGCCCGTGAGGATGTGAAAAGCAGATAAAATGAAGGAATTACACGCCGAGTACATGAGTTTAGATGTTGATGAGTAATGTTTAAGTGAGAGTAAGAATGGTTGAGACTTTAATACAAATCAACCATGATCACGATAAAGAAACCTGGCCACTTTAATGGGGTGGGTCCAAAGGCTGATTTGACTGAGGTTTGTGTGATTGGCACCGTCATGGGGTGTAGAGCTGCGGTTGACCTACACTAGGAATTGATGTATTTATGCGTAACCAGTAACTGTAAGTACATGGCTATATCATGATCACAAATGAGCTAGGACAAATATTGTTGTACGGAGTAATCATCGTTCTTTTTGGGATTTGTTAGACTGGAGATTATTGAGAACCAAGCTTTTTAGTGCCACTAAAATTGTTGTAACTAAATGAGTAATCTTCCAAATGTGATGAAATTTGAACAGGTTTCATTATAGACTTGCCACTTTTTGAAATTGATATAGATTTTTAAATAGAAACGCTGCTAGTGTGTTATCTTACAGATTTATGAGCCGTTGTGTTAGTCCTCGACAGAAACATAGAAAATGGTTCATTGATTCTGTGTCTTCTTTATAAAATTCTGTACAATCTTATTATCGAAAGAAGACACTCTTGAATCATCGGCGGAGTGGTGTAGTATCGCGCAAGTAATTAACTAAGTATAGGTACGTGTTGTAGGCTTGTTGAAACCTCAAAAGTTTTTCGTTTGAACTTAACCTTAAAGTTGTCTCAACCTAGCAATATATTTATTGTTTTTAATTTTATTTTTAATTAAATAATAAACTTTTTTTATCTCTTGTAATTTTTACACTTTCATAATATTTGTGCAATTCTTTTCTCAAATTTTATAGCCTAATTTGAAACAAAAAATAGCTACAATCAAACTAACAAAATTAATGAATTCAAAACAAAAAATTGTATTAAAAAAATTAAATTCTACCTTGCAATAGGTAATGGCAGTAGTTTCACTTACAATAATCTCGGCTGTGTAACATTTATGTGGTATCTTGAACCCAGTGTGGCCTCATTAGATATATAAAAATATCTTGTTTCACTACAAAATAACATACATTTTGTAGATCCGAGGACAAGGCAGAGCAAGCCAAGCCATCGTAAGACAAGAAAAGATACAGTGGAAGGATATAAAATTTTTGCAACAAAATACTTTGAAGCAGTTAAGTGCAAATATAACTAAAAATTTGCATATCTTTCAAGGACATCAAAATGTAGAGCAACGCAAAAGGATATTGCAGTGGTTGTGCCGGATTAAGGCCATTTTGAGATAAAATGTCGCACTGCCGAGATACTCGTGTAAGTAAAAGTACTTAATGTAGCACAATTGCTACAATTTATACGTTACAATGTTGTAAGGTTGTAACGTCGTATAAAACCGCTGCAGCAAATAGCGCTGGG
Organism: Teleopsis dalmanni; assembly: GCF_002237135.1. Lineage (NCBI taxonomy): Eukaryota > Metazoa > Arthropoda > Insecta > Diptera > Diopsidae > Teleopsis > Teleopsis dalmanni. Next base: position 27,840,194 of record NC_051847.1, on the reverse strand, counting down.
CGTTTAAGCGGCAAGGGAGGACGAAGTAAGAAATTAAGAGAACTCCAGTGTGCTGCACACAATATCAGAGTTTAAAATGCCAACATTGTCGACATTTAGAGGCGTTTCGCGATATTTCATATGCAGTGAGCGATTTTATTAACGTGACTTAGCGTGCGTGACAGGTGCAAAACCGTTTCCAAGTGAGCATTTTTTGGATACTTTCAAGCATAAAATTTTATGTCTCTTTTCGGTACTGTTTCCAAAAATTCCAAAAAATGAAAATCCTTAATAAAAGAGTACATATGTTGGTAAAATTTATATTTTGTTTCTTTTATGGAACAGTGGATTTTCGGGTTCGGATTTTTATTGCAATTTCAAATATATTTTCGTATTAGAAGTTTAAGAATGTTAAAGTTCTCGCTGCTGAGCTTAGGCAAAGCCTCGTTGAAGTTTTGTTATTTTACAATATTTAGTTACATATACAATAAGCCTAGAAAGGAGTTCTTATATATAAATAAGATAGTGTAATTCAAAAATATAATTCATATTTTTTATAACGAATAAAAGTTTTACTAGATTTCAAAAAATATTGAATTGAAACAGATTTTTGATTTTAAATTCAGTTTAATGACAGATTATTAATCTGATATACTCAAACCTAATATAATCTTACACTACCATTTTATTGAGTAATTTTTTGCAAATAGTCAAGCAGGGACTTTCTAGATTCTAATAAATATTGAATTGAAACAGGTTTTTGATTTTAAATTCAGTTTAATGGCAGATTATTAATCTGATATACTCAAACCTAATATAATCTTACACTACCCTTTTATTGAGTAATTTTTTGCAAATAGTCAAGCAAGGACTTGCTCCCAATATACTCTGCATAATGCATAATACGTATTTGTCATACTAATACCAGCGGTCATACTAGTTCAAAAACGAAGGTAATCATAATATTACCAAGATTGGAGACACAAGCAGAGTCATGAATGCTTTGAATGGTTTCTGGTTTCAATGAGACTGTACTGTGCTCTTTCATAATCACAAAAATCCCGCTAATGGCGCTAAGAACACACTCATTATCAACACTTTATTTTTCCAGTTGTAAATTAATATGCCTTAGACGGTTTCTGGTTTCATTGAGACTGTGCTGTGCTCATTCCAAAACAAAAAATCCCGGCAGGAACAGATTCATTACTAACGTGTTTTTTCTATTATTAGATGAATATGCTGTTGGTTACAACGATAATGTGCTATATATAATTTTTTTAAAGTTGCTTGTTAGAAAAATTAACGATCTATTAAAGAAAGTCTTCGTTGACTATGTTGTAAGAAATATAGCTAAAGAGTGGCCTTTTAGATGCTGTGATTAATTATCCATAGAATATTTCTAATCTGCGACAATGAGCTTAGCGGTGAATAAAAATGAAACGAAGTATATGTTGGCTACTGGTAGAAATATACGTTGCTCGGACATCGAGCTGGGGATTGTACTTTCAAATCTGTCCAATGCTTTCGTCTACGTTAGCTGTAACAAACAACAAGGATGTGAGAACACACGATTATTGCCAATAAGCATTACTATGGGCTCATTAGGCAAATGGTATGTAGAGCGCTCTTTTGATGAACAAAATTTATACTCTATAGGTCGCTTATCTTACTTGTGATTTTATATCAAAAGTATAGACGCTATCACAGAAGGATAAAGCAGCACTGGACATTTTCGAAAGAAAAGTTTTTCGTTAGTATTTTGCTACTTTATTAATTGGCGACGACTACTGTATCAGAATGAACAATGAGCTGTACAAACTTTATCACAATATTGACTTTATACAGCGATGGTAAGGAGGTTTCGCTAATTTGATCATGTCGTAAGCACGATTGACGATGCTTAAGCGAAAAAGGTATTTAAACGGCAATTGGAGAAAGATGGCTCAAAGGTAGAGAGTGTCTCCAGTGTAGGGATCAAGTTGAGGATGCACTAACCACGCTTGATTTTAAAGATTGAAGGAGGCGTGCACGTTGCATAGTTGCTAGAAGAGGAGTGTGCCACTTAAGACCATTTGAGTAAATAAGTAAAAATATTTCTTGTAGGTGTTTTTAAACTCGTTGACCTGTGTGGTAAATAACCTTAAGCACTTATAAAATCATACAATAAGTATGCTATTGATGAGATACAGACACAAAGATATATTCGTAAAAGTTATCCATAATTGCAGCTTTCGATAATTGTTTTTAAAATGTTTCCGAAATAGACAACTCACTTGTTTTGTCCTAGTTTTCAAAATATTTCCGTTATACCTGACTTTTCTGTTTTCTTCCTAGAGTTAGTGCTTTTATAACTGACAACTCTACTTTCTTCTGTAGATGATTCCACTTATAAATCTTAATATTTTTGTTTGTGTTTTTAATGTTAAATAGTATATGAAGTTCTTTATTTGCTATGTTTATAACAAAATCTTCTAAAGTTCTGTTGATTCACCAGAGACAATAAAGATGCTTCTGACAGGTTGCTCCTTGATTTTAGAGTACTTCGTATTGGATCCGGTTGTTTTGTTTTGAAAATAGTCTGAGAGCTTTCTCCTTTAAACGGAGTTTACAATAAGAGTTGTCTAATATCTTTATCATATTTTTATATAGATTTTTTATTACTACTTGTATGGACTTTGTATAAATTTTGTATTAATTTTATATAGATTTTGTATAAAAAATGGCCCATATGTCAGCATATATGTGAACTTGAGTACGATAGTTTAAACATAACAATGTATATATACTGTTTAATGCTTTTGATTTTTAACTTTTTCTGTCAACCGATCAAAATGTTACCAATATCTTTAATGGCACCTATATCTTTTGAAAGAACACCACATACAAATGAGATATTAGCTAATGAGATACTAAATTGCAGTGCAGCTATGATTTGATATTCTTTATAATTTCCATAGCAATTTCTATATTCGCTGGACAAATAATTTAAACTGCCATGTAGTTATGCTTATAAATTTGATGGAGCACCTTTTATTGACTTGAAAATATTTTCTCTCTCTCTCTCTATACATATTGTTATTGACAGTGACCCAATTATCAAATGTTCAACTAATTAATTTCAACATTAAATTTATATTTTAATACAGAAAATATCAGTGTTGAAAAAATGCAAAAAAAATTTAATGTCAACTATTCTAATTGGAAAAGTTTTATTCCTCTCGGTGGGTGAACTGAAATACATCGTCTTGTATTAATTTCAGTTGCTAACTAATACCGCATTGCACGTATGAATGCATCTTTTGCATAACTTTAGGTTTCACTAAGCTACCTTTGATATATTCTCTCATATCCTTTGCTTGCTTTGCATTTACCTTTGTATTTTTCTTTTTTTTTTTCTTTTTTCTAATTTTTTTAAAAATTCTAATCCTGTTACACGCTTGGCAAACCCATCATAAAACTATTTTTTCCGCGTTCACGTTATTGTCAACAACTACAACGTTACACATGAATAATACATTCAGTTTGCAACACTTGCAAAAATCATTTCCGTTTCCGTGCATGGCTGTGTGTTCTTTTTTTCTATTTCCAACACTCAACTCTGAGTGTATGTCTGTGTGTGTGTGTGTGTGTAATTGCTTGTGTATTGTGCATTTACGACTTTTGGCTTGAGTATTTGTGAGTGTTGTGAGTGTTTCTGTAGCACTCCATTTTTGTTTTTCTAGTTTAATTTTGATTTGTTTTACTTTTTCCTGGGTTTCTTCGCTGCTTTTTTACTTTATTTTTCTGCAATTTTAGTTTGAATTTTGACGATGCATGCACTAAACGCATTTGCAGTCATTCATATGCACACGCCAGCAACACCAGCAACTCCAGCAACAACAACAATTAGTCGTACATGTGCAAATGTCACGTTCGACTTGCGTTAAACGTGTTGTTTGTTGAATTGTTGACATGAGACGCTTTTTTTTGTCACTTAATTCCTTTAATATGTTTACTGCTGCATATATATTTGCTAACGTTTGTTTTTAGTTTTCATTTAGGGACTAAAAGGACCCTAAAAAAGCAGACATAAAACTGTTATTCAACTTTTTTCCCTTCAACATATATAATTAGGCGCTTTTTTTCCTTCAAAAAAGGAGTGTAATAACAAAGGCTAATCAAGCAGATCTTATCTGAGAATTACCTGTTGGTGGGGCCACTAAATATTGTTCAAACTACTAGATTGATTGATTTTCTGAAGACAATATTAGCAACGTTTTTGTTAATCCTTGACAAGTGGTATAATTTCGCAATTTCAAGAGGCAGTATTGACATAAGTGTACTCTTATCATTCGTGCTATTGACTGATAATGAACTCGATACACTCTTCGCCATATCGAATAATCATTTTGTACATAATCTTCATCATCATCATGTCCTATGCTGTACATATGGTAACAAAAAGGAACGAATGGACGGTTAATATTATGTTTCATATTCACATTGCAATGTGTCACAAAGGTGGCTTTGAAATGATGTTCATAATTAATCGAATTGACAACGAAAAGATATGTGCAGAATAGGATGCACCAATACAATACACCTAGAAATTGGTGAATAGAAATTCGAAATAAACCTACAAGCTTTACGATTATTTCAACGTTGTTGATATACGGATTCACGTTAATCGTGTCAGTTGGGATATATAACACATTTACTCAGGAAACCTAAATTTTCATCTTTGAAAAGGTGATATGAAGTCTATAGATTTTTTTTTGGGTATAGAGTGGAATGGGTACTTTAATTGTAAAGCAGCTTGGCTTTGTATTATAAATAGTTTTTGAGGAAATTTATTTCTCGAATCAAATCTGATGCCTTACACACCTTTGTAAGAGTAAAAACAACAAGATATAGTATCAATCTTAGGGTATTAGATGTAAGAGAGAGATAGTACATTATGTATAAAGCAGTAGGGCTATGTATTACACGTTGTCTCTGCGAAAATCTATTTATTGTTTAAAATCTAAAACTTCACATGTTGATCGTTATACTAATAGTGACATGGACTCAACTTAATCGAGGATGGCTGTTTATGTAGGAGGATGGCTACTTTTTAGTGTAATTGAACCGAACTACAAACGAAATCATTGTGAATTTTAAGCGAACGAGTTTTCTCTTGAAACCTTATTATTTATTTTTGGCTTCTTGAACCATATCTCGCACATCATAACAATTCACGGCCTGCACTTAATGAAGGGTAGCTACTTAGGTTGCCTCTGATTTTTTAACGTTATTGAACTGAACTACAAACCGAATCTATGTAAGTTTAAAGCGTATTGTTGATGCGAATATACATAGTTGTAGAAGAATCCTGTCTCTCATTTGATACCAAATTCTTTTGGACGGGTTGCCCCGTCACATCACAGAAACTGTGCCAACTTACAGTTGTAAAGGCGGTTTGTAAAGGACAGCTGCTTGGGTTAGCACACGACTTTTAAGTCTAATTGAATGAGACTGAATCATTAAGGTTTTTAACCGAACAACTAATAAAAAGGCTATATAAGCTGCATGCAGAGTATTGTATCACTGAACCGAACTACTTCCGACATTTATACGATACATAGTCCTGATTTTGTTTGTTATAGTAATTATTTAATTAACATTATAAGCATGTTTATAATTATACAATATAGAGCCTATTAATTAATAATTTTAATATATTTTTTATTCAGACTGTATTTAATAATGAATGTAAACAATTTGTTTAAATTTTTAATACTTGTATGGTTCTTTTTCAAGTGTACGTTTTTATTGCTTTCGTATAGCAATTCAATAAATCATTTGCACATATGCCAGCTGCCTGCAGTTGTGCACATTGGCACATGCAGCCACCTTAAATACTTGCAAAAATTGCACTTACCTTCAAAAGCAGCGTTGATGTCGCGTATGTCGTAGCTGCACACCGCCGAACCGACTATGCCATGTGTGTTTGTCGTGAAGGTGGCGTAGAATTTAGTGTTGTCATGTGGCATTTTGTACACCGATTGAATTTCATTGAAATAAAATGGAAATTCACTCGAAATACTGCAATTGATGCGAGCTTTCAAGTACGTTGCCCAATTCTGGCTGATCATGTATTTGCCACCTCGATCATTCTTACAAACACGTGCAATGCGTGAATAGATTGCCTTGCCACAGTTAATGTACTCTACAGCATGTTCGCGGAAGAAGAAATACACATATTCGCCAATATCAAAGGAACCAACGAAATTCGGCTCTATTAGAAAGCAAAAAATAAATAAAGAAATAAATTTATATAAAATTTATTAAATTGAATTTTGTGAATTATTTCAATTCTATTTTTAAATAAATTTTATTAATAATTTAGTTCTTTTCACAATACTTACTATCAAGCCATTTTGAATCATATTTAACGGTGCGCTTGAAATTGTGTTCCTTCCGACCGGAAGTTAAATTATATAAATCCGAACGGAAAATAACAGAATCGGCCTTTGTAAATTCTGCATTCGTACCAGAATACTAAAAATGTGTAAAAGAGAAAATAAAAATAATAAAATTTAGTAGAAAGCAAAAAAAAAAAATGGTAAAAATTAGTGCTCCATTTTATTTCACAAAATTTGTAATTCGATTTTCTAGCGAGAATTGTGCCAATTTATTTTTTGTCAAATGGTATGGCAAAATTTAATTTAAACAATTTAAATTGTTAGCGACAATAGTACAGATGTATCCTTCCTAAAATACTAGCACAAGAGGAGCAAATATTAAAGTCTGCTTTTCAAATACTTGTACTTTAAAACGTTCTACTCTATTTTAAACATTTTCTTTTCAATGCGAACATTTAAGGATACATAAGTTTTTATATTGTCTATAAATTTGGCAATTTGGTTTCATGAAACGTTTCTGTACTTACCAATGCAGGCAGACCAAAAGGATTTCCCTTTTCCACATAGACAGCAGTTGAGTTATCAGCCGGATCATAAGGGCATTTACCAATTCCTAAGCCAATGCCAGGCACATATTCAGTGCGAAGCAAATGTGTTAGGTTGGCCTAGAAGTATGCAATGAAAATGCTTTCAGTTTGTGTGAGAGAAATATTTGAATATTTTTCATTCTACAAAATTGACTCATTTTAGATTTTTGTTCTAGTTTTTAAAATTTAATATAAGTATAATATTTGTTTTTATTTAAAATATAGCTATAAGAAGTTGACTCCTAATGCATTAACTTAATATCATCTAATCATCTATTAACAAAAATATTTTCAGTGCTACAAGTCGTTATATAAGTACCGAGGTACATTATCTATTGTAATATATAGAGAATTTATATATAAGGTTTATATTTAAGCAATCTGTTCAACTTATAATCAAACAACTATATTCGTTGAAAGGATATTATAGTGCAGATGGATTTCAAACAATATATATTACACTCTCAACCACTTCTCTTCATCACTCTCAATCCATCGTTTTTGAACATTTTTATATAAATAAATAAATTATAATTTACAAAAATGAAAGACTTAATAACTATATATACTTTTAGAAACAAAACTATAATCTTTATTCTTTTAATTTATATTATGACTAGCGTTTGAGATGCTTCCTTCCTTCCTCCCTTCCTTCTTTCTCAACTACTTCTTTGTATAGCTCTAAATCATTTGCTTTTTTTCCGCATTTGTTTTCTTTATATAGAAGTTATATATAGTAGTGTATAGAAGTCAATAAATAGTGCATCAAGCTATATTTTTTTGAGCACTTTCTTCTTCTTTCCACAATTGATAGTGTGGCATAAACTTGGTTCAATGCTCTCTCTTGCCAAGCAATCTTATTAACTGATTCAATCGTCTTATGTACTGGAATTTAATGTGTCATATGATGTATCTTATATGGTATGTCTCTACTATTTTTTAGCTGTGTAGTATTACCACTATTTAGTATCCAGACTTCTTATCCATGTCTTGCTATTAGAAGACATGTATGCTATTAGAACGACATAGTTTGGAGAAACGCAGATTTGGATCTTTTTACTGAAAATATTTTTGCGTCATTAAGCTTCATATATAGGTTATATACAGTAAGGTTATATATAGTATTATAACATAATACTGTATATAGTATATATATTCTATATATATTATATAAAAAACAGCCTATCAACATAAAGTTAGAATGTGAAAATTATTTAATTATTAAAAATGAGAATAATGAAGAAGATAATGAAGGGTATCTACTTCCTCGACATCTAAATTAAATTTATGTTGTGACGTTTTGCCAGTTTTCTTTGTAATCCAACTTAACTGGTGGTTTTTTTTATTATAAACATATAAATATATAACTAAATTAAATTTACTTTAATTCTTTTGCTGGACATATAAACTTATCGTCATATTATCTCAAATATTTTTTTAGGTGCATTAAAAGACTTAACAAAAATATAAATATTTCATCTTAAAATCATTTCAAATTTTAAAAATTTAAAGCATATTGTATATTTTAATTTTAAATAATCTATTTAATTTAATTTTTTTTATATTTTGCTGTTTCCTAAATTTCTTATCAATGTCAGCTTTAAGAGTTAACTGCCACAGCTAAAGTAACTTTTTATCTCAACACATTTAATACAATTTAAGTAAAACAATTTACTCTATTTAGTTTATTTACTTATTCATTTATATTTACTTTAGTTATTTTTTTCTAATATTCTTTTAAAAATTTTTTTTATATATATATATATACTCACATTAATCACGTAGTCCTTGGGATTGTGTGCATTTGTTCCACAAACATATAAACGTGCTCCAGAGTCCATCGGTTGAATTACACGTATATGGTTACGGCATTCCACCTTCTTAAAGTAAATATGAGTGCACATAGGAAAGAAGAGAAAAATTGTCAAAACAAAAAAAGAAAAAATGGAAGAAAAAGAACAAATGTCATGGAATTGGGAGAAAAAGAAAAACGAATCACACATAAGTATTGAAATTTATATGCCAAACTGTACATAGAATGAACGGAAAAGATAATTTAACTAAAAATAAAAACTTTACTGATAAACGAAATTTAAATTGTAATTTTTCTTTTATTTTTTCTTTTGAATTTTTAAGTACACACAACACACAAAAAAATCACTACGCACACATACATTTATCCACAAATAACAAATAACAACCCTGCCTTAGTATTACACATACGAACCTCACGTTTTCCTTTGGAGACGCAACTCAATATGTCTGATCCGGGCGGTTCTAGTATAAGCACATCGCGCTGTAAATTAGACAAAAGTAAAGAAATTTAAAAATTGAAATAAAATATATATGCTAGTTTAATTTTATCGAAAGTGTCTGCGAAAGTAGAGTATTGGCACGTATGCGGATAAAAGCGCTACTGTGCAGCACTAAAGGAAGAAGTCAAAGACTTCTTTTTAATTTTGGTTTGTTTTTGCTTTTTCATTGAATTTTTCATAGTTTATAGCTATTTGCGTTAAAAAGTTCTATTTTCAGTTAAAATTTATAGCTTTCGTCTTAACTAAAATTTTACACAAAAGTAAGAGTATTTAGTGTTTAACCGTCTAACATTCGAAATATGTAGTTTGAAAAAAAAAACCAAAAGATAAAGGCGAAAAAAATAAAGAAACGATAATAAAGAGCACAAAATAAAAATAAATAAAAATGAAAAAATTCTTCGCATGTCACTCGCAAAGAAAATTCTTAAAATAATTGCTTTACGAGCTGCATTTGTAGTTGCTGTATCCTGTCGTATATGCTTAGTGCTTGCAGTCGAAAATTATTTGAACGAGCAGTGCACTGAACGAGCAGTGCACCAGCGTTGCACATTGAAGTGCAGGAATGTGCACATGGATTAGATCAAGTTAAGATTTATGTATAGTGCACCCAGCGAAAATGAAGTTTAAAACAATTAAGGCGTCTACGAAATTCGCAGTTCCCACGACTTGTCAAGTATGTTTTATTCAAAACTTTATCCATACGGATAGACATAGAGCTATAGTGTTTGAAAACTTTAAAAACTTTTTTAAAGAATTATAAAAATTTTTTCATTTAAAGAGAGAATAAATAGTATTTTTAGAAACATTTTAGAACGAAACAAGTGCTTTTTTTATCGCATTTGGTTCGGTTTAATCACTTAATTTATATGCATGCAGATTAAAAATGAAAATAAATTCAGCTAAAAATTTATTTAAATAACTACACAAGCTTCTGTGTATTTAATTTATGTTCCAGTCGAAATTTTTAGTAATTTTTTTATGGCTCTTCTGCAAATATTTTTCTATGTTTCACAAATATTTCTCTTTATTTAAATCGTGATAAAATTTCCATTGTCTAAAAATGGCAACAATTGAAAAAATCTGACAGCACAATTTATAAAAGCGTCAAAGCTTGCCAGTTTGTTATAAATTTTTCAAAATAAATTTTTATTTAGTACGAGTATGACTCCATAGTATTCACATCTATTTCTAGATATATATTTACTGGCATATATACTCGTATTTGTATATTTGCGTTCTATTACATTGGCACATTTAAAATGTCGTTTGGTATTTTGCTCACGTTACGCTTTTGTTTATTTAATTCGATTTTCCATGCTCGACAGGCAAAGTCAATTGTTCAGTTCCATCTTTTAGATACCACCTTCGTGGGGTTTGTATTCAGAGTTTGTATTTAGTGGAAACGTAGAGCCGAAACTCAAATTAGGGGAGTTCTTAGATGAATTAAATATCTTAAAAAAAAGTTTAAAAGATTCTCATATATTTCTAGATACCAGTATGAGTCATAGTTTTCTTTTAATATAGACAAAATTTTGCAATGATGACAACGACGTCCAATTAAGTATATTTGTTAAGTATTTTCAAATAAAATAGTAAACTCTATAAAACGAAGTATATTTTGGTACTGGTACTAATAAGCGTCGTTCGGACGCCATTCGGGTGGCTGGCGACTACACTACACATGAACGGGCCAATTATTTTTATTACAATCAAATTGAGAGCGATATAGCATAAATTATAAATATAAAACCCTGTATAAAATTCAAAGAAGTAAATCGGAAGTATTTAAGATAATATCGATTCCTACAGAACACTGGACTAAAGGACGGCAGGGAATCAGGCTGAGCGTGTCCAGCTAAAACTCGGTTAGATATAGATTAACGACATTCATAGAGAACACAACAGAAAATCTATTGTAACTAGTTGTGGGGTCAAACTTTTCAGCTCTTCATTCTTTCATTCCCTCGGCGATATTTTCAACAGAATTAAACAAATCTATCCATTTATCAATGCGTATGGTTGGTTTTAATATGTCCAATTTTCTGTCTTCAATTATGAAGAATGTTAAACCGAAACGGTTTTCTTAGGTAATTGCGGAGAATTTGTTTTTTCTTTCACTTTACAGCATTATTTTCAATAACTTAAAATATTTAGCAGTTTTTTTTTCGAAAAATAGTGAACTATAACAACAAAATTTCTTTTTACTATATTAATTTTTAATTAATTGAATTTTTGGCTGACTATACAGCTGTTTCGAATATTGCCATATACCCATCATCAGTGGTCTTGGAAATAATTTTTGTATTTAATTATTCGTAAATAATTTTTTGAAATTGCAAGTAACAAGGGTTGAACTCGTGCCCTGCTAAATTTAAAGCTCAGAGTCAGCACTTCTTAACCAACTGGCCCCAAATATTTAAGAAAACTTTGGTTTCCTTATTTAATATAAGCAAATACGGTATGCAGGACGGCTTTGAGTATTATTTTCAAGATTTCATTTCGAGATTACTTCAGTTCAGTTAGACATTCTCAAAGTTCCTAATCGATTAACCATTCCAAAGCTTTACTTAAAGCTTGATTAAAGTTAGTTACAGTTACTTGACCTTATGTATCATAGTTTTACAGCTACTCCATAATAGTAAGCCTTCGGTTCAACACCTAAAATTTATTTTACTTTATTGTCTCAATGTAAATTTCAAAGTTTTGAACTAGTAGGCTATTCTTCCTTCCATCCTTATTATGATGACTTTAAAGCTTCTATATAAAAGCGACTATACACTGAACTATGAACAGTTTTATATCAAAAAAGAAAAAATAATAGTTATTTTAATTTTCTTTTATTTCATCATGAAAATTCTGATTTTCGTTGCAAAATGTGAAGAGTCTCAGAGTCCTTTCATAAGTTCTTATTGACACTTCTGAAAAACTCTCGACTACTCGTATTCGCTTAAAAGCTTAAAGGTTGAATACAAAAAGTACAATCGATTGAAAGTTGAAGTTTACTTAAAATAAAATAAAGACCAAGGATAACAAGAATAAGGTGTAAGCTCTAGAAGTACGTAGCTAAAAGGGAAACGGATATTGATAGTTGAAAATGCAGTCAGTAGAAGTGCATTTCTTGAATGCGCAATTGCGTTTGAATATGAAAATAAGTGGACAAAAAAGCTTTAGTGTTTGCATAAAATCTAAAATAATTTTGCTTTATTGGCATTCGTTTTAGAACTAAAACTAGTGTATTTACATAAGAAATTGACCATTTGCTCGAAATATTTATAGAAAATGAATCTAAATTTTGATTTTTTATTAAAATGAAATATATATAAAGAATTTATCCCTCCATATGACCTCAAATTGAACTAAGTCTGCGAAGATGCTTGACTTAAACTAATTTCATGGCTCAATCCTTTATGTATTTTTTGATCAGATCAATCTTGGCGTCCCTAAAGGTGTCATTCGTCCTCATTTAATTTGAAATAAACAAATTGTATTTCTTACACAAACTGTTCCAGAAACCACATATGTCCCAGTTTTTAAATATATAATTACATATGATAATTTATGTGATCAGTTGATCAGTGTCCCTATAAGCGTCATCTTCTATTTCTAGAATAAAGTGGAACTATTAAAATTTATCACAAAACTTGTCAATTCTATCCAAAAAACATAACTCATTTTAATTTTCTTTAGAAATGAAAATAGTATAAGTTTTAAATTAAAAACAAATTCTTAATAAATAATAAAATTTCATATATTTTGAAAAATATTTTCTTAGAAAAAAATATTAAAAATATTTTACTTTTCCAATATTAATGACAATATTTTATCAAACACATCCTTTTTACTTATATTCAAATATAGAATTTTAGTTTTAATTATTATTCGAAAATTTTTAATATATTTTATAAGAATTATTTATATTTCCTTAAGGTTTTGTTTCTGCAGATTTTAAATTAAAAATGAAAATATTTTTTATTTAAAAATATATGACTATATGAATTTTTTATGAGTTTTTATTTATGAAAGTAAAAGTTGAAGCAGAACTGAGATACACAAACAATTTCTTGCTTTCTTTTTAAGGATTTTACTCTAAAGGAAATTGTACACTCCCTTCAAGCCAATGCACATGTGTTTGCATTAAGATTTAATAATTTATATAAAGTATAACTATGGATTACCTACATACAGGGTCACACAAGACAATTTTAATTTATATAAAGTATAACTATGGATTACCTACTTACAAGGTTACATAAGGCACTTTTGATTTATATGAAGATTAATCATGTATCATCTGAATACAGGGTTATAAAAGAGAGTTACAGTTTATATAAAGTAATACTATAGATTTTATATATACAAGGTTATAAAAAACTTTGATTTATATAAGTATAACTTTTAAGTACTAATTATTACTACTATAATAGATCACTTGAATACTGGTTTATACATGCCAAAATGAATTAATATGAAGTATAACTATGGATTACATACATACAGGGTTATACAAGATCACTAAGATTTATATAATGTAGAACTTTGGCTCATCTGAACAGAGTGTTATACAGAGTTTATGTTTTGACTTACATTAAGTATATCTATCGAATACTTGAGTAAAGGGCTATAGGTACAAGAGAATTACAAGTTATACAATGTTAACTCACAGACCATCTGAATACAATTTTTGATATGTGATATATATAAAGTATAGCTGAAGATTACTTGAACATAAGAGAGTTTTGATTTATATAAAGTATAACCTATGAATCATCCGAAGACAGATATATTCAAGAAAGTTTTGATATATAAAAGTATAACTATAGATCACTTGAAAATAGCATTATATAAAAGTTTTAATTTATTAAAAGTGTGACTATGGATAATCTGAATACGGAAATATTTAAGACAGTTTTAAAAGTAAAACTATGGATTCTCTGAGTATAACATTGTATGATGTCAGAACTAGGAAGTTACTGATGTTGAACAAAAAAGGCGTCAAAATTGTCGCAAGGTTTGTAATTGAACTTTGCGGAGTTAAAAAACATCTACCGAATCTTGGTATTACAAGGGACGATAGCTGCAGATTTTATCACGAAGAAGAGGAAACAAAAGAACACATTATGTGTCACTGTCATAGTCTTGCCAGACTCACACTTCAGTACTTTTAACTGCCTATGTACTTATAATAGAAATAGGCAATATCTCTCCAAGGAACATAATGGCATTTTTAATTGCTACGTGCTTATGGAACTAAAGTGAGTTTGTCACCACAGTCCTCAAAGGATGCAGTGACATGGTGGCATAGTTGCCATACCCTTTCAAAATCTATAGGGTTTTGTAATAGAGTTTTTTTTATATGCATACTACAGCATTATACCAGAAAATGTTAATTAATAAAAAGTATGGCTATAGATAATCTATATAGAGGGTTATGATTAACGTAACATATAGGCAGTAATTCTCAGGTTTGGCAAGTCTGCGTCAAGCAAAATAACAGAGTAGAAAAGAAACGCAGTCAGTATTTGTCGGAAGTTGGTGTCGAAAGTCAGTCGTGTTTTCGTGCTCAAGTGGCGGAAGCTATATAGTCATAATCGTTTAACACCAAATGAACAATAATTAAAACTAAATTATAAACATATTATTTCTTACATATATATAAGTTGTATGTCTATGACAAGCACAATAAATATTATTTCCTACATAGATTTAAAATTTGACAGATTTTCTACAATTTCTAATTTTCAATTATAATTTACATTATCAATTAAAAAAATAAGGATATTCGTACTGTGAATAAATGTCTTATTTACCCACTTTTGAGCTATCTCTATTGTTGTCCCAAAAAAAAACATAGAGTAGTCATTCAAAGAATGATTCTCATGAACTTTAAAATCTAACAAAAGAGACAACAACTGAAGTTAATATTTTTTTTAATTTGTATTAAAAATCTACCTAAGTCGTTAATAGTTAACACAATAAAAAAAGTTCATCAGAAGACAATAATTATAATATTCTCCCAGATTCATAATGTCCCGTTTTAAGACAACAAAAATCTTAAATCACTTATATAGTGACTAGCTTGTTATTTGTTATATTATTATAATAAATAATTATAAATTATTAATTAAAATCAAAATTTCATCTAAAATAAATATAAAAAACATATTCTCAATTCAAAAGATTAGTATTCCCAACAAAAAAAAAGAGAATTTATTTATGTTGCTATGAATATTAGAGATTTGTCGGCCTACCCGTTATAAGGTCATACCTTCACACAAGTACGAAATATGTGCACTTCAAGTAAAAGCGACAGGATATTACTTTTACGTCTAGCACACAATGACACTTCAGAAGGAAATGCATACGGAGACGGATAAAGGTAACAGTGTCAACTCGCTCGAGTGTATGAGCACATGCAAGTGAAGGAATATATCAGTTTTGTGTTGGTTCAGAAATGCAAATTCTGAATCTGCAGTATTTGCTGGAGAGCATATTTCTATTTATAAATCGAAGTATATTTACGTTAACGTTTACGTATGCAATATTCATAGAAGTCTATTTTGTATTTCACTTTCACAAAGATATTTTGTTGATTTCCTTCTGAATTTGTTTTGTATTTTGTGTTTTGTATTTTGTATTTTGTGTTTGGCATTAGAAATTCTGCTTGGCTCTAGAAATCAGAGTTTTGATATTCTGGAATTTTGCTTGCATTTATTTATCCGCATTACAAGTGCCATTCTATTTGCATACGAAATGTAGTACAGCATTTTTCATTAATATTTATTGGCAGAATCTGCAGTTTACTCGCCTGCTTTCACTTGCATTTCTTTTTCTGATACTTACCTCACAAATAGAGTGACTAATGTTTTGTAAATTCAAACGAAATATACGATCCCTGCAAAGATAGAAAGATAAGTTTAATTATTTTTTTTAGTGAATTTTTTTATTTATTTTTTGGTTTTAAAACGTTTGTGCATATATGTAAATTTCATGTAATAATAATAAAATTTACATACATGCATTATGTATTTAATGAAATTAAATTAAATTAAATAAAACACAACACGCAGAGTGAAGGAAATAAAATAATGTGGCACATTGCAGGTGACAGCCAATTTAATCCTCGAAATCGTAACGTGACTCACGATAACTTAAGTCCTCAGTTTACAATCAATGCTCGTGGCATAACAACCTCACTTACTCCTGTTGTGAGAAGTGAAGAAAAAACAACCTCGCTGTTCAAGTGTTGAACATATGGAGCACGTCGTTGAATGTGTAAAAGAGACAACAATTGAAGTAATGACATTTCAGATAAGATGTTAATATATTTTATGGCGGCGAGACGTACAAAATGAAGACAATATTTTGTTACATTCACATTCGATTTTACGTTTTACTCTCGGGTTTCCTAAGTCATTTTTCATTGCGCCAATTCTTGCTACACAAAGGAAGAAATAAATTTAAAAGCTAATGTAGGTTGCAGAGCTTGAATCTCTTCAGCTATTCAGCGCTCTGCATGACATTTGCAATAATCCAGCTGCCAGTGTTATTGATTGATAGATGATACAACATTTGTTGTCACTACGATGTTGCACTTTTGGTAGAGCAGAAGAAAATGGAACAGAAATTAACTACATACGTACTTATCAATGTCACTCATTTCGGGTTGTGTAATTTAAATTGAAACATGGAAAACATTTTCATGTGAAGAAAATGTGCAAGTACTGTGTAGGTATGTACAAAATTTGAATAAGATTAAGGAAATTATATATTTTAAATTGAAATGGAAACCTTTTCTCAAATTGGTTACTTTTTTATAAAATCGAATAAGTCAAATATTAGAACATTTAATATGGAATGTCTTTGACAGATATTTCCCTTGAGATTAAAAAAAAGGAGATTGTCTTAGTTTGGGGATGGGGATGATTAAAGATTAATTGAGCTGTTACTACATAGTTCATTCAAATAAAGAGAAACGATCTGTGTTTTCATTTAAGAAAAGTAAGAAAAATCTGAAAAAAAATAATATACTTTATCAGTCAGAAAATGAGAGCAGAAAAAAATTTACAGATCATTGTCTCATGGCTCGCACCCAATTTCTTTCTTGAGACGCACAGATCTATCAAATATTTGAGTATGTCGTTACTGTAAGTAAGAATAATGGTGTTTTTGTTTGGTAAAACTGGGATAATTTTTTCAATCGAGATGGTCTTTTAATGCACTTTAACTGCAATTTTTATTTTTGATTGGTTTTTCTGTCTTAAAATGTATAACACTCGAGATCAATTTATAACAATCTGAGTATGTTACCAAACTAGCAAGACTATTCTGATATTAACAGCTGTTTTGTATGATTTGACAGATAAACTGTATTTTAATTCGATATAAGTATTTATGAAAAATATATTTGTCTACTAACATGACTGAAAATATGTTAGATTACTCTGAAAATCTTGGAATGGATAACACAGTTTAACAGTTTGAAGTGAAATCTAGATTGAATCCAGATTTATTAATCAAAAATGCTAAAAACGTTACACCAACGGTTGTTGTAGTCCAAGGTTTATGCAATATCAAAACGTCTCAAGTAAGGGTTTATATTTACTTCATCTTTCCTGGGCATTTAAGCTTTTGTCACAAACAGTTTTCACATTTCTATGAAATTAGTTAAAACTTATCACTTCCTTCATCTGGGATATTATTTTAATTTTAATTTAATGTATTTAGTTTCTTACAAATCTATAATTTCCGTTACATACTAAAAAAAGTCTCAAGATTACTTCACAACATTGCACTTTAAAAATCATTAAATTCTTCATATTTCCCATTCATGCAATAGAACAATAATTTGTGTATATTGTGGTTAAATTGTTCTCCAACTGCTACCATTAATCTTCATTTCGCTAATGCTTCCTAAGTAGTGCGACGGTGTAAAACAAATGGGAACCGACGAAAAATTTTGCTCCGGCAACAACCATGGTAGGAAACTGTGTAAACGCAGCAGCGGCAGCAACTAGGAGCGAGAGTCACACAATACATAAAGAACCAAAAGGAGCAGATAAAATTAAAGAGTTCAAAATTAGTAGAGCGAAAGCAGCAAAACAGTGAAACGTAGACGTTAAACGCAGACAAACAGTCCTATAAACAGATACACTGCCAGACAAACAGACAGCGGGATAGACGTAAAAGCAGACATTAATTCATAATTATGTATGCTGACAGTGTTGCCAACTGAAAGTTTCAAGTGGTTTTTATGATGAAAAATGAAATATGCGAAAGTAAATGTGCACAAAATATAGAGTACAGATTTCAGAGCTTGGATGTAGTTAGAGCATGAAAGTTTCCTATTTAGAAAATGATCGGAGTAATTAATTGCAGCACAACAAAGGGCTTCAAGCAGCTAAATTGTTGTCAGTGGCTGCCATTTTGAGCAAGTAACAAGGCTAAATAACAACATGTTGGCCTAATGTACTCTCCAACCAGTCACTAACAAAAACAATAAAGCCATAAGAAATTTGCAGCTGCAGATTTGTTAGCTAAGCACCAGCTGAAGCTGTGTATGGAAAGGAAAACTCTTAAATGATGAAACAAAGTTGGAAGTACTTAACTATGTCAACGCTGTCAAAATTAAATGATGTACGCTTTCAGCCACAAACACAAGCATAAAAACTATTTTTTGGATATAGTTGTGGTATCATCTTTGTAACAAAGAAACAAAGATATATATAAATATATGTGAAATACTACTTACATGGCGCCAACATAAAGTGCATTGTTGTTTTCATCAAAGTGAAATGTTTTGTAGTGCAGAGGACCACAGCTAAAGTCCTTAACATGTTCCGCAACTAAAATGAAAAATGGGAATACAAATTTAATGTAAAGTTTATATAAGAAATAATATAATTTTATATAGTAGTTGCATATCTTATATTAACATTTTATTATAAAAATAATTATAAAAGTTTTATTATACTTTTTTTTTTATATCTGATAATAATCAAAAAAGGATATATTTTTGATATTGAAACTTATTGAAATTTTTTTAAATGAATTACATTTTTTGAATTAATAAATACTTTGTTCTAACTTTTAACAGAAGACACACTTGGCTAGATAATATAAGAGTCAGAAAAGTGTCTTCTAATAAATGATCGAAATGATCTAAAGCTATAAGGTAGAGGAAAATTGGTTGTGAAAAATAAAACAGTGCTTCATAAGCAAGTAATTGCAATGCTGTTTCATCTACCATAAGAGAACTTCAATCTTATCAGAATGTTATATTGAGAATAATGCTAAAATACTATCATAGTATATTAGAAAAGGAATTGAGAGTCGAAAACGCGCAGAAGTACATCAAAGATAAATCGCTGAAGTTGTTTGATTCTGTGGATGATCAAACTAATTCCGAATTGCAGTCTCCCAAAGCAAATACAATATATATTTTGTCTGGAATTTATGCTGAGCTATAAGCAACTCATCCACCACCAACTCATCCACCATCCACCATTTCATACTCCTTTCTCATCTGATGTGGAATTTGCATCCACCAGCTGGAATTGATCCGGGTTCACTAAAGAAAATTTGTTCAGGATTATGTCAAGTAGCTACATACTTGACCATGTGGCAAAGATAACCCCAAATCCTTCATCCTCAACTCTACCAAGGTTACTCGAATAGATGAGTATCTACTTTCACTTGTTAGGAGATATATAACACATGGTCAGGAGCTGTCCAAAATCTTTCAGGTAGGATACTCTTCCAAGCTTTCAGAAGAGCTTTCTCACCAATCACGCATTTCACACTACCACCAGGGCCACTATAATATCCAGGGTATAATCTACACCTAGCTGGCCTCTCCGTAGGTCTATGATAACCCCACACTCTCTACCCTATAAACATATGTCTTCCTAAATAAGTTGTATCTTGCTTTCTGGCTTTGATAAATTTAGGTTGTTAAATACTGAATATATCTGTTCCCCTCTCCACACTTCATTACTATAATGGAGTTGCTTCCGTTTAATGTGGCTGCTATCTTTCATTATCATTCCTAAGAGGAAGTTTTAGTGTGTTCAAGTCGAACATGTCTGTTTCGTTCATATTATACTTCTATAGTCACCAGAATGACTTATTACCATATTTGTATGGAACATATGTTACAGCAAATAACCCAAGTGATCCTAGACGCTATTACCTAAAAGTGCTTTAATCCCCAACTCGCGTTTTATTAAACCAAAAAAAAAAAGAATAAGTATTATAATATAGCACTCTATTCAATATATCTCTGCAAATAAATTTGATTAATTTTAAGTCATACTTTATGATAATTCAAAAAATTATAATAATTACATTTCACTGCTGATCAAAGCGCGTATGAAAAAAGACACTCATACGCATGGGTGTCCACATTCGCAGACACACACTACACATATACATCATGTGCTTTTTTTCGCATACATTGTATTAGGTGAAAAATAAAATGTTGGTGGTTAATTAAGTAATTTAATTTAATGTGTGTGCTAAGCATAAAACTAATTTGCGGTCTCATTTCTGAAAAATGTTAACTTAATTATATAATTATCCTTTTGATCTTTGTGTGCATAAACGACATTGACAAGCAACTCAAATCTACTACAAAAAACACAAAAAATACAAAAAAAACGAAAAAAAGGGAATAAAACAGTTTAACAAAAACACAAAAAAGGCAGCAAAAAATTACGGCATTGACACTGCAAAATTGGAGTCACACCACGTACGCATGGCACGTCAAGTCACGTCACAATTCCGACGGAAATAGTATTATTCCATCACTGCAGGATGAAATTCCAGCATTCGCGTCGAATTATTTGTATTTTTTGCTACATTTTATGACGCTTTTGTTTTTGCAAAATGGCACAATTGAGAATTCAAGTTGGCAACTAATTTGCAACAATTAAGCTGGAACCGCCGTTACTTGATTTCGGATTGTCAACATGGCACGGAACGAGAGAGCACACAAATCAGACAGCCAACAGAATTTTACGCTGCTCTAATCAGCAAAGTTGAAGAAAGCAAATATTTTTCATATATTTTTTTATTTTATTTTACTTTTCGCTCCTTACACAAGCAGAAGTAAATTTAAGTGACATTAAACAAAATCCTTTTATGCATTATAATGAGCTTGAGCTTGAACTGGAGGTGGAGCTGGAGCTAGAGCTGGAGCTGGCGAGGAGCAAGTCACTCTTACTTACTTACTTACTTACAAATGGTCAATACAAGGCAATTGTTTACTTTGCATATTTAGACGGCGTATCCGACAAATAGTGGAAAAGGACAAAAATAATGAATTGCTGGGACACAAATATGCATAACAATAATATTCTTGACATTTTTTCCTAAGCAAGGATATTCGAAAGAATAAAAAATTAATAGCATTAGACTTTGAAATGATTTGCATAGCAATGAGTAGGGCACGCATTATTCAAGGTGCTCTGCCTGGCAGGGATCATAAAAAAGCAAATTTACAGTTTTTGTTTAAAATGCGTACGCAAAGGAATTTAAATGAGATACTTTTTGCTTGCCAATACCTATAAGGGACTGTAGGAGAAGAAACTATAGTAGGATGATTTCAAAGCACATGGAACATTTTTAGTAACATGTGAAATATACTTAATAAATTTATTTTAATAATTAAAAAATTACTTTCTGTTATTATTATATCATTTTTTTTATCTATGAGTAACTAATTAATGTCGATGAGTTACTTAACTAACCAAATAAGACATAATGCAGAACTCATTAAATATGATTGTAGAATATAAGTGGTGTGAGGATGGTATGCAGAAAAAATATTATAGTATAAAATTAAAAAAAAAAAAAAACAGCAATGATTGAGGTAATTTATATAGCTGTGGACTACACGTTAGTTTTTTTTTAGAAACCAAGAAAAAATAAAATTCTTTTTTTGAATTAAACGAATATTCGGTTTGTGTGTTAATACAAAGGTTCAATTCGTAATAGTTTCAACCAAAAAGTTACGTATGGACAACTACACCAATAGATGTTTTCAAGGACTATTAATAATGTATATATTCAAAAATGTTTGAATTTGAATGAATAAATACGAGTAAATCAATAGATATTTCAAATTACCATGAATAACGGATTTTTGACTATATCCGAAATGGCTGCATGATCAGCACATTTCGCAATGCACTCAATTAAGAATGAAAAATGTTTTGATGTTTAAATAAATAGTTTTAAATAAATCGAACTTTAAATGGAAGGAGGATGGTACTCTTCTCAATCAGCTGCAAAAATCAGCTACCACATCACATTTCCAATAATTGTGGGTAGAAAGCTGCACATATCCGAACTAGCTGGACACATCTGGTCCAGCAAGTGTCTTGTATTTGAGATCTGGTGAATATCGTTGAAAATATCACCAAGAATAATAAAGATGAGCTGAAGTCTGGTTCTGGATAAACCAGAACGTAGACACAAAAAGTGCTTCGGTGTGTTCTCGTTAAGCGCGGAAAGATATGCATTCCTGAAAATTCGATAGGACATATTGGCTACATGCTGTCTTATAATATTGTATTCCCTTCGGACAGATAAAATCGATAACACAATCACTTCTATGTACTAAGTCAGAAGTTCCATTTTGGGAATACAAAAGCCATTTAGCTGTTGAACTGGTTGCTAGAGGAATATGATCCAAATTTCTATTCGTCTGTCCCAAAAAATTGGTTAATATACTCGTATCAACTTTTGTTTGTGACTGGAAGAAACAGGGATTGACATGAGAGGTTCCATAGATATAGGGCTAAATCTCACTAGCTTATCAGCGCGCGCTAGTTCGCTGCTATATTAGAATATTTAGGAATCTAAACTTAAGTTTACTTGGAGCTACAGCAGAGTACGTTAATATAATGTCTATATTCATGAACTAGTTTAGATAACATGCAGACTATTAAATATATTTAATATGATTTCTGTTACTAATATACACTTAAGCTGCACATATATATTATGTTGAAGCTGCACTTAAGCACTTATACTCTTTTTAACTTGAGGTTTCTTCAAAATCCTTCTCTACACCTTGACTAGATTATTGTGTATGACTTCATCAGACAAAGCAATAATTGACCTCAGATCTGCATACCTTCTCGAGGAGCCTGTAACCATTTTGAGATAAGGCATTTAATTAACTGTCATTACTCAAAAAAAGGTTATACTTTTTTTTTTTAAAGTAATAAATTTCATATTAATGACCCAAAAAGCTTTTAGTTTTTATTAGTTTTGGACTCATGGTAACATTAAGAACCAAAGTTGGTACAATACCTTCTATCCAATCAAAATCAGTAATGATAGATACATAATGACTTTTTCTACTTATTTTAAATACTCTTTAATCAAACAATTTAAAGAGTTTTATTTTTTAAATCTGAATTCAATTAATTAAATTATTTGCTCATAAAGAAGATTGTAGAAGTAATAAAAATATAAAAAGTAATAGATCATATCACTTGTCGCTTTGTGTTCCGAATGCAGCAAAAACTGACAAGATTATGTTACTTATTTCTATTCAGAATAAAAATGTAAACGAGTATTGCATGTCATGTAAGTTGGCATCTTAATGTTATTATTTGACAGAATTTCTGTAATTTTAATATTTTGAAAAAGGAAAAGTCATATAAAAAATTTATTAAAACCACATTTTATGCAGACTTAGGCAAAATGTAAAAATTCTTATAATCAAATATTTTATTAAATAATGAATTATTAAACATAATAGGATAAAGTTTTAACAATGCAAATTGGTTTTCAAAAGATATTAAGTAAAAGTAAATTGTTCTTTGTTTTTTTGAGTAATTTAATACTCAAAGTATTTGATTTATAAACAAAAAATAATAATATAATTTTATAATATTATTAATACGAAACTTTATAAGTGCAATATATTGGCATTATGTATCTCAGCTAACTTTTGAAGATATGTATAGAACTTTACAAGTAATTAATACTGATTTCATATAGCTGTATTATGAGGAAGGGACTATGGAACATCTTATCATCAACTGTGAGGCACTAGGCCACAGAAGAAACAAAATTTTAAATGCATATCAACTAGAGGATGAAGACCTTCGGCAACTCCTTCCAAAGAAGCTGTTTGGTTCCTTGAGATACCAAATATCTAAATAGAAAGGGGTGCACAATAGATCAAACTGGTAGCAGTGCATAAGGGCCTTAGTCTAACCCAAAACCCCCAAATACCATTAACCATTGACCAATACAGCTGTAACTGTGTTATCTATGAAAATATGTAGAATTTTTGAAATAGTTTGTACGTAGGCCACCTTTTAACACTAAGTATTGCGAGCTCCCGTACATCAGCTCAAATAAAAAAGTTTTTGAGCACTCGAAGCGTTGAATTAAAAGGTCTATGTCTATTTTTTTCGTTCCCAAACATTGAGAAAGATATGCGTGGCGAATATTTTTCCACGCCTAAGCAAGCCGTTGAGACATTTACAACCCTGGTTTTGGAGATACCAACTTTAGGATTGTATTACTGTTTTAAAAAATGATTTAATTGAATGCAAAAATGTATTGATCATTATTGGATATACTTCGAAGAGCAATAAAATCATTTTCACTGATTAACTAATGTATTTTTTTATTACTGTTTGCTTTGCTTTACTAGCAAGCTACTATGTTATTATTCTCAAGTCAGTTATATACTTCCGTTGAAGATGTCGTCAGTTGTGGTTTATATCATATTTAGTATTGGTCTATTTTAACATAATTTCAAGTACCATAATCTTTGTTTATAATCTTTGTTTCTATTTTTTTTCTTTTCTTTATTAATATTTCTTTGTTTTAACTTCTATATTTTTCACCTTGAAAAATATTTTAATATAATATATTCGAAAGCTATAATAATAAAATTTATGGCTTTAATATTTTCTAAAATATAATATTAATTTTATTGTTCTGCTTCTATGATCCCCACATTTGAAAAATTGAAAAGTGCTTAGTATTTTAGCACTACTTCGACTAACTTAAAATGCTATTAAATTTCAAGCCACGTTTTTATATACTAAAAATATTTATAACAAAGCTGTCAAGCTTAACATTCAATTATGTTTCACATATCCTGAGTATCCCATTTGTATTTTATTCTATTATTATTTTTATTTTATTCCATAGGAAACATGTTTATATATTGTTATTCAACCCAACTGAAAATAAAAATATTTTAAAGACATATTTTCACGCACTACACACATACCACTCTTAAGAGAAAAAGTCGAAATTTATTCATAGAAATATATACATAACATATAAAAAAGTGTAATATATGTATATATAAGTTATATATATATATATATTTATATTGATGCAGATGTTTTACGTTATAGCAAATAATATCGTACTTTTTCAAAACAATTTTCATGCGTTCTTTTTAGAACAACACAGCAACACTATTGATGTTTTCAGACTAATGTTGAAATGAAATAAAAGCAAGAAAAAAATAAATAAAATACAACAAAAAAAAACAAAAAAGAAGAAAAAAAAATTAAATAAAAATGCAAACAAAAAGGATGAAAATCCTACAGTTTAACGCCTTTCTACAATCCAGCCAACTAAAAGCACTGATGCTCGTGTGCGACTTTCCACACCAGCCTGACCCAGTTAACTAAAATAGGAGTAAAATGTTAAGCATTTTAACGTCATTATTGTCTGTCAACGATGCGTTAACATATGCTGAAAAGTAAGGATAAAACAGAGGAAAAAACTTGAGAAAAAATATTATCCTTACGAAAAAAATGTCAATCATTTTTTTAATGTATGCGTGGCACTGTGTGTAGTAGTGCACATACACACATACAAGGATATGTTTTCCTACAGAAAACTTTATAAAAACACAATCTATTAGGTGTGTTTCTATGTGTGCACCACTGTGTTGCTTTAGTGACTCCTTGTAGGAGTGTGTAAGTAAAATATCAGACATTCGCACAATATTTGTGAAAACGAAGTTGGTTTGATGGAATACAGACGCTTTACTTGAGGACATATGTTTGCTTTTACTGAAACTGTTTTAAACTTGCTCTATAATAAAATTATAAACATTATTTAATTTGACTAAAACTTGTCAAAATATTTGCTTGCTGTCAACTTTTGTCTCTGTTGAATTTCAATGAATCTTGATTCAGTACAGTACGTATATAGAAAAGAGAACTCATATAAAATGTTTACCATGTCATTTGGTCCATATACCAATATATAGATACATATTAAATGTATATATGTACTACTTAATAAAGATTTTTTGTGTGTCATGTATATATGTTTATAGAACATGACATGACTCTTTTTCTATTCTAGACTGTGCTGTACTGTTCTATGCAGTTTGACCTTTTCATTTTAAAATTCCGACAAATTTTTCCTGATTTTATTGTTCGCTGAATGTGACATCAATCAAAATTTTGTAAATGGAAATTCCTCAAATTTTTAGCGGTTTTCCTTCCATCTACTAATATTAAACATTTTTTTTTTGAGACAAAATCGATTGACATAAAAAGATTTTAAAAAAGCTATTTTAATACTTTTTAAACACTTTTCGTTTCATACGATTCACAGCTATGCATTTAACATTGTAGTGCTCCATAAGGTACATAAATTTGGAAGATGACAAGATGTGATGATTTTTTCTTTGAAACTTTTAAACAGTTTCAAAAAATATCATAGATCAGGTTAGGTTACAATGGCGGACTTGTACACCAAAACCGAGTGGTACACAAATAATGGCCCGTTGTGATAACAAGAATTTATTTTTTTTGTTTTTTATAATTACAATTTTTGTATACATACACTAACAATCAATTTCATGTAAGTTAAGACAGCACAGATGAAGAGACTGGTAATGTGTCAGACCGGAAAGACCAATATAATAGGTATAAAGACAAAAACGGCATGGACATAGATAAAATTGAAAGTGACTTGACTTTCAATTTTATGGACAAGTGACTTATCCATTCAATTAAGGATGAACCAACCTGATTAGTCAATAAAATTAAGAAATTTTAAAAATTGATAGGTCTGTCCGGTTGGTAAGAAAAAAGAGCACAAAAATAATTGGGTTAGGTTAGGGTATGCCGGTAACCAAAGAAATCCATTTCAACCTATTGGTCTATTGTGTTGTCGTACATAGGGAAATCATATCTCGTATTAATCGTGTTATAGTGCTTTAAACCGAAATTGATTCAAACACAGTAAATATCAATAAAAGTAAAGAAACCGGACAAATCAATAGAGTTGGCTATATCCCTAATTTAAAGGGATTAGAGCTATGTGAAGTCAGTGAGAAAAAGAATCACGAAGAAATTGAATTTTCTTAAGATCTCGGCACGACTACTCCATTAAAGGAAAAATGAATCAACCTCACAAGCAAACAAACTTATTATGTCCCTAATTTGGAACTATGATAGTCTATGATGATGATGGGCTCAAAGATATTAAATCTTTTGGCCAAAGATGCTTAGTGACATATAAAATGAAATATAGTTTCGTTTTCTTTTTTAAAACTACACTTATGATAAAAATAATTATGGGGAAGTCCAAGTCTGATTGCTTGAAGATGCGGCAAGCTATTTAAAAATATCTGTACTATGAATTAAAATACGTGATGTCTTACTTATAATTATAATTATTATGATTTTTCTTTTTTGCGTGAGATTTTCGCTGGGTGTACTGTCAGTTTATAGTTACAATTTCATCCCAAACAAAAATAAAGTACCTAAAACAGAAAAGGTTATTTTAACCAATATTTCTCTGTTTTCATTATAAATATTAGAAGACTAAATGGAGAGAGAGCATGAACATTGTCAATATTTAAGTCATTATAACCCAACAATCTTAATCTAGTTCTTGCAAAAGCTCAGCAATAACCGACAAATAGTTTGCTACTGACTATTGCGAAGTATAAACTGATTATGAATCTTGATTGCGATGGACTGATTAACAAGTTGATCAGCCAACATCAACGAATATACAAGAAAACCATTAAAATATCGTACGTAGTTCTTGACACAAGAACAAGTTGAAAGCATATACTGGAGATAGTTAAGGCTCAAGTTTGGCTGTGTTAACCATTGACAGTATTATTACTTTTATTATTATGAAATGGGGAATGATAATTTGCTACTGTTCGATAAAAACCTTTCTATTGAAAACAATAGTTTATATTAAGTATTTAGTTTCCTCCGTCAAAACGGACGTTAAAAATCAATTTAAATGGGGAATGTCATACATCCCAGTTATTCAACCGATTATTTTGATTGTTAATTAATATGAGCATTTTGGACAGTTTTGTTTTGATGATAATAAATTGTGAGCACTTAATATTAATAAATTAATAATATAATAAAATAATATATAATAATATAATGTAATAAATTATATAAATAATAAGTGCTCGCAATGAAGTAATTTGCGCACTTTTGACAGTCTACTCTTAAGGGTAATAAATTGTAAAATAATATATATTAATATATATTATATTCGTCATTTAAATAGAAATAAAATAACTGTAATTTATTATTTTAACTTAACAGTTTGTATATAATTAAAACACTTTTCCGTTATTTGAACTATCTTCGATAATCATTTTCCAGGAAACTGGGAAATATTTGATGCACGAAAATTTTCAAGAAAGTACTATACGTGCACTCTCACTGCAGAAGTTGTAGAAACCCGCAGGAGAGAGAAACAATAATACATTTTCTCTGTGAATGCCCAGCTCTAGCATCCAGAAGATATAGGTTCTTAGGAAAATACTTTTGTGATAGTTTATGACTGCTCAATGGTGAATATGAAACACCTATTAAATTACCTAAATTCAGTGGGATGGATTTAGTCTCTACTCTTCTATACTAGGGTTCTTGCGAGGAATGTGGTAACAAAACGGCGAAAAATCGCTAATTGAGGTACATTTGAAGTTATCTTATGGCCTGCCACTGCAACCAACCAACAAACCAACTATACGTGCTTTGCAATATTGTGTATTTATATCACAACTTTAAATATATAACTTATTGACTATTATCATAAACTATAAAAATTACAAAAAAATTTCATTGCAAATTAATTTAATGTTTAGTTTTATATTTTAATTCTTTCTTCATTATTTTCACAGATCACTGACGACTTTTAATTTATGTTACTCATACGCCATGTGCAAAAAAACATATTAAAACAATTTTCGCAATTTACAACAGCCATTTCAATCCTTTTATGTAAATTTTATGTGAAAATAGTAAAATTTTGTAGCTTTTTAACAAGCAAGGATCATAATCTGTGACATTACCTCAACAACGTTGCATAAAAATAAGCTTTACGAGTAATTCTTTAGACGTGCCAATGAAAATATGCAAAATTATATGCCAACAGGCGTAGAATGATACGATATGGCTTATAGAATTTAATTGCCCATAAAAATTGAGTGGAAATCGCAACTACAGTAGCGGCAAGAAGAGACCAGAACCATTGACTTCACGAAGAGTAGAGTAGAGGAAATTTACGCGATTTTAATATAAAAAGCATAAAAAGCATAAAAAGCAAAGCTGAGTCAATAACGTAAATTTGCAGTTGGCAAATGTGCTCGATTCAACCAGAACCGAAGTCGTACCACTTAACAAATTCGGCGAAATAAAAAAATTTTACAAAAAATTGAAAGAAAAATGTTGAAGGCATAAAACTGTTGCCAGAGGTTAAAACATTTCATTGTGGCTATAATTTTTATTTTACGATGCGATTTTTTAGTATTAGAAGAAAAAAAATCAAACATAACATCAAACATAAGGAAAGTGTTGCCATGGTTGAATAGAATTGGGTCAAGTACGTTATCCGTTTTATCCGTAGGCATGTACAATTTGTAGAAAAAGGAGATTTATATGCCATGGTGCACTATTTATAAGATTTGTTTTCAAAAATATAAAGTTAATTGTGCATAAAACTTATGTTGCATAAACGAAAAATCCAAAACCTTGCAATAAGTTTAAGGCAGTATTAATGCGTCCGCAAGGATTTCTTTGACTGAATTAGTAAATAGGCTGTGCACCTGAAAAATATTTTAAATAAATATATTTTCGTAGTTAACTTCAAGGGGAACTTATAATAGAATCACAATAAATAAGCACATGACTTGGTAAGTAAAATTATTTAATTAAGATTTCATTAAAATAGTTTTATAATATTATATATATTTTACAGGAGGACCCAATATCAAAAGCCAAAATAAATTTGAGAATTTATTCGTAGATATAGCATGAAGGGAGTGCAGTGTATCTGACGTATGAGCACTTCATATCAATTAAATTGTACAATAGTTTTGCTGCCATTTGTCCTTTTCATAAATTTCTATGCAATAATTTGTAAAGAGTTTTTTTTGCATTCATTTGGATGCACAACGTTAGTGCTTTGGACGTAAATAGGTCACATCATAACACATCATGATATAGTACAAAAATCAAATGATTTATGCCAAATATGCCTTGTCCATTCAAAGAAATGTAAGAAATAAAATAATATAAAGGATATAAGGAAACTGCATATTAAGGGATAAAAACTGCTTAAAGCTTACCATAAAAGGAAATGAATGAAATGATTTTGTGGAAATTTATTACAGGAAAATAAGAATAAAATCAACTGAACAGAAATGCATTCGTATGTGAAATATACAAAAAAAAACGGGCTGTTAGCAGTTGCATATTTCTTGATCATGTCAGCAGTATTACTTCGTTTAAAAATCAAGCATTAGTGCAGCGCAGAGAAATTCTCAATAAAAACGATGAGATGATGAAGACCATTTCAATTTTTTGACGGCTCATGCATTCATTACTGCAGTATTGGTTTAAAGTTCAATACATAAATAAATGGGTTTGTATAAATTTATCTTACTTACCACAAGGTAAGAGTCTCTCTTTCATTTCTTTCTCTTCCTTCTTTCAATTCCTTTTCATGTCATTCTTTTATCCCTTATTGTTGTCATTCTTTTATCCCTTACTTGTATTCTTATCGTATATATTTCGAAACTCTACATACTATTTTCTTTGTCTGTTTCTTCTCTTCTCCGGTTTAACCAATCTTTCTTGTTTCGCTATTGACTCTCTTTAGACTTCGTTAGTAATATTTTATTAGTAAATATTTCTCGTGAAACATTTGAATGTCTCTCGTCTTTATTTCGAAAATGCAATTGACTTTCTTTTTCATCTGTTTCTCCATTGTCTCTATTTCGAATTTTTACAAACAGTTATCTACTTTCTATCAGTTCCGGCTCATCATGTTTCTCCTGTTTAACTTGGTTTGAGTCTTTTTAGTTTTTTTCTTTAGTTTTTAGTTTTTCTTTACTAATAAAGTTTTCCTGTCTATCATTTGTAACTCTCTCGTCTTCAGTTTGACCTTGCGTGACCTTACTACTTGCATCCACAGATTGGAATAGTTCCATGCTTGTTCTCCGCTATTTTTAAAAGGGTTCAGTGTATATGGTACTTATTACTATATACTGTTAGATACGCAGGAGGGGCCCTGGCTTATTGCAGCCACAGATTGGAATAGTTCTATGCTTGATCTCCACTATTTTTAAAAGGGTTTAGAGTATATGGTACATATTACTATGGTACTTATTACTGATAGATATTCAGGAGGGCCCAGGCTTATTGCACCCACAGATTGGAATAGTTATATGCTTGGGGTTCAGAGTATGTGGTACTTATAACTGTATACAGATGGATAATTCAGCGGTGTCTTGGGAGGCAAAAAATAATCCACCCGAAATGAATAGTAAGACTATTCTATTGTACACATATTCCCATTACTAATGCATCACAACTTAAAAAAAAATTTTTTTTGAAATACTGAAAATTCTTAAAGTCACCCCCGGGCCTAATCATATTTATGCTATGATAGGACAAACAATTAATGTTACATCAATATAACTCTAATAATGATACTTGTGAAGAAATTATTAAGTACTTCCTAAATGCCAATTTTTATTTAGACCAAAATATCATAATTCAATGCATATACTTTACAGACATACGCTAATTTGATTTAAGTCATAAAACCACTCAGCATAATTATGTATCTATTATCTGGACAAAAAGATAATTTACGGTTATTCTACATTAGATTATTTGTTAGTGTAAATGAGAGATTAAAACTCCGGGTCTGTTCATAATATAACTCTGTATTAAAACCTTAGACGGTAAAAAAATTTGTAAAGACAAAAAGAGAAAAAAAGAAAGAATAAAGTAAATAAATAAACATAAAATATATAAAATGTTTGGTATGTAAAAGAAAACGAAAAACTTTAAATCTCGTAAATCCATTTATGCGAATTTTTCAAGCATTAAATTTGCGTTTTCACTTATCCTCAACAAACCGACTTTGCTGTAACTTAAATGCCCGAAAATAACTGAAAGAGAAAAATTTGCTTATTTTTCTTACCAACTCAGGTATGAAAATGTATTTGCATCATTTGTTTTATGGCTAAGCTATTTTCCTCTCCACACCGAAAAAGTCCCTCACTCCGCCCACAAAGTCGAAAGATGGAAACAGAAATATAAGTATGCATGGGTTGATATGTATGTGCAGATAACAGAGAGAAAGAAGCATGCTGTCAGACAATGTGGCAGTAGGAGTTCAGTTACTTAAACCACTTATTTTTGCAGCTTCCCATTTGGGGCACATAGGTTGGGGTGACCACTTTTTCAATTGCCTCCACTTAATGGTTATGTGCTGCGCTTTTTATTTTCATTTTCAATTTATGAGTATCCACGTACGTCGTCCTTAAATCTATATGAGAGTCTATGTGTATTGTTTGTTTATGGAGTCCTTTGTATGTTCACACAGTTCTGTGGTGATGTCGGCATGGCATTTTATGTTTCTTATCAGTATTTTGCATGCCAGTAGATATTTTTTTTCTTAAAAACTTTTAAAAAAAATGACAAAAAATAAAAAAGAAATGAAAATAAAATTTAATTATTATTATTTTGTTTTTAATACGCAATTTTCGCTTTGTGTTTTTTAATAAAAGCTTTTCAATGATTTGTTTTGAAAAATATTTTCTAACTCATGAAATTAGTATTACAAAACTTTTAAATTGTAGTAAATTTAAAAATAAAATATTTGTAGTTAAATTAATACAAAATTTTCCATTACTTCAACTGTTCTCAAGTAGGTAATATTAAAACTGCAGTAAAATTAATACGTACTTCTGAAACTTTATGCTCTTAAAGGAATTTGCCTAATACCATGAGGTATTAAAGAAACAAGAAGAACTTAAGGTAAAGGCAAAAGAAGGAATAGAAATTTCAACTTAAACTTGCGAAAACTACACTTGAAACTATATTTCTCAGATAAAAAGTACAATCGCAATCACAGCACAAAAAAAGGTGACAATGAAATAATAATAACTTCAGGTGCTGCCAACAGCTAAAAAGCTGCCAACTGACTTCCATGGAAAATGACAACTTGATGCTGACTTAGAAAATTGTACAAATGCAAAAAAGTAAAAATGTGTGTAATGTAGGAGATGTCGTGAAAGGTAGAGAAAATACAGAAAGCATGAACATGAGCTTGGGAAACTTTATTAAGACAAATGGCATCATAGTGAAGGCACCTTGCTACTTGCCAACCATCCAGCCACTCATAGGGAATGAGCAAAAATCTGTGGGGATTTTTATAGCTGCAAGACAATAGCACATTTCTTATCGAAAATGCACAAACAAAAACAAAGACGAGCAGTGGAAGATACAACAAATTCTTATGGCTAAAGTGGCAGCAGGTGTTGACACAATGCAGCACAAGCTGCTAGGAGCTGGAGTGGAAGGAACAAATTTCCACCGGAAGCTAAAAAACTACAAATGTCAACTAATGTCATTTTTCGAGCAAAGGAGTAGAGTAGCGAGTTACATTAAATTTAAGGATAAAATGTCAATCTAATTACTTTTTCTATTATTTAAAGCTACAGAAGTATTCGAAGTATTCCATAAAGAAATAAAATAAATAGGCAACACTGAAATAACTGCTTTGTATGTATATAATCTTGAATACATATTATTTTTGATGGACTTAAATTCTAGAAAAGCAGTTAGAATTTTTAAAAATTAAGTTTATACTCATAATAATTGTAAATACATTATTTAGTCACTACATTATATATATGTTACCTGCATTACCTTCACTGTATATAAGAAAGGCATTCAATAAGATTTAGGTTATTCTCTTACGACTTCTATGAGAGTTATTGCTCTGCAGTTGAGAAGAAAACTGTAGATACTTCAAGTAACAATACTTAACGTATCAATGCTTGTGGTTGCCTTAAGAGAGATTTAAAATCTTGTGGGCCGCTTTTCTTACTGAGCTGATTCAGCAGTCTTCCTATGTGGAGAATCTCTTTAATAGCTGAATGGAGAGGCGCGCCTTCTCAAAGAGATGCTGCTCGTACACTAAACTTTTCGAATTTCTACATTAAATTTGGTCTGTCTGATCTAGTGTATTGATAAACATCTTATCTGTAGTATTATAATGATTACAGTATCATGACGTGTGCTCAGATGAGCCGTTGAGCACAAAGCTGCCACTCTAACCTATCTACTTAAATTATAGTCACTGATGCTATAATAAAGTTAATGACAATAGATATTACCATATTATAAACATTTGATAGTCAGTGAAGTGGTAGGAGTTTTCGGACTATAGTTGATCGTTTCAGTCTGAATGGAAAAAAGACCTTTAGCGTTTTCAATGTAAACCAATATTCCCTAGTTAGAACTTTCTAATGTTACTTGATGATGACACAGTAAAGACACCTGCAGAGACATACTGCGTCAAGCCGAAACCTGATAACGTGTTGTTATGGCCAAATAGTTAAGTAAGTAAGTAAGAAGTTTTCAATATCAGAAGGAATATACACCCCTGCCCTAGAATTTTGTCGGCAGAACAGCTCAAGGTACATAATGTTAAACATTTTTCGACTTCTTTGTATAGACGCCAAACAAAAACTAATCGTACGATATGCGTTAAACTTTGACAGAATCTGTATAATAGTGTTGCCAGTGTGAAAATAAAAAAAATTTACTGATTGGATAAGCGCGGGAATCACAGTTCCTGTGAATAAGTTCTTTTTTGATCACAAGGTAACTATAAGGCTATATCAACAAATGTACGACTAACAAGCTAGTACGATACTACTCAAATATATTTATTGATTAGTTCATAATTTATCTATTTGATAAATTTAAAAAACTATTGTTGCTTTATGTATCAACTACTAAACAAAAGTGTTTAAGAAAGTGTATTTTTAATGTAAAGACGAAACATTGAAACCAAGTCAAGGTACTAAAATACATAAACCAATTCTCTGGAAGAGGACGGTTTCGTCCAATGCGCTCAAATAACTTAATTTTAATATTCAATTATAAGCTTTTACTCTTTTTATAGTATCTAAATCCTGTGTATACATATTATACCACATAAAAATACATTTTAAAGAATATTAAATGCTTATCGTTAGCGCTTATTTTACTAAGCATTTTTGCGGACATCACCTTTGCCACAACCATTTTTTATATACATAACATTTTATTTTATTTTTTATTTTGTTTTTATATAATTTTATTATTTTCTTTTTATTTAGTTTCTTATTTCATATATTTTTCATTGCATTTTTTTTGTAGTTTCTTTCACTTCCTCTTCACAACAATTTTTTTAATAAAACATAAACTTGACTAGGATTTCATCAAACATTTAAAGGACTTTACTGGCGAGTTGGAAGTATTCAGCCAACGACCGACCAAGCACATGGACTGCTGCTATGGCATTGTAAAGCGGAACGGTAAAACTGTGAGCGCAGGCAATTGTCCTCGTAGCAATATAGCATACCTGTTGTCCTTTTTGTGTGGTACAGACTGACATGTTTATAAAGTGTATCCTGCCTGCTGCTAATGTTTGTGTTTGTTTTTATGTTGTTATATATTTCATGGCACACTGCTTCATTTACTCTCGCTTTACAGCTTAAACTGGCCAGAGTGAATGTTGTGTTCTGCCACAATGGAAACGTGTATATTCATTTCAGCATTTTCAGCATTTATAGAGTCCTTTTTCGTGGCTGTCTACCACAGTTATTTTTTCTTCTTCCTCATTTCTGTCTTTTGCTCCTTTTTATTATAATATTCGGTTTTGTTCTATTATTTCGTGGTTTTTCACATTTTTTCATGTTTTCTTCTTCTATTTACTATTTTCGCTATACTCGTATTTTGTTATTTAGCTTGTTCTGTTTTGCTCATAAAATAACATAAAATTTGAGCTAAACTAAATCCCATATAAGATGGAAACGTGCTCAACACAAACTCCTTGTGCTTATTTAGATATTGTTCACCTCGATTTTTATGTATACTGGTAGTAGTACACCAGTTTATGTGGAGCGGAGCTCTTAAAATGCTTCAACAGCAGAATTTGTATAAAATTTATGATAGGTTAACATAAAATTTCAAAATTATTGACTTCAAAATGTTTAAAGTAACTTTAAATGGAATTTTGTTGCAAACCACATATCAGCAAGATTTTTCAGTAATGTTGGAGCAGGCAATTCGAGAACCTTAACGTTTTTTACCATCTCGTAAGGGAATATTTTGATGTAAGCCATCACACATGCAGTATACTTCTCCTCTTGCGTTTCCAGAGTGCTTTAATAATGGATATGCACTTCACTATAAATTCAGATAAATGCTAAACGGATGGATGCAAGCTGCTCTGAGTACTCTACTAACTAAACAAAGACAAAAAAAATTGTGGAAATGTAAAGATAAAGCTATCGAGTAAAATGGCTTACAACATTTCCATTGATTTCTATAACTACAGAAAATATTCGAAAGATATTAAACGAATGGAAACATACTCCAATGATTGTTATACAAATGGCAAAATGCTGCTTTACATGTGTACTCTATACGTTTCACATAGTATAAGAGACAATTTTCATTTTACTACTGCATAAGCTATTAGATTCCACATGTTCTCTTGTTCAAAAAAAATAGCCATAAACAAAAAAATATTCCCTTGTAATACAGTAGTGTTATACTTGCGTTTTTAAAATTGTGTCAAAATAAAAGCATATTAGATACCCGCAAATGGATAAGTAACACGAATTGCACGCTTATTAGGTTCTTGTTTAATACCATTTGGACCACAATCAGCTCTGCTTAGATGGAAAAATACATCTATTTGAGCATCAGATCCTTTAGGATTGGTTAAGTTGTAAGTACTTGCACCAGACGACACAAAGTTTTCCAACTTCACGCTCTACATTACTCTTATTGACGATTACCTACTGGCGATATATGACTTGCCTCCCAGTATATCTTAGCATGAGTCATGAGGTATAAGCCTCCTCAATATCTTTTAGTATATTTCGATCAGCTACATTCAGCAGCACACATCAGTCCTCTCTCTATATCTTCTATTGTATTGCGATGTGCTACATTTCGCATCACCCATTTGTCCTATCTATAACCACATGTTTCGCGATTCTGGCATAAGTATCCTGATCCATAAGTTAAAAGTGATAAAACTCTTGGCAGTCCTGATGTCCTTGCAATAAAAATGATTCTTTCAATCAGAAATGCAGAGGTTGCAACGATGAAGAAGAAATATAAACTATTGATCCATTTCGGCAAATGCCGAAGCTTAACAAGAGTGGGGCACTGCAAAATAGAAGCTAGTAAACCTGGCAAGTATCAAGGCAGGACTTGAAATTAAAATTTTCTTTACCAACCAGTATGGCTTCGAAAAGATCTGCGTGGTTGGAATTATTGGAAAATTGGTCCAATGCTTTACTTGGACAGAATTACAAGCTCTGTCACCACTGAAACTAACCAAACATATTCGATACTACTGGTGTATTAGGTATATGAAGATGAAACTCACATAGCGTAATATCTTATAATTTGAAAGGAAGAAAAAGTTTACGAAAGATCAAAACCTCAATACCCTGTGAAACCCGTTTTGATTCCACATTCCACAACTTTTAATTTTAGGTGGGCATATTAAAGCAGCCAAGTGCAAGTATCTCACCAAAGTGAATGTTGGAAATATTGCAAAGTAAATTAAAGAATGGGGTGTTTTAAAACTTAAACCTGATTCCCGTCACTCTCAACGGGGCATGAAGCTAAGCTTGCTTGGACTCTGTCGAGTCTTCTGTGGTACATGTCTACCAGCGGTTGAGGAAGTTACGATTTATTTCTATAAATTAAGACTGAGGTTCTACATTAAGGGTATAAATAGCAACTATATCGTTCTTGAACTAATTGCTAAAGGAATACAAGCTAAATTTCTGTTGGTCTGTCTCAAAAAATTGTCGTATGTTAACTCTCGTTACATTATTTTTCATTCAGTTTTTGTTAATGAATAGCTTATTACGATATTATTACTGAAACTGTTATTATTCTAAACTAATAAATTATATCGCAATTTATGTTTCTTTTTATGAAAGTAGACCCTATTCAGTTTTAAAATAATAAATTGGTTTGATCTTTAAGGTGTATATATGACCATAACCACACAAGTGCAAAGACAAATATATATATATGCACCTATATATATATAAATATTTGAAAAATGCCAAAAACGCCAAAAACGCGAGAGGAAACATTACTCTGTCTAGACACCTACGTCATGCGTTTCAGTAGAAGAATATTAGACAAAAATAAAAATGAATAAAATTGAAGACATAGAGATATATAGGAAGAAAAATATTCCAGACTAAATGAAAATTCGTATATAATTTTATGCTTTTAAATTTCCTCAAATATGGCTTTCAACAGCTTCTTTGAGCGCAACCTTTGAGCTGCTTAAAATGTTGAAAAATTTTCCACTCAGACATTCTAAAACGAAAAACTATTTTCTTGTTTTTTTTGTACTTTTCACTTTTATTTTGCATTTTTTGCTAAGATTTCTTTTTTTCCTATGAAAACTGTAAAATGTCTTCTTAAGCTTGACATAAGTAAAATGTCTTACAGATAAAAAAAAATAAATGTATTTTTAAGATGAAAATAGTGACTCAGTCAAGCAAGCAGACGTAGTAAAATAGTTGCATATAAACTTGCAGGAAGTCAAGAGTTATGTTCAGCATGCCGAAAAGCATGCTACGATTATTGTTTGCAATCGAAAAGATACAAAAATGGCTATGTATGTGTACCATGCATTTGGGTTGTTCTGTTGCAAATAAATAGTTGCAAAATATGTTTAGTTTATACGGTTGCATAAGTATGTAACTTAGATATAATAAATGCTTTTGTAAAACCACATAGGAGTCACACAATTTGATAGAGTAAAACGGAAATTGAAAGCGCATAAGAAATGACACGTTACATTTGTCAAGGTAAATGCATAGTAAGTAGCAGACATTTTTGAAGCATCTTCCTAAGGGTCTTTTTGCTTTAATCAAAATATGTTAGAGCAATTTTCCACGATTTTGCATTATTTCCAGTGTACGAGTATACATGCATAATCAGCAAGAAAAATGCACTTGTTAATAATAGTTGGATGACTATGCTTTAATGTGAACTAAAGTTAAATAAAACACGTACGTAGATATCAGTTGTTTTGACAATAACATTGCTTTTATAAAACTATACTTATTGTATAAATTCAAGGCTTTCACAGAAAGTAAATTGTATCGTTAAAAGACAAAAGATTTCTATTGCGCGAAATTATAAACTAGTTTAAAAAAAGAGTTACTAAATACTGATTGATTTTATATACTGCGAATATCTTAAACTTTCTCAAATTTAGCGCTGATTTAAATCAAGAACTTATGTCATTTTAATAAAAATATTTAAATTCGATTTTTATTTGTTTTATTGCTCCACACTTTGCAATCATTTCTGTTGTCAAATAAATGCAATAAAATAGCTTCAGTAACATTTTTTCAGGTAAATTACCAACAGAAATTCTTATACATAGTACTCCCTTTTTGTATATGCATGTACTTTCCATTTACCATACATATGTAAATGTTGATAGATTGCAGTGTGGAATTTTTCACATCACAGTCACGTTAATTTGAAAAGCAGAAACTCATGCACGTGACATTGACAAAAGACAAACGGTGATAACGTGTTTGGCGCATTTTCCTGCAACTTCCTGCTAAAGATAGACTTGCACTAGATACTCCTGATGCTTGTTTTTACCTTAAATCGTGAAAAATTATAAGCATTTTGTTTGTTTACTTTTTTTATAAATATTTCTTTCACTTTGAAACTAAATTTAAATGGTGTTTCCTTATCTATCTTAGACAAGAAACTTAAAAAATATCTTACAA
The DNA here is from genome assembly GCF_002237135.1 of Teleopsis dalmanni. Classification (NCBI taxonomy): domain Eukaryota; kingdom Metazoa; phylum Arthropoda; class Insecta; order Diptera; family Diopsidae; genus Teleopsis; species Teleopsis dalmanni. The sequence goes on along the minus strand of NC_051847.1, from coordinate 27,799,573 downwards.
GAATTTGAGTTGAAGAATAAATGATAAAGAATTTAAGATATAAGTAAAAAGTACATTAAAAATTTAAAGCTTTAACAGTAAACAGTGTCTTTTTTCAGGAAAAGATTTGTAGCCTCTCTTCATGATAGTTCTAGCTTACAGATAATTTCGCAAGGACTGGATCAGTCATAAAAACGCTCCATTTAACAGACTCATCCAGCTCACAATAAAGCTTCGGAGGCTTATTGTGTTATAAGTTAGTCTACAACAATATTTCTAATAGGCTAATGGTTTTTAATCGAAAGCAATCACTACCGGTATGAATCGTTAGATAATTATGAAATGGTTTATTAGTAAAGTAACTAAAGGTTTGTAAGTAAATTTTGGTTTTCATTCGAAAGACCTAAGGTTATCTGTTTGTAATTTTGGGTTGCTATGTAACACAATGGAATAAAGATGATCGCAACGTTTCACTCTCTGAAAGCCTAAAATCCATTTATTTGAAATTTCATTCTAATCTGTCATTTAATACTATTTTTAAAAGAGACAATGTTACTCTGTGACCTCTAACATCTATTCTGCTATTCTAAAAAACAATCTCTTAAGCTAACCAATTTAATTACAGTTATTGACAAAAGTTATAATATTTCTTGTTGTAAGATCTAAAGCCTTATTCACTTCAATAATAAAGTCGCGTGGGGATACGAGAATCATTTTCTGCACATCGCTGAAAGGTGGGTTTTATTTTAAAAAGGGATTTATAAACAAAATATCATCCAAGTCCGGTGAAGTTGAGATCAAGAGCTGTTTCGCTTAAAAAATAATGACCCATATATCGTTTTAGTCATAGTCTTAGAAAAAATGTGTTAAATAAGATCTCTTTTCACTCATTTAGTATACTGATCTCATTGTTTGAAAGCATTTATAGTCTTTCTTTAACATCAATCTTTACGAGAACATCTCTTATTTGTTAATATTTTCTCTTTTTTTATATATGCCTCTATTACCCACATATTTAATCTAGGTTTATCTTTAATTTCCATAATTGTTAGATATAAAATATGCCATTAAAAAATAGTTTTAATACTTTAAGATAGAAAATTTATTAAAATTTATTATGAATGGTACTTCTCAAGAACTTTTCACATATTTATTTATTTAAGAAGTTCTATTACATATATAATATATAATTTTATATATCTTTTTGAAAGTTTCTAGTTCGATTATAATAATTTACTTTAGTTTAATAATTTCTATGGAATAAATCTTTCACAAAATTCAGCAATCCTTAACACATTACAAATAACCTCTCTGTTATTCCAAAAGCTATTTCCTATTCAAGGAGTAACGCACTAACCATCAGTTCAACGTTCAAGTTGACTTATCTGATAAAATGCTTATTTCCGTCATTAATTTAATTTGAAAATCTCATAAATCAGCTCCGGAAACATGTTTTCGGTAGGTGTGATTATGTATATGTTTGTGAATACCGAATTATTCTTAAGGGGTATGGCCAAATTAATAACAAAACAATTTAAAATCAACAAAAAAAATAACAAAAATGCAATATGAATAATTAAAAAGGACACCAGACATGCAAAGTACTGACAGGTAGGTAATAACATTTTTAAATTCTTTAGATACTAGTCTAATTTATTATCTGCTTAATTTCACCCCAACGCCCAAATATTTTCATATAAGCTGAACAAGAGGGTTTTCATGGGGTGAAAAGTTAAATATTTCTATGAAATTGCAGTTGAAAAATGTAATACTCGTATTTATTCCAAAAAAATATGTTCCCTTCAATAAAATGCAACAGACCTCATTAATGGTAGAGTCTAACAAGGGGGTGTGTGTTAAATAGTTACGAGTATGTTAATTAAGTCAATCCTATATGCAGGGGATGCATTTTAATAAGGCCTAAGAATTTATGGAATTTTTGGAAGCAATGCTAATTTTAAAAATTAAAGTTTATATACGTTTTTAAGTATTAATTATATTTTATAAATATTTATAGTAATTATAAAAATGTTTAAGTATTTAAGAGCAATGTTTAATAATCGCTTCGGAATGCCATATATTTTAATTATTTATTCTTTTTTCTTTAATTTTTTGTTTCTTAGTTTCATTTCTGTATCTTTATTGACACACTATTCTCTCTCTTACTTCGTTAAATTTTTAAAGAACCGATTTGCTTTTAAGACTTCTACCACAGTACTAACTGCAAACTTTTACTTTCACTAACCTTTTACTTTTATACGCATATCTTAGAATTGAATGAAATAAAAGAGAAAGTAGAAGAAATTTTACTGCATTCATTCAGAAGAAAAGAATATCGAAATACCATGAAGTTAAAAGTCAACGTAGCTTTAAATTTGAATCCTTGCCGTCAAAGAGTAGGAATAACGTTATAATTCTCATTTGGAACTCATTAAAAGTTCTTTATCTGTCTTCAAAAATTTAATTACCCGCATTGTGTGCTAAGGATCTTTGTATGCGAATATGTAAGGAGATGTGAAAAGCCATAAATAGCATTCCGAAGAGAAGTAAATAAAAGTAACAATGCAAGGGCGAATAAGTTTAATGCGAATTCTTCAACGAATATAAATAAAATAAAATACTCCATTAAACCAAGACAGGAAAATTTTAAATTAATTTTCAAGAATAAATTATTTTAAAAATTTAAAATTTTGCAGTTAAGTTAGCAGAGAAAATGAAAGCAGTTAATCAGAAAAATGCTTCTAACTTTTGTAGAAATTAATTTTAAATTTGTTTCTAGGCCTGATTATGTTAATAATGTTTCTTATATACTTTGTTTCCGGCTATAGGTCACGTATTTTTTTAAATTAAACTTTTGTTTAATATTTTTAAAAATTATATTATTTTTATCTTTATAGTAATAAAATATAATAATATTTTATGGTAATAATATAAATAGCAATAAAATAAGTAGTAATAAAATAAATAATAAATAAACTTTTTTATAGTAGGAATATATTACACAAAAGCAAAATGTTTCTCTTTACATAGAAAAAAGGATAATGTCTTGCATTTATTTCCTTTTCTTCATAAAATTTATATATAACCTTATATAAAATTTCTTGACTAATTTTTAGGTAACTCTACTAATGAAAAATAAATATAATTTTTAGAAACTGGCAACTTTTAAATATAAATACCTCAAAATTTGGCTGGTCGTCATGGCATGCATTATCGTATTACCAAAATGGGTCATTTTGAAGAGGCAGAATGTCTCTGCTTGGAAGCAAACGACATCTTTAGTCATAATCTCGTTGAACGAAAGATCAAAGTCTATACTTGTGAAATTTTGTTTAAGAAATCTATTTGGTAAATACATCATGTGTCACATCATGTTTCGAGACCCATCATTAAGTAATGTCATTCATATAATGCAAATATGATTTTTAGAAAACGATAACCCTTAAACGCATATCTTAAAATATTGACGTAGTTTTATAATCTTTCGATCATAAGATATTGAGTTATAACACTGACATTGGATTAGATTAAACCAACAAAACTTGCAATATGTTAGAGTATGGTGACAAAAATTGACTATATGTAAATGGTCTACTGAGGCATAATATATGCAATGCACTATTGAACTATAATAGCTGACTACTTTGATTTAAGTTTATTTATAGTATGACGTTAACGTGATCGTACAGACAGATACTAATACCACGCTCTGAGCGCATGAATTCGATGATTATTTCGAAGAAAATATCAAAAAAATCCTTTAAATCGTATTGAGTGATTATCAGGTAAGGAAGAAAGAATCTTACCTTCCCTGCAGTAAGCTAAAGGACACGTTATTGTCAGCATACACTTAACCCAAAAAAAGATATTGTGATAATATTGAGCACTATTTAAAGCTAGTTACATTAGTGAGTATCAATAAATAAAACGTGGAAACATCTACAGACAGGAAGCAAACTAGTCAGCCAAGTGTGGATATATTGAAAACTTCACTTTCGTCAGTGAAGTCGACGAAAGTCAACTCAACAGACTAACCATTTCTGCAGGTATGATACAATATTTTAATTATACAAATTATACTAATTATTATACTAATTAACAAAGAGAAGAGTACATCATCAGGCTGAAACCCGGTAACGCGTTGTTAGGACAACTTAAGTAAGAAAGTGAGTACTTTAACAAGGAAGAAAGCATCAATAAAGCGTATGATATAAATTTATAGTTAGCTGTGTCGTTAGTAATTGTGAAATATATTCCTTTGATGACAAAGTGCTGTCCACTTCAAGACAATATAATGGTAAATCATGAAGGCCATTTTCATGACAATATGATGGTTTAATTGTATGGATCATACTTAGAATTGTTTCTACATTCAGGGTATTTGTTGACTTTGTTTAACTTACTTTTAATATAGTTTGTTGTAGTCATACTAGTTGAACTCTGTGCTAGCCTTGGACAGATTTGTTTGTAAGTCCACTTTTTCTCTAATCAGGATATGTGTTTTAATATTGTATTATATATTGTATATTGTATCTAACAGGTGAGAGGAGTTGTTGTTAAACAACATCTATTTATTAATTATTAAATAATATTTGCTATCGATCCTTTATGTAATTTTAAATCGAGGCTATGACGACATCCTACTTAACATATTTGTCTCTAATATACTATAGCGCATTGAAAAGCCGAAAATTATGTACAAGTATCTCAATTTATCGCTTTAGTTCATAAATGCTATTTTTCACGACATTTTCTGATGATAAATATAGCTTTAGTTCTTCAACGGTTGAGTAACTTTATCCAGTTTCTAAAGAACTCTGCTTTTAAATGTCCTATTTTAGTCGTCGTAAAACTATTTCAGATATATAATAACATATTCGTAAAGTACACTCTTAAAATTTCATAGCGCAGCCTTTCATAATTTTCCCATTAAGACTTTTTTCCATTTTGTTAAAATATTAAAAAAAATATTTCTTTTTATTATTCTTTAAATATTTTTTTATTATTTTTATCTCGATGCTAAGCTAACTGCACGTTTATTAATCGCTAATTAAAAGTTAAATGCAAACAAATTTTATTGTTAAAGAGAAGCAAACTGATTTTGAAATCGTTGGTAGTTGTTGAATGTTTTCTTTGTTTTCACCCTGGCATTTCCTCGCAATTTCTCATTACTGTTTTAATAGCTCTTTACTCATTATTTAAATATTTTACATGTATTTGTTATGTCCTCAGCTCCTTTCCAGATTCGACGATTGCCGCTGTTTTTACCGCAATTAGAGTTTTTTTCAGCTTTGTACTTATTTTTCATGTTAACAACTTTCGAATACAATAGCAGGTATCATCCGTGCACTACGTGTGACCCAGTTTTAACCCCTTTTTCTGTAATTTGCGCTTTAATACGACTGTAATGAAATGTCTGCAATCGCATGTCCTGAAGCGCGACCGCTCTGTACTCTGACGCCAGGCCGAGGCTTGCATGTTTATGTAATTTCACCTTTTTTTCTTATTTATATTTTATTTTATTTAACTTTTTCTGTGTTTAACCGGTTTAAGAAAGTATTATTTTCATTTCTTTAGAACTTTTTGATTCACAATTCCTTTTATAATTTTTTATGAGTCCGTGTTTTCATTTCGAAAATGAGCCTAATTGCATGTTTATACGCAGCCAACTCGAAATTTAACTTTTTTACCGCAACGGGGTAGCCCCTTTGTCTGTTTACTTTTTTATTGAAAGATATAACTAAAAATTTTATATTAAATTTTGTTGCATACTAGTAGGCGTTTGTCTTAAGGAAACTTAATATTTAATATTTTTATAGACCAATCTTTTTTGTGTTCTCATTATTGCGAATATAAGGTATACGAGTATTAGGTGTGGTAGAATATTCGTATTTCAGAAAAAAAGTCTATTTAAGCTATATAAATAAGTTTGATTAGCACGACGAGACGAATCGATTGCCTGTAAATGATGTCTGTCTGTTTTTCTATCTTTTGCTTTGTATATGCAAACTAGGGTCAGCTTGCAAGGTAATCAAATAAAACTCAGTAAAGAGTCTGTTTGAGAAATGAGCTAGAACGAATCTTAATCTATTTATATATAAATGAGATAGTAGCGGTTTAAAATAATTGCCGAAAATCGACAACGCTATACTTCAGACACAAAAAAAAATGCAAATAAAAGTAAATAAATTTATAAAGGAAATCGTAAATAATTGTTTTGTGGTAGAAATAAAAGTTAAAATGGTAATGAAGCACCAGCAAAGCTAAAGCTGGATTACTAAATCACAGCTTAAGAGGTGTGCTGCAGTCTCTTAAGGCTCCCCCTGGCTACGTGTTTAATGTGATATTACAACAGTGTCTTAAGGTTCCCCGTGTCTGCGTGCTTGATGCGTTATTTAAATAGTTAAAGCAATTGTGCTGCTTAATTGATACATTAACGAAATTTATAAACTTAGTTGACTTAGGATAGATGATCCTCTTCGAATGCAGAATACAAATGATGCCTCTATAACTGCCTTTTTTTCAAATGTGTTAATGTATTTAATTCAATTCAAATGTTTTTGAAGAATTTGGAGCAAAAAATTTGAAAATAAAGTTGGAAAAATTAAATTTCTTGGTCATTATGTACATCCTCGGTCGCACAAAAAAGTCTTTACTAGCTGCTGGAATTCTAATTCACATTAAAAATAATTTTTCCCAAAATTTAATTTCTTTTATTTGATTAAATTTAATTCGTTTTCTTTTGTGTGCTTTCAGAGCAAGTTTTCTTTGAGTCTCTTTGCAACTTACATGCCTACCTTCTAAGCACCCAGAAGAATACAAGGATTTCGTGACAAACAACAACTTTAACATTTCTTATGTGTTTTAAATGCTCCTCCCTACTTAACAAAAGCTAAGAATGTATTTACACCTAAAAGTATGCTAACGTTTTATTGCACGCACATATTCTATAGCAAACGTGTGGGTGCTTAATACACATTTCATACATTTTATACATATATACTTTACATATTGTAATATATATAATCCGGTATGTAGATATGTGTGTGCGTGTTTGTGTAGGAAGCGTGATTTGATATGTCGTGTTATTTTGCGTTTGAAAGTCGCATAATTTTGCACCTTTGAAAAATATGGTAACTCTTAAGTAAGTAAAAAGTCATAGATCCGCTGTGTTAAGTACGAAGCAAACATGTGCTTTATACCGACTTTAACACTATTATATGTGTGTAGCATATATTAAGGCGCATAAGCCATGTACGAGAAGCGGTATTTGCGTGTCGTATCATCAAGCGGAAATCGTCAACCGGCATAACTAACTAAAATAACTGCCAACTTAAATAACTATAACTGTGTGATAAGCAGCAGTAAATGATGAAAGAAATATCACAAAGAATGCAAAGTAAAAGAAGAAATATGTACAAGTATACAACAAATTGCACACAACAACTGTGAATAGATAGAGAAGACAATAACGAAAATTGGATGTAAAAATTGCCAAGATACTTTTGTCTACACTTCTATACTCCTCCACACTGTCATTCTATTTCATTATTACTTTTTTACTATACTGTCAACACAATTTTATGACATACCGACACGAAAGTGTGCACAGAATTTTATTAAATTTCGGTTTTCAATAACAAGTTATATTGGATTAACTAACTAAAAGGAAGGAGTTGGAAGAAAGGATATAAATTAAATTTATTTTTTTTGTGTTGCTATTAGGAAAATATGTGAAAATATTAAGTTTTGTGCTGAAAAGTAGTTCAAAATTTTTAATAATGCAGTTGCTTAACAAGTTTAATAGTTTAAGATCTTTTCTGGAGACTTTAAAGTGCACTAAACTATATCAAAATAAACGGACCGGTGATAGAACTCATTATAAGAAGAAAGTACAACCCTACATAATAGCAAAAGGTGAAAATATTTTTCATAATAAATATTTAAATCATAGCTCTTAATTCCAACTTTCATTATAAACTATAATTCAAAGTATTAATTTATGTATGAATGCGCCTAGAAACTATCTACTTATCACTTAGATGACGTCTACAGAATATACGAGTAAATGACGAGTCATCTTTAGCGATGCAAAATATTAAAAAAAAGTGAAATCAATTTATCAAGTCTCATCTGAGTTAAAACATTCATTGCCCATGTCATCTAGTTGCATACTGTGGAAATCTACTTTGCAGAGTGAAGGCAAAGTACTTTAAACCTGGAGAATAGTCATACAGAGGTTTCTACAGAAATATTCATGTCTTATTATAAATATATTTATCATCGATTTAAGTGTTCTATGCCTACTCGTTAAATTGAAAAAAAACCACAAATTTGCAACAAAAATGATGTTGTCTTGTATACAGAAGAAGGAGGTTTGTTAGTTTTCACACATATGTACATATTAATACTTGTTTTGTATTTAAGGAGATCACAATAATGTCTAAGATTGATACATCAAATTTTTCTTTTACATCTGAGAGTTGTGTCTTTTAGAAAAAATGACTAAGCACATATTAAGTTCACTATCCACTTTTCTATAGATAAAAGGTCAATACCTTGGAAGATTTCAACTATCGTGAAATTGGCAGCCTTACCTATAGTCGTCCCGAGTACCCTGTTAAGATTTCTATTAAAAATCAGACAGTTTAAAGGGTGATGAAATGGCGAGACATATTTGTTAATTGTATCATACCAAGGCTTTCATAAACCAGGGCTGTATATTGAGCTCGCCGTTTTAATAATAGTTCAAACTTCGTTCGTTCTCATCCCTTATTTGTTTCTTTAGTAAGCTAACTAGAATACAATAATCATTAATTTTCTTAGATCCGTAATATAATTAAAAACAATTTAGCATCTTTCATTGAGAAGCTACAAAATACCAATAAATATTCTGCTATTTTCAACTAAAACCGAAAATTGATTTAAATTAGGCTACTTTGTGAATCGTCTTATCAGTTTTATACTGAAGCACGTTTGCAGCAACACCACACTTGCCTACAGGTATTTCCGACAGCTTATTTCCGCTTTACCTTAATTTTGGAATCAAGCTTTGAACGCCACTAAAAAATTCAAAAGACGTTGCGGCACTTATTGTTCCATTCTTGATTGTTTGGTTTTCATAATGCAAAAAAAAGGGTGCATAAATTAAGGCGTTTCGGAAAGAAGTGTAGAAGTGCTTGTGGTTAGAAGTAGCAAATATTGGGGATGGTGGTGGACTCTTAAGCTAAGATGACATATTTGTAACAAGAATTTGAAAAAAAAAAAACTTAAATTTAATAAGAGTATACAGCCTTGTGTGATTGGTTTTACACACCCTTAAAGTTATGAAAACTTTAAAAAAAATATTATTTAAATCTGACAGACATAAATTTATGCAACAGTCTAAATTTAACAAAGTGCGATATTTTTTAACTTTTAAGTAAAAAGCGTTTCTAATGTAAGAGTGTAAGTGTTGCTAATGGAAATATAAAAGTGTTTCTAATACTTAGAGTTTAAGAAGAAATTCGAAAAAATTTAAATTTAAGTAAAACCAAAGTTATTTTTCTTAAACTTTTCAATTTTTGCTTAAACTGCAAAATTCATATCGGCTTAAAAGAGAAAAATTAAAAGAAAAGCAAAAATATTTACACGGCAGACCCTTCGCCGACACTGACAGTTTCCTTAGAGGTGTGCGCTAAAATGTATCGGGCAAACACTGTAGCAGTAAACAGGAAATGTAACATTTTCTGAGAGTATAGGTAATTGCGTTAAATTCCATTTTTGTTTTTGTAAAGTGAAATATCACAAAAAAAAATAAATAAGAAAAAAAATTTATAACAAATATTTTCAACGCCATATGTGCGATTATGGCGGTTTTTGTGGAATATTTATGCGCCGCCACCACATGATTTTTATGAAAGTATTTTCATTTTTAAATTAGCGGTTTTATTTGCAGTTTCAAAATTTCCATAACATATAAGTACCTTGTACGTACCCAAAATTCTGTACTTTGGGGGGTGTAAAGATAATTGCGTTTGTTATTCCTTCGTTTCGTTGGCTTTGTATGGTAAATTCTTTCCAAGGCATTTGTATTTTGTATGCAACAAATTTTATTGCATACTTTCTGGCTGTTATTGCAATTTAATGTTTGCAAAACATGTGGCTGCTTTATGCTTTCTGCATAATTTTATTTCTGGGTGTAATGCTGAGTAAATACAAGCGTGACCTTTTAGATTTAGATTTTTAAATTAAGTCATTTCATACGGAATCTTACAGAGAATTCTTAACAATTTCGTCATGCTGTTTTAAGGCGTTACAAATTGTGAAAAATGTTAAGCTTTCCTGCTCATTTTTAATATTCAATTTTGTTTTTATGACTTGTTTTGTTGTTATAAGAGAATATTACGAACTTGTAATTTCATACAAAGTGAGTTGCTCATTATAATGAGTATAACTTTTTTATTCAACTTCAACGATTTACGTTATTATATAGAAAATGCTTTCAAAGCAGTAGAAGTTTATTAACAAAATACCCAAAGATACTTAGCATACCTGTATACATTTTAGCAATTTTTCGAGCAATTACTGTATAAAGCTCACCTGAAAAGAAGAGAAAATAATACAATTATTAACAATTTAATTTAATTTGTATTTATAATAAATATTTTGTATACTTTTCTCTGTTAATTTTAAATTAACTACATTATTTAAATAGGTATACTTAAAAAACATTTATAACAAAATTATTTCACGCAAACAAAATTAAATTTATAATCAAAATAGAAACTCTTAAACAAACAATACCGATAAAAATATTTAAAAAACGTAAACAAAACAATAAAACATAAATTATGATAAAATGAAAGTACTACATATAATAAAATCAGAAAAATTATTATACGCCTCCCAAGCTCAGTTGTTTACGTACAAATTTATGGCTTTTCTATACTCGCACACTCCCAATAATGTCACATTTAGATCAACGATAGGCCATATTTTGTCATTTTCAAAACAATTTCTTTACCGTATCTAAAACACATTTAAACGCTAAATGTATTTCAGATATGAATTTTTTATGCGTACAGTCGCTAAAACAAAATATTTACTTCACAGCTACAAACATCGCGAGTATTAGCATATTTTTATTTATGCGTTATTAACACACATAAGCAATCGCGTACAACTTAATATAAAATTTCATTGATGAAACGGGTAACAATAAAACTTTATGTTTTATATAAAATGTTGATAAAATAAACATTGAATGCTAATAATATTCCGAATATATGAAGTTGTCGTCAAGTGAAAACAGAGTGGTTAAACAGAATAAACGAGTACTTCAAACTTAAACAAAGTGGAAAATTTCGATGAGTCAGCAAAAAGATGTGAAGTGATACTTTCACTATAGAGGAAATAGTGATTTCTGGGTGTAGTTAAAGAAAACAAAAATTGTTGTTTAATAAGAAAAATATTTATAAAACATTTTCTAAAAAGTATCAATTCATCTTCAAAATATATATAATCCTAACACTTAATAGACAGCACAAAAGATCAATCATGGTCGCAGTGCTCCGTTCCGTTAGGAGCTAGTGCCCTAGTAATCCTGAAAAGGCATTGAGTTACAACATGACTGTTCACAAATATATAGTTATTAAATAATATTTCACCAGATTCAATTGCCTTTAGTTTTTAGCTTTTCTTTTATTTACAAACTCTTTTACTGAAAACAATTTACATTAAAGGAAAGCCAGTAGCTGCCGTAGATAGATACTTTATAAATTTTCTGGGAAATCAATACAGAGACAGAATTCATAAATTGATAGATCGTTAAACTAGTAGTATATAAATGGAGGGCGATTATAATAAAAATAAAGTGATTTTCAACACTTAAGATACATTCTTCAATTCTATGCCTCGAACTAACTGACCAACCTTGTATTGACAGCAGGAGTAGTTTGGGCCTATGAAGTGGTAGGTAAAAAGGTCATACACCAGTTTGTTATTTGAACTTTTATTTTTATTTTATGGTAGGTTAGGTTAGGTTACGTTATACCGGTGATCCCTAGTGGACCCACTTAGGCCTATTGGCCCATTGTGATGCCGTATATAAATAATAAAAACCTCAGAGTTTAAAACCACCTAGAACCTTTTGCGAAGCATAAATTGCTATTTAAAGCCCGATCCTGTAACTGGTCCAGGTCCTCAAGGAAGGGGGCTCCTAGAGTACTAAATCGCCGACGTGCATGAGCTGGACAAAAACACAAAAGATGAGATGCGCTCTCATCGTCCTTCCCACAGCTACGACAGATTTGGTTGAAAGGAAGACCTAGTCTTCTAGCATGGTATGGTAAGAACATAGAAATATGTATTTATACAATATATATATAGATATATTTCTATACACTATACATATTTAATTGAAACTGTGGGAAATAAAATAGACTAGTTTTAATTGACTTTCTGTTCTCGAAACTTTACTTAAATATTTTATTATTAATTTTTACTGAAATAGTTTGTTTCAAATTTCCTGTAGCAAAAACTTCTTGAGTCGAAAAGGAATTTTTCTTTCCAAAATTTAATGAAATTTATTGTCTGAAGAATATTGGTTTGATTTTTGAAGAATATATATAAATAGTTATAGTAACAACAATACTAGTATAAAATAATCACATTTCTTATTGGTTCTATTATTTGTTCTATTGGTTCTATTTCTTGGTTTAATATTAAAATTTTGAATTTTTTCTAAATAAAAATATATTTAATTTTCTACTTAATAGAGTATAACCTATTATAGATGGAAACAGTTGCAAACTTGCAGAAGAATAAAGGACATTTTTAATATGTTTAATTCAAACATTTTTTCTATTCATTGCAATTTATGTCGAGTTATGCTTCTATGATTAAATTTCTATTGTTTTGTGCAGTTGACAATAGGAAGCATTTTTCTATTTGTTGCTCATACATATGAGTTAATTCAATATTTTATTCATTATAGCATTTTTATTTTATTAATTTTTTTTCTTCTTCATATCAATATCCCCGCAGTAACATGTCAGGCTTGTTCTTTTCAGTATGTCCATTTGACCAAACTCATTCATTATTTAATAAAATTATTGCCGACGGCTTTTGTTTGAAACCTGTGCGATGCAATAGAAGAAATCGGGTCAATCGATATTTTAACCTCTTTTGTTTACTTTCATGCATTCATACTGTATATACATATAGACAACTATATCGATAGACATATAGATATGTATTATAAACATATGTATTTCTCTGCTTATAAGGTGTTTTATTGTTTACACTGTAGATATGTTAATATCAACGAGTATACAAATTTATGGCGGCGGCGTAAGTGATGATTATATACATATGAACATAAATATTTGCCTTCATTTGTACCGTGAGTAAGGAAACATAGGCCTAATGGATACATAGTTCGAAATTGGTTTGATTTTGATATGGGTTTGATAGCAGAAGCTAAAATTATACTGCCTGTTAGGATTTTTCAACTTATGGGGCTTTCCTTTGTGCTGCAAATGATGTGTTAATACTCTCACTTTATTCTTTGTTTGACGGCTTCCAATAACTCAAACAATAATTAAGATATTTATCGTGAATATTTTTTATCTGCACTAATTTTTCTTTTTCCATTGAAAGTAAAATGAGCAATTAAATTTTAATTATAAATAGAATTTCAATGATAAATATTATGGAAAATTATTAATGATTAAGAAAAGCTATTAATAAAAAATTGACTATTTATTTTTAAATATTTTAACATAAATGCTATTATACGCAATAACCTCTAATTGCTATAGGTTGTTTAAAAACGCAAAATGTTTCTATGAGTAACAATAATAATCTAATAAATTGTATCAAATTGTGTCAAATTTTATAGAATTGTTTAATATTTTATATCCACAGAATTAAATTAAATAACACATTATTTAAATTTGATTAAATTATTATATTAAATTAATTTTCAGTGTCCATTTTGACGAAAGAAACTCAACTCTTAATGTAAACTATTGTTTTCAATAGAGGCGCTTTTATCGAACAGTAGTGAATTGCAACAACAAAAATTTTTTAGTTATTTTATCATTAATTTTTCTTATTGTCAAATAATTAAAATTAAAAAATTTAAAAAATATACGAACAAAAAAGTCGAGTACGGCTTTGGATCAGTTGGTTAAGGTACGCTGATTCTGAGCTTCACATTTGGCAGGACCCGAGTTTGATTCCTGGTGTTTCCAGTCTCAAAAATAATTATTTACGAATAATTAAATACAAGAATTATTTCCAAGATCACTGATGATGGGTATTTGGCAATACTCGAAACAGCTGCATGGTCAGCCAAAAATTCAATTAATAAAAATAATATAAAAAATAAAATTTTTGTTGTTGTATTTCACAACTGTTCGAAAAACCTCTTTAAAAAATTTATAATTAAATATAAATTACAAATAAGTAAGTAAAATTTTTGTTGTTGCAATTTCACTACTGTTCGACTAAATTTTTATTAAATTTATTTGAATTCTTTTTCTTTAATGAAAATCATGTGAAATTATGTAAAGTTTATAACAAATTACAATATATTCAATAAGGAAAAACATGAAAATTTTTTTTAATATTATTTCATATATATGTAACTAAGCAAGAACTTATTGAAGTTGTACTCAACTTGAACCTTTTCGAATAATAGGAGAACTATATCAAAAGCATCGCGATTTTATTGACTCTGCACTTTATTTCCATTAAAAGTATAATAAAAGAATGATGGAGTAAAGTCTTAGATCAGCATTTCTCAATCACTAGACTGAAGACTGCTGCCAACTAGCGAAATTCGGTCTGTCCGCATACCGCCACCCGTTCGTAAACTCTTATCATGTTTTAAATATAAACTATTGTTTTAGGAGAGAGCTATTTTGAAGTAAATTACAAACACAAAATTTTATTATTTATAAATTAATTGAATTTTTGGCTGACCATACAACAGCTGTTTCGATTATTGAATATTGAATATATTTCGTATATTTCTGGTACGCACAATGTTTTAGGTCTAGATGCATTGGTCTACATATCTGTGTTGATAAGTTTTAAAACCAAATTCTTACTTTAATGCTAATAAAGAGTACTTAAAGCTCTGAAAGAACGGATATTAACAAAACTTCTTTATAAAGATGTTTCTCTATTCTCTTTCTAGTCTCTCTATGGTTTAAACAGAGAGAGATAGTTTCATAATACTCTTGCAATGATAATTTTATTATAGTTGATTAGAACAGATTATACAGATTAGAAAAATTAAAATGCTTATTATTCTTATATTATAACCAATAAGTAATTATACGACCTGAATTAGTTGTTGTTAAGTGGATTTTTGCTTATGTTTTAAGTTTTAAAAACATAATTATTTGAGTTTTACTAAAAATGGGATTGAAACCTGATACTTAATTTATTAATATGTGTATACATTCCCGACTAGTTATTGGCTTATCTGCATCATTAACATCTTCATATTACAATACCGAAGTCATTAAATATATCCTCCGGTCTTGTACAACAACAACTATGGTACTATACAAAGAAAGTTCATATTAATAAGTCAACACAGAGCTCAGTTGTAATTCAATTATCAGTTAATATTTTATGATTACATTTGCAGCACTTTCAGCTCGATAATAAACAAAACAATACCAACGACCCCATACCTCCACCCTCCTTCATGTATATAATGTCTAGAGAGAAAATTATGAAAAATACCAGGATATCATTTATTATAAACACATTTCGATAAATAGCGTTCCTGTCTAAAAACTGAGCTTAATGTACATTAAAACGAGCCCCAGAAAAAAAAAATGCTATTGAGCCAAACACTAAAAGGGCAGAAAAACTATTATGGCAGGGGCATAACTTATACATTCGTATACTAGTAAAATGATTGCATGTCCATGCAATGTAGTCAAAATATTAGTGACCCCCAGGACAACACACCAACCCACAAAAATTTATTATACTGAATACGTAAGTCGACACAACCCCTTATGTTTGTGTCTGCTAAGAAACTAAGCCAGGAAATTCTCTGTTCGTACAAATTAAAGAAAAACTTCACTGAAATTTTATTTCCCTCCCGCCAGACTCGAATTTTCGGTGTCGTGACATGAAAATATGTTTGCTGTTCAAATTTTTCTTATTGTAGGAAAATACTCGTATATTCCTTTCTATAAATACAATAAAAATGAAAGTATTAAGGAAAATAACGCATTGGTTTTCACAATCACACAAACTCAGTACGTAACGCATACAATTAGTTATTATAGAACTAATACATACCGACATATATACCATAAATACGTATACATATATATATTCAGATATGTTTAAGTAAACACAATTGAACTGAAAAAGTTGCTATGGAAAAGTCAAAGAATTTTTATAGAATTTTTCCTTGCAAAAATAAAGCAAATTTTTGCCAACATTCTTTAGATACTTTTGTTATTTCCAGGGGTTTGCTGCAGCCTACTGCCAAGGATAATGAATATTCTTCAAGTGTACTCACTCACTCACTCACTCACTGTCTTCCTGCGCTGCTGGGGTGTGTGGGCATGTGAGTAATATTGACCACTTATTTACTACTCTGACTACTCTGACTACTCTGACTGGATGATTTTCCTTACTTTTCACTGGTCTGAGTAATTTGCAGCAGATTGCAAAAGTTAAATTGGTTTGTTGAATTTAATGCCATTTCTTCTGTTTTTTTTTTCTTGGAATTTTTCCTTTTTTATTGCTACAATGATATTTTCTTCTGCTCTCTTTCGTGTGATTACATATTCTGTTTTAGTGTTTGGGGTACAAAACAATTGCAATAAATGCATTCCTTTAACAGCCGTTGTACGGGGTCAAGTGTGGTCTTGCATAGAAATTAACTGTTAAATATAAAATTAAGCCATGTCACTCATGTGTGATTGCATTTAAATAATAGACGGTATTGGTACTGAGAGTAGTACGAGTAGATATGATGACTCAAACTATTTTATGGATATGCAAATGCACATCTCTGAACAAATTGTAAGGACATGAATATAAGTATTTTCTATAACATACCCAGTTACTAAACACTTTCATCTTCAAAATACATAGACATTATTTTTGTTCTTAAATATGCTATTGGGATTTTATTTTTTTTTACAAGGTGTTTTTGAAAATAAATAGAAATGTTTATGAATAAAAATAGTTCAGTTAGTACAGTAAGTGTTAATAACCAAGTCTTTTCGTTTCGCTGATGCCCTTCCAAACGACAATAGATGCAATTTATTTAGTTTTACTTACGCCAAACGGTCACTAGCCAATACCGTTTCGAGTATGACTAATAGTAAGTGAATTCTACCAGCAACACATGACCGGTAGTATCACTCTGGTATCGGTACTATGAGAAAAATTGAAGAACGAACTTAACCATGGAAGACTCAGTTAGATTCTCTGTATCAAGAGGAGAGAATATAGTGCTTCTCATAGAATTTGTAACGAGACACTGAGGCTGATGCGCAATCTGAACGATTTAAGTGAATAATAGTAAGTGAATTTTACCTGCAACACATGACCGATGGTATCAATCTGGTACCCGTACTATGAGGAAAATTGAAGAACGAACTCAACCATGGAAGACTTAGTTAGATTCTCTGTATCAAGCGAAGAGAATATAGTGCTTCTCATAGTATTTCTAACTAGAGACTGAGGCTGAGGCACAATCTTAAAGATGTAAAATATTCATTTAGAAATATTTGCTACTTTTTATATAAGTGGCCTACATTCGTACAAGACAGACAGACAATTGTTTCATTATAATAATCAAATATATTAATTAATAATAAATTAAATATTTATTTAATATTCAATAGTGATGATTTGGGCTTTAATGAACAAAAGCTAGCAGAAGGAATACTGAATATGTAATGTTTTATTGCGTGAATGGCAAGAATTAGAGTGTGCAGCAGTTGTCATGATGGTCAGCAATCACTTTCTCTTTGTCTCTTTGTCAAGGACTACATACGTATCAACTGAAATGACTTCCATTGTTTCTTTACTGATCTGGCAGAGTTAATGAAAGTTGATTTGTTGAAACTCCTTAACTTTATCTGGAGCAAAAAATGGTTTAACAAGGATAGCACGTCGACTAACTCTGAAAACAGCGGATACTTTAGCTGGTATAGCTTACTATTACTATAGTAATATACTGTATATAGTATACAGCAATATATTATATAGTACAGAGTAATATACTATAAAGTATACAGCAATATACTATATAAAAACAGTAATATACTATATAGTATACAGTAATATACTATATGTAGTTTATAGTTAAATACTATATTAAGATAGCTATATATTCCCACCATGGGTTATAGTTGTCTTCGATCTTAAGTGTCCGATCTTAAGTTAAACAGAGATCCTTATAAATACTCAATATTTATGATGAGCATAGTCATACCCTAAACCTATTGAAACTTCAAAAAAACAGTTTATATTAAACCTCTGTAGAGTAACTTGATAATCAAAGTTCTGTAAACTAACGGCCTTAATTGAAATATATATAGCAGGTATTTGTCTTATACCCAACATTTCATAAAATAATTAAAATGGTTTATAAATAACATAATATTTATTAAATGTGTTAATTTACACTCATCAAAGTTTTCCATCAACAAACACTCACTTGCGCTTTTACACTAAAATAATATTTTCCCAAACTATTTAATTTGTTAATATTTATTTAATAAATTCATTTAAAACCACAATTTCAACATTCTGTTAACTCTGACATGCATTTAAACCGGGATTTGTGTTTGAACGTGCGGAAAAATCACCGCAGGAATTGTGTTCATTTAATGAAATTAAGTGAAAAAAAAAATTAAATTTATTACAGCAAAGTAATTTTACAAAATTAATAAAACAACAAGTGCTATTTAAATTTTGGTTTTAAGATTAATGCTTAACAAAATTGATTTATTTATTTCATTTAAGTGCAAGGACCCACAGAAAAAGCGACTTTGTAGTGCATTGACTCTAATAGAGTACTTAAGTGTGAACACATAATTGGTATTCTTTTAGGTAGCCACCTTTAAGGTGTGAGCTCTTTCGACATATTCTCTATGGAAGCCAATAATTAATATTTACTTATTGGTCTCGTTTTGTAATATCACTAATTAATTGATAATATTGTTTTGTAATTGAAAGTATTTATTAGCGCTAAGTAGTTTTGCTAGGGTAAACAATAATAAACATAATGACAACTTAGAGTTCATATAACGACGATACATTACACATCCTGCGAGTAATTATTCCATGAGTTATGTACACCGTGTTTGTGGCTGCGAATTTATGTCCTTATGAGATGATGCGGTTTACCTTCGATTTCAGTTTGAATTTAATTAAATTAGTTGACTTTAGAACGCGGCGACTCCAATACCGTTGGTATGTTAAATTGATTTAATAGATAATTGTCTCTAATTGGGTCAGGTTTGTGAATTGTGCATTTCTGTGACCAGAATTAAGATTATAATTGCACTTCGTTCAATAGTACATAAGGAATAAATATTACATTCATAAGCCAACAAGTATTTTACTCAAAAATACCTTGACCTAATTTAATTGTTATATGAATACCTGAAATGGAGAGTAAATACAGATTTTAATGTTAAAGGTATTTATTGTAATACAATTACTTACATTCGTATATAATAATGTTTCTTACTTAAAGATTAATTTTTGAACTTTTGTTTGAATAGAAAATCAAATAGTTATTTGTAAATATCTAATGGTTTATAACACCAAGAGTTAATTGAGACTGTATGTCAATAGCATAATATCAATATACAAACTTATATAGATATACTAATATTACCGTGTCCATTTCTGTTTATATTTTTATTTATTTATTATTGTAACTTTCACTTTCAATTCAAGTATTTAATAGTTTCATTAAACTTAATTCATAAGTAATAATTTAGAGTCATAATATATCAATCGGTTTCGTCCTCTTTAACCTCCTTTAACCTTCTATATTTCACAATTGCGTACGTTTCGATTTTGATGTGGGGAACACCTTCTTCCATACGTGAATTGGGGAATATTTGAGATTTGGAACGGATTTTGTGGTTTGATAGATATGAAACTTTGGCATTAGGAGCTAACACTATAGCAACGCTGTTTCATCAGGTTTGATGGTTATAATATTTAACAGCGTTTCAATTGGACTGAATGGTTTTTCCTCTTTCACACATGAATTAGAGAATGTTGGATATTTGGTACGGCTAAGTTTGGTGTTAGGAGCTAATACTGTCACAAAGCTGTTTTGTCAAATTTAACAGTTTATCTCTCACAGTTGAGATCATCACAATTGGACTTTTTCCTTTTTCTTTTTCTATAGATATATTTAGTTAAATATATTGTAATCGAATTCATATTTAAATTAAATTTTAATTCCTTTATAGAGACTTTTTGCCGGGTGCTGGATATATCAGGTTCTCGTGGCTGTCAGTACTTTTAACGTACCAAGATGTTTTTAAAGGAATAAAACTTTTATATTTTTCTCCTACTTCTAGAAGCAGTTTTTATTTTATGATAGTGACAGTTTTTTTATAAAAATCAATTCAATTAATTTAATATATAGAGGAAGAACTTTTACTAAACTAATGCGATTGAAAGGTTCGTACTTGACACCCATTGGGTATTGCAATAAATCGATTGTAGTACTGATATCATAATTTTGCAAATTTTTTAATACATGATTTCAATTGTTAGGGTTCTGGAGGTTTTTATAACCGTCCATTATTAAATTAACAATTTTAATGACAACTATACGTTTTCCACATATCAAGATTTAATATTAGAAATACTTATTTGCAATCAACTTACAATCAACAATTAATAAACTTTTTAATAATTGTTTGTGTAATTTATATTAAAATTGCATATAGGAACTTGCAATAGATGGCGCATGTAGATTTTGTTAGTGGAATCAAAAATATATATTTCTCGTACGTTGAGAAATAAGCTATATCGGCATATCAGTAGTAGAAAAAGTTGCTAAATTTAATAAACTCTATCAAAAATTATTGACAATTATTAATTAAAAAATTAATAATTAATTAATTATGTACTTAAAAATTTAAAGAATATTCAATTTTTGTATTAGGAATATTTAGTTTAAAGTCCCTTTACATTATTTGTCTTATTGATCTAAGACTTTAGTTCTAAAACATCTAATTTTCAGCATAAATCAACTGTGACAATGTGAAAACTTTTAAAACCAAAATTTAATGGAAACAAAAAACCATTTAAGACTTCATAATATATAAACAGCTTAAGCGAAGCAACAAGCTCACGCACTGCCTTCGATAAAAAGATCTAAAAACTTCAGGATACAACTTGATGCCCACCCACACACCAATTATGCTTTCCTATTATGTGTGTTTATGAAATAATAATACAAATTCCCAATAAATATCGAGAACAGCCATAAATAGGTGCACAATCGGCGGAGCATGCAAACTGAAGGAGCGATTCTTATATTGAAAATGGCAACAAAATTGTCAATTTCGCAGTCAGGGCGTAAGGGTGTAAGGGTGTCAGGGTGTATGCCTCAGCCTTTGTGGGTCTTTTCCCAATTTGCAGCTTTGCTTTCACTACGAGTGCTCACGTGAGCCACCTAAATTCCTAAATAGGCCTCGAAAAGCACCCAATAAAAGCACAATAAAAACACATTCACTAACAACAATAACAAATCAGTGACAAATGCGATACTCGATACGCACAACGCAACGCACAACGCAACGCACAACGCAACAAGGCATCCGAAAATTTAAAGCAAAAACGTCCTTAATTTAATTTTGTTGTATTTGCGAAGATGATGAATCCTCGGTGGGAAGCTGTAGGGAGCAAAGTATGTGTGAGGTATGAAATACAAAAGTTCAAAATTTCGTGTTGCCATATTTTTAAATTTTTTATTTTGTTATAAACAGTTTTTTGTTTATTTTTTTTTGTTTTTTTTTTTTGCTTTATTATTTTATTTCCTGTCACTGTCAAGTATGCCACTCGCAATACGTGTTCCTGTCTTCATTTTGTATTTATTTGCTCTGCATACGCGCGTACACAACTGATTTGTATCTGGCAGATATTGTATTTCTACGTACACATGTGTACGTTCGCCGCTTAGGTGAAAGAAAGTAACTTGCGTGTTTACATTTCTTTAAACGGATTTACCGCAAGTAATGCGTAAGTAATTTGTTATGCTTGAATAATTGATGTAGGGGAAAATGCGCTTTCGGTGTTGGAAAACGGCAAAAATAAGCAGAATTTTGTTTTTACTTTTGTTATTTTTAAATATTTGCATTTATTATTCATTTAAATAAATTTTATGGTGGAACCTGAAATATTTTAGATCTTTATATAAATTTAATAAATAATATGTTACATGTTAAATGTTGATGGTTTCAATATGAAGGCTTTATAAATGTTTATGTATTTACTTTTTTACACATTTGATCTAATTTTAATTTTATATTTTATTTTTATTTGCTTCGTTTTAGAAGATGATGAATGATTTTAATATTATTCAATTTAAAATATCTTTGTTTAAAGCTTAAGTTACTTATAAAATCCATTTAAATATTTAATATATATTATATATACATTAAATTTGAGTTTAAGATCATACGACAGAAGTGAATATTTTTAATTTAACAGAAACTGTGGTATTAAATAGAGTTTTGAAAAATATGAACTACAACAACAAAAATTGTTTTTATATTATTTTAATTAATTGAATTTTTGGCTCACCATACACCAGTTTCGAGTATTGCCAAACACCTATCATCAATGGTCTTGGAAATGATTCATGTATTTAATAATTTGTAAATATGTTTTTGGAAATAATTCATGTGTTTAATAATTTGTAAATATGTTTTTGAGACTGCAAGTACCAGGAGTCGAACTAGTACCCTACTAAATTTGAAGCTCAGAGTCAGCACTTCTTAACCAACTGATACAAAGCCGTACTTGATTTAATATTCATATATTTTTCTGGAGCTTTGTTACTTTGCTTTTGTTAGATATATATATATATATATATATATAAGCTATAAGCAAAGGTGTTTGAAATGAAATAATATCAAATCGATCGATTCCTCAACTTCGAAAAAGGGACAAAGAAAATAATAATATAAAATTAAGACCACTGAAATGAAATTTGATATATCGATATTAAAAGATAAGTTGTTAAGAATTTTTATAAAGGAAAAATATCTATATATTTTTGAACAGGTTAATTAGTCAATTGTTTAAACGAAACTGCATTTTACATTAGTTTCAAAAAAGTTATATATCATTGTCAACAATATTTTGAATATAGTCATCTTCAGAATAACCTAAACATGACTATAGATTATAGTCTAATAATTATTAGCCTATACTATAGATATAATTAGCCCATTCAAAAACTCTAAATGAAATTTTGTCATTAAAGCAATAAATTATAAAGATATTCAAGAAAGAAAAAAAAATAGGGTTTTCTTTAAGCACTTATATTTGTAACTATTTTATATTTTAATACCATTATATATCGTATTAGTTTTATTATATGTTATATGTTACTCTTCCAAAAGTCACTGAAAGTCTTCCTTTACTTCAGCTATATTCAGAAAATTTTAATCAACACTAGATTAATATTTTAATATTCAATTACATAGATCAGTTCTTTGTGGTAAATTTTTCTTTTACACTGTAAAAGCGTTGGCATTCTTTAAATTTACATATCAAGATAAATACCTTGTTGGAATAAATGCATTCACAATCAGTTGATGATATGTGTTTGGATATAGCTTTCTACACATTAAGGAGCGAAGCTCTGCTGCTCTGTGGGATACAGGGCCTGATAGTAAAAATGAAACTTTACATTTAAATACCAACACTTTTTCTTCGTATTCCTAGGTCTTAATCACAACCACCACGAAACTCATTTATAAAGCGAATCCAGTGTCCAACGCAACTATGTCTCGTTGTATTATATACACACTCACGGTCGAGTGTTGCAAGTTATACTCCAAAATAGTACAGGATAGTACATAATGGATTCTATTCACTTTTCAAGACAGGTTTGGTAATGGTAATAGTTTATGGTTTCGGCTAGGCTTTTATGCACTACGATCAGCTTGATCTATTGTACACCTTATTGACAGGCGTGTTACTCCTGTGAAACATTCTAACTCCTATTACGGCAGTGAACGTAGTTCGGTTTTAGAAATATTTTTGTTCAATTTTTTTTTTTAAACTGAAAATATAATGAATCGATTCACACTCAAAGAATTTTATTTAACCCGACAAAGACAATGGACTTTACTGGTTTATACTAATATTTTATACTTTTTACCCTTCAATCTAATCACTCTAATTTGTAATGGACTGTGAGTGACATTTCTCATTACATTGTTCTAGAAATGACTAGCTATATCAGCGACGTAAGCTATTACATTTAATTTTTATAGATCTTTTTATATAATAAAAGTTTAAATAAGAAAAAAAATTTAGTTTTTTCTTAAATTGCATTAAATTTGTAATTATAGTACAGTTGAAAAAAAAATTTACTTCTGTTTTGCAACCGCAATTGCTGCTTTAATTATAGACCATAGAACTGTTTAACTGGGTTAGCCAAATTCGACTGCAACACAAATTCTACAAAATCTGAATGAACAAAAAAATGTTAGTAAAACTAAGCCGAAACTAAGCTGAAGGCATGCAGGTTAAATACCTGAACAGTTGGGAACAATGAGGGCTTAAAAAGTGGCTATAATGATGGCGTTAGTGGTCTTGTTGTTAAAAGTTTCTATTGAAAACTTTTTCAACGAAAAAAGTTAAAAAGTTAACAACAACAAAAAATGTACGCAGAATTTTGTGACCGGTTACTGTCGGGCTATACGAAATTCCTTAAGTTTAAGACAAACAAATGTTTGTCTCAATCGTTTTTTTTTGTTTCTCCAACAGTTTTGGTAACATTTTCAACCCTCTTACATAGAGTTCTGCAGCCCTACAACGGACTTTATATGTTCGTACCGGTTTTATCCTTTTTCGCACATTTTCCTCCTATTTTCTTCTAACTTCTTCCCTTTTTGTTTTTTTTTTGTTTTGTTTTTGTAAATTTTCTATTTTAATTTGTTTTTATATTTTATTTATGAGGAAAAAGTTTAAAGTTTTATATACTCTGGTACGTTTCTCTCAACTTTCCTTTCAAGCTTATGTATTACTTTCGTTTATATACATATATACGCGAGTACTTGTAATATACACCATTAGACTTTTACTTGTTTTCCTTTAATTAACAGTGTAAACATTTGAGTTTTCCGCTGGTATTTATTTTCACAATGGGCACCTTTTGTAGGAAATTATTATTGTAATTCGCCAAATTGTGTAAAATAATCTTAAACGAACATTTTTCTCTCGCGGCGTTATAATTGAGGTTTTAACAGTTCTGTAAACGTCTCACGCTGTTGTCCTAATGTTTGATTTAATATCTTTTATTTTTTCATATAGCTTACATATCAATGCAGTCCTAGAGAGGGATTTTCGTTTATACTTTAATAATATTTACGTGTCTGGGTCAGACACAGCATTTGTTTAAAGCCAGAAGCATCCTGTTGTCTTAAGGAAGAGCTAATTACGTTCAAACAAAACGTTTAACGCAGTAGAAAAGATTATTTTCATTGTTTTAATTACGCCTGCAAGAATTTGAATTACTTATGTTGTTTATTCAAAATTAAATTGAATTTTCATATCAAGATTTAGATTTAGCACCTTTGCATTATAACAAAAACCTTGAATAGAAAGAGTAAATGACTGAATAATCAAAATGTGAACTAAATGGAATAAGGCAATTTTGCGAAAAGTTTAAAAAGAAAACTATATATTTTTCAGAAATATTATTAAAATTTTTTTATAATATATCAATCTTGAAAATATACAATATTATTAATAATAATATCAGTAATAATAATATTAGTAATACATCAATATTAATATATTGAAATTTGAAGGTATTGTAGCTATTTAGTTTTTATATTAACATTTAAACAGACAGACTATATAACTGTAAGGTATCCCCTCTTTTTATAAGTATAGTGCAGATGCATGTATAAAACAGAAGAAAGCCCATGTGGCGATTGTAAACTCACCCTTTCCATCATCGCCTTGTTATTCTTTCAATTTCAGACTATTTTACACTAGATACGATAGTTTCATTATCCAATTAAATGTTTACAAACGAAGCTTAAATTAGTTCTCAAAAATCTTCTTTCTATATAAACACCTGAATCACCACCTCACTTTCTCTCCTCAGCCATTTTTCTCATTCACTTTTGGACTATTTTAGACTACATGTACTCATTGTTTTTTTCAATTAAATACTTTTATATAAATTTTGATTTCGTTTTCAAAAACCTCTCTTAAATGAGTCTCTATGTGCGCATCTCATATAGTAAATATACATTTAATTAAATAAAATTCTTTCATTGACAGTTGAACTCATGTTGTTGTTGTTGTTGTTGTTGTTGTTGTTGTTGTGATTTGAGTTAGTGTTATTGCGTACATTTACTTTATTGTGGCTGGGGGGCTTATCCCTGTCCCACACTATACTTTAGCTATATTAGAAACATTATCATTTATTTATTTTCTAACTGATGACGTACCGTATCAGCATATCTTCCTGTGCATCTTGAGGTGGGCTTAAGGTTTGTTAGAGCGGGGTTGGGCAACGTATCAACTTTTGTGAATAATTTTAGGGCTCTGTTCTTGATATACTTTTTCACTGAGTCGATTCTTAGATCTCTATGCATGTCTGTTGTTCTAATATACCAAAGAATATTAACTAGTCTTCTTAAAGTCAGATTTTGTGCTATCTGTGTCTGTTGCTTTATAGCTGTATTTGAGACTTTGCTTTAAGTTACACATCCGTACAGTAGTGCTGGCCTAATTATTTGAGTAAATAATAACTTTCTATATTTGAGATGGAAGCGATTATTATTAAACAGCGGCTTAAGGAGATGTAGAATTTTAGAGCAACTATTCCGTTTGCATTTCATATGTTTATACCAATTCATCCGTTTGTCGAAAATGACCCCTAGATATTTTATGCTTTCCTTCCACCGGATCTCCGTTCCACACTTGAACTCATATTACACATTAAATTCTTGGTCATATTTGACTTATATTTCAATGTGCATATAAAAAAATGATTTCTTATATAAAGTTTTATATAAATTAAGTTACAATTTTTGTGATTTAATATATATAAAATATTCAGACCAATTTAATAAGATCTACTAATCATTGCACTATTACGGACAGTAAATTAATTCATATATAAAATCTTCTTTTCAAATATTTATAATATATTATATATATTATAACATATCTAACTAAAATAAGTCAACTGAATTCTTTTTAACAATCTTGTGTATTTGTTATGATAATCTTCTGCGTATTGAGAGAAATCTGTGTAATTTAATTGAATTAAACACGCTCGCTTTTAACATAAACTACAATCACAATTTTTATAAATTTGGCAACACCATTTACTTTCTGACCACTTTGAACAACGTGGCATTTACCAAATTGCTGCTACGTGTTTAGGCCTTTGGAATGCGGGTCTCTATGCGTTCACATCCCCAAAATAAAAATAATAATAATTTTCTCCCTAAGTTAACTTTCGCCGCAATAATAAATTTACTTGTAAGAATTTACGGCAACTATTTTGCTGCCAACTTAACTACGATATTTAGGCAACGCCATATGTGTGCAGATGATTTGCCGGAAGTAAGAAAAATATACGGAGAAATATTTGCAATTTTTTGAAACACCCAAAAAGATATGTCGTAGCACATAAAAGAAGCCCAGCCATAGCTATCCTTACTTTCTCCAGTTGTTATTTTTTTTTTCTTGTATTATTTTATATTTTATTTCATGCCGCAACTACAATATGTAAGTAATACAACATTTTTTCATATTTAAATAAATTCTTTCTTCATACTGCCTTTTCGTTTATTTGGATATCGAAAATATTCTCTGCTTTACCTTGGTTTTCGAAATTCAGTGAGTATCAAATGTTTTCTACTTTAACGAAATATAGAATCTGTTAACAGTGTGTGAGTATGAATATATCTAGAACGTCTGATGTTTGCTTTTGTTGAAATGGTAACAACTAAGTAACTTCCATAATTGGGTGAAAACATAGCTCTAGGGAAGAAGAGAAGAGAAGAGAAGAGTGTACTTCATAAAGTTTTAAAATAAAAGTTTTCATTTCAAAGTGATGTGTGAGTGTAAATGTACTATATTATTTTACAATTCTCTATGTTTTATACTGTTTGCTTAACATTTTTCTACATGACTTCAAAGTTTTAAAACTTCAACTTTAAATTTCTGTCTATTTGAATTTGCGGAACTGCATAAATTGAAAAAGATACTTTTTTAATGGATAAATATATTCAAATAAAAAATGTAAGATGTTTTTAAAACAAATATTAAAAAGCGATTCATCAAATAACTTGTTTCGCAAAATAAATAATTTCGTTAATTGGAAAGTGTTTGCTACAAAATTAAACAGGAATTTGTAACAAGCCATTTAAAGTAAAAAACAGGTATGTTATATACTATCTGTTATATACTATCTAATCTCAGAGTAATCACTAACCGCACGGGTCGGTACGCAGATCTTAGATCAGGCATTGAACATTCACGAAGCTTATGAGGAATACCTAAATTAGACAATGAGATGGGTGGGACTCTGCAGAAACTCCCCAGCTATCAAAGAGTAAAAGTGTCCAGATGCACTAACTCGGAAAAGGCTGATTTTTTATAAAATTTACTTTAAAATTTTCTTAAAAATTAGAATCTAACATATAAGATAACAATAAGGATATATTCCGCCTAGAGGAAGAAATAAAATTAGTCTCGAAACGTCGGCGAAATTTATATAAGAATAAAAAA
Source organism: Teleopsis dalmanni (assembly GCF_002237135.1). Lineage (NCBI taxonomy): Eukaryota > Metazoa > Arthropoda > Insecta > Diptera > Diopsidae > Teleopsis > Teleopsis dalmanni. The sequence goes on along the minus strand of NC_051847.1, from coordinate 27,770,581 downwards.
ATAAAATAAATAAAATAAGAATAAAAATAATAACAAATTTTCAAGTCTTTAATTTTGTTTTTAAAGCTTCACATAAGACTTATTTGAAAAGCAGCAATAAATAACAAGAATATTAACGATTACGCGTAATAAGTTTGGTAATCGAGTAACATAAAATAGAATATATATTGGTACTGGCACTCAGTGTAGCAGAGCACTATGACTTTGACGGATCTTATGTGCTTTGTATCAAAAAGATAGTAATGTTGTAAAGTGGCAACAACAGAAAATATATATTGTCAATATACTTTATTGTTGGTACTTTATATTGTTACCGGATTTCTTGAGATTATGTATACCTTTATTAAAATTTAACAAAGTAATATATATAACAAATTATGAAATACGTTTAAGTTGACCATATGCTCACAAAAAATATATTTTAAACATTTTTTCAAGACTTCTCTTAGATAGTTGTGGTTGTTTTGTTATTAAATTATTTAGCTACGTGCTGAGAGATCCTACTTACTTATTTACAGTAGTCCTTTTTTTCTCGTGGAGCATACAGAGATCTAGACCTTCAAAAAGTAAATAGAAGCGAATTTTTTTCATGAAGGTTGTTAACGTGCAACTTCATACGGTGACAAGCCTGGTCTTTGACTCTTTAGCATTTTTGTTTTTAGATACATAGTAGAACTAAATAAATATTTTCTTTATCTCCAATATCTAACGAATACCGGTCCAATTCTGTGCGTGGTTTGAACACATCTTAGTGCGAAGCTAGAGAAAAGAAGTACAGATATTCTTATCTGCATGTACTTGGTACTAGTTTCAATAGAATGAGATCTATAAATATCAAAGTTTCTGACATATCAATGAATTTTAAATATCTTCTTTAGGTTGACGTTTTGAAATTTTTGTAGTTCCTAATGAGTGAATTCAGCTGTCGTACTAAAAGCGATACAAAAATAAAGCAAAGATGGACTGATGACTTGCTTATATATGAAGATTTAAGATGTTTGAATATATTTATAATTATGGATTTATCGAAATATTTAGATATGTTTTCTAATTTTTTAAAATAATTAAAATTTATTACATTTTTTATTCGTAAGTTCTTTTTATCAAAATTTAAAATAATACCAACTATCTTTCGATATAATATTTATACAATATTGTTTACAATGCAATATAATTTACAATATGGTTTGAATTCTTTTTATTATATACATCCTTTAATATATATTTTTAAATGAAATTTAAAATGTACTATTAGTCATAATGACTACAAAATTAATATTTTTTTTTTTTTGAAATAAAGTTAACATTTATGCTTTACTGAACGAAAAAAATACTTAATTCTTGTTTAGATTACAAGCATTTAAAAGCCACTTCCAATGTTGTTTCCTCATCCGAATTCTATACAACAATTTTCCAGTTGTCTCTTATTCTTAGGCTGTTATCCTTTAATTTAAGTCTTTAAGCTTTGTCGAAGATTATCCACAACAATAAAAATAACAAAATGACATAACATGGAAGCTCTTCCCTCAGTCTAGTATTACCGAAATTAAAAGAAAAAACCGATTGAATTGAAATTCTTTACTGTTGCCAAAGTGTTTCATTTCCTATACAAGAATCCTTCTACCGAAATAATTTTACTTTAAGAGGATTTTCTATTATTTCCAACTCGTCTCTTGCAGCTGTGTTTTGTTTTCGTTCATTGGTTTGCTTCACTCTTTTTTTACTTTTATCTGCTTCGACATTGTCTGTTATTCTTGAACTTTTTTCTGCTATGATTTTTTAGCCTTTTTACGCCCTTCTATTCTTATTATTGGTTTATAAAGTTCTTACAATATCACTCTTGCGTACCAGACTTTAGTTCCTACTCCTTAGCTTTTGCGATTTTTTTCTTCTTCGGTTTTAGCTGCAAAATTAAAAACTTTTTGTTTGTGCTTTTTTCTGAGTTTTTCCGAGTTATTCTATTTTTCCTATATTTTTTTTTTTTTTTTTTTATAATTGGACTTTGGAGTTTTTGCTATTAGGGTTTAATTAGTTTTCAAGTGTTGTTTTTATATACTCAACTTTCCTTTTCTACTTTAAAAAGATTTGCTCCTAGAGATAAGCTGTTCGAAATTGGTGCTTTTGCAAAAGTAATCCTGGCTGAGATGTGTTCAGTTACTAATTGCCAGTGACTTATTTATTGCTTGTTTATTTCTTTATTTAAAATTGAAATTGAAAGACTTAGCAAAAGGAATTTTATTACAAAACACAGAACTAGGACAAGAGTTAGAGAATCTTAAAAACATAATTGAGAAATATTTATTAGTTCATCCCTTGTTGTCAACTCCCTAAGTTATTCATAAATTCTTCATGACAATAGGGCATCACTCTCCAAACACTCTTATAAGGAGATGAAAAAACAATGCAATAGTTATGAACTAACAGAATTTAATTCCACATAAGAGGATTCAAAGGCTTATGCAAGATTTTTCGCAATAGGATGGGTTAAAGAGTAAATTAGCAATAAGTATCTAAATATATAAATAAGTTTATATAACGAGAATCAGCGGCTTAGTCAGGATTTTGCGAAGGAGGATGGATTAAAGAATAGTTTACAAATATATCTCTGAAAGATTTCCTAAAAGAAGAAAAGAATTTAATATAAGCTAGATTATAGTTACAGTTTTAACAAATAAAAGAGTAATGATCACATATCACTGAGTCAAAAACATGATTCGATAATATGTGATTTAGAAACAGATTTCTAAACTAGAATCCAAAAACGTTATGGGTCACGAATTTATGAAATAAAAAAACTTGAAATCTGTTAAGTTAGTTAAGAGAGATATGACCAGATTCATAAAACAATCTAAAAATTTTTTGTCTAGTGGTTTGAAAAATCTATAAAACTAATAAAGTATAAAATGCAGTTATTGTATTGAGGAGAGAAGCAGAGTGTTAGATCTCCTTCTTTGACAATATAATTCAAAGACAAAGAATCTACAACTCAGATTTTAATTAATTGGAGATTTTAATAAGAAAAATATTAGAAAGATTGGCTAAAAAATTATAAATGATTTGATACTAGTTGAAGAGTTAGTTTTATGTTTTTAATAAACATAGTCTTTTAATAAAACTTTTGAAAATAATACCAATAAAAATAATACTTTCTTGATATGCATACTTCTATATATAATATAATAGCTTTTATTATAATTAATTAAGTGAATAGCAAAAAACTTTGATGTCAAATACCTTCTAGTTAATCCTTCCCTTGACATAATCATGGCTACACCACTAAGTGTTATATGTTCGAATAGGAAAAATTATAGTTTCGTTCCTCTATAATTCATATGATTTTAAAAGACTTTTTTTATTCTCTATTGCATTAATATACATTAATATAATCAAAGTTTTATAAATGCCAATCAAATCAAATAACTTAAATAAAATTTTTTAATGCTAGATTGCAGCAATTTAACGTATTAATAATTTCTTAACATAATGAAGTTTATAACAAAACTTTAGCTTTTATTTATATGAATTCATTTTAGTAGATTTAGGTCTTTTTTTGAGATCGAAAATTGCTTTAATCTCTAGAACACATATAGAATATTAGTATATTTTGTATTTAGATATATAAGTTATATTAATTATCAATTCTTTAGGTAGATATTAGCTGTCTTTTATGAAAGTCTCATATAAACTAAATGTTTTTTGTAATAAAACAAAATTTTACGATAAATATGAATAATATATATAAATGTATGTATATAAAACATAATTATGTTATCATATATGTTAAGCATATGCAATAAATTTGTTAGTGACATTGTTAATAATTTAATACAGAAGACTTACAATGATAACTGATAACACTATAGAAATTTTTGTCTGTTATATATTCTAAAGTATTAATAAAGGATTAAATTCATTATAACATATAACATAAATATTTTAGAAATTATTTCACATAAATATATATTTAAATTATTCAATAAATAACTTTTTTATTGAAATACTTCGCATTACCAAAAATTTTTGCAATATTGCAAAGTATACATATATCAGTGATATATATATTTCAGCAATGAACACTAATATCTATTAATTTCAAAAACTTGATATAATTTTGAATAAAGATATATCAACTCTTTGTATACATATTATAACACAAGATATAATCATTGTTGTTATGAGCTTTAATCTAAAAAATATTAAACTAATCCCTGTAAACACTTTTCTGAATATTTCTTCTAAATGATAAATTTTTAGTAAATCAAATGATTTTTAATTAAAATTTTTATTAATATATTTAATCTAAAAAATAAAAACGAAATCAGATATGAAGAAACTATAAAATAAAATTAGGTATAATAAATATAACAAAATGTCTTATGTCTTAACAAGAGGAATCCCTAATTCGATGAAATCAAATAAATTATAAGTAATTTCTATAGTTCGATGAAGTGTATAACAAAAGGACAGAACTTAATTGTGCATTAAAGAATATATTGTATCCATATGAGCTAATAATAAAAAATGATCACTTTTAAATACAACCATCAAACCTATTATTTATAATTGTATTTTAACATCCGTTCTACCGAAAGAAACTAAGTTCTTAATATAAGCTATTATTTTTAATAGAGAGGTATTTTGAACAGTAGTAAACTACAACAATAAAATATTATTATTTATTAATTAATTGAATTTTTAACTGACCATACAGCTGTTTTGAGTATTGCCAAATACCCATCATCTGTGGTCTTGGAATTATTTCTTATATTTAATTATTTGTAAATAATTTTTTCAAACTGCAAGTACCAAAGATAGAACTCGTACCCTGCCAAATTTAAATTATTATTCCCTATTAACCAAAAGGTACTTTTTAGAATTCACTTTAACTAATATATAACAAAAATAATAAAACATATTATAATATAGTAATATAGTTAGTAAATTTTAAGTGTAATTAAATGAAACAATTATACATTAAAAGCCATAATTTTTAAATCATATTAAATAATTTTAACTAATATTATAAGTCGTGAAAGTTTTGTAATAAAATCATATTTTTCAACAATTCCAAACATTTCTTAAAAACTTAACTCAAATACTTTTAAAATTATTCTTAAACAATTTACCTTTGTGGTGTCGTATGTGATGTCCCAAACAGCAAGGCGGCTCATAATACAAATTCCAAGTATTTTCGAAATCCGAATGGACATTATCCACAATTAGTAGTACAAGGAGCACATAAAGTGCACCAAAATTTAAGTAATATTTCCGACACATTTTAAATTTTATTCAAAATACTATTATATTTCTTAAGGATTTAATTTTTTCTTTTATATTTCACATAAGTCTAAACAACATATTTTATAAATTGAGCACATATATTTCAATGTTGAGCTTAAATATTATTTTATTATTAATTAAATTGTATATTTTATTTTGTTCTCTATATATTAATATATATTTAAGTGTTATTTAAATTTTTTTCCTTATTCACTTAGTAATTCAAAACATAATTCACAGAAGTCCGCAATTATCGAACTACACGCATGAAAAATCCTACAAAGCGTCTATCAACCTTACGACATGAGATTTAAACACGAACTGACTACGGCTGGCGTTAGGATTTCTTTTAAATAAACATTGAAGAAGTGTCCTTACCGTGTGGTACCTTTCTCGACACAATATCACGAATCTCTTTACTTCATCAAATGTAACTGTTGCAATTGAGAGTCGTCAGTGAAATTATGCACGAAGTATACTTCGTGTCTTCCTTGAGTTTCTCGTACAGGTGAAAATACCGTTAAAATGCTGGTCTTGCTGCAATGAAAAAGAGAACAATAATAAATTAATTTGTTTGAAATGGGGGAGTTTGCGCATGACTATAATGAAGGAGAGTGAAAGAAAGAGAGAGCGAGAGCGTAAAAGAAAAAATTTCCTTTACTCTTAAATTTCCCTCAACAAAATGTTTTTATATCATCTTCTTAGTGTATTGAACTTGTTCCTTTACAGATTATTTCCGTAACTGCATTATGTTTCCGTATAAAAATAAAAAGCAAAATATATTTTCAAGGGTACAACAGGGTGTTACATTTTAAATACTCTATGACTTAAAGCTAACAACTGTGTATCACATCACATCGCATCACATACATTTCGGATATCATTTGTGCCATTATGTTTAGCTTGCAAGGATATTCAGGAGTTTCATTTCTATTTTTGTTGTATTTTTTTATTTTGGTTTAAAATTAAAACCAACATTGTTGCAGTTTATTTTTTTTTTTTTTTTTTGTTTTTTGAAGTACGAATTTTGTATGCGCCAGACATAAGTCATTCAAACTCAAGATGTGAATGTTCGTTTATTTATAGACATATATACCAGATATACATATATGTATTTATGTATATAAAACAAACGTTCATTCACTCAAAATAACTCTAAGTAGAAATGCAAAGAAATGCAGATTGTCTGGCCTTTAAAAGTAAAGCAATTTTTGACATTAGATCCTTAGGTCTGTTGAAGGCTGTTGAATTCTTAATGCTGACCACATTTTCATTATTCATTTATTTAATTTTTTAATTTAAATTTGGGGAGACTTGGAAAAATGTTTTCGATGAGATTCGTGCTTAATTTTAGCTTCTATGATTATTAAGCGGTTATATATATATTTTAATAAATGTTATTATTTGGGGTTTTGAAAATAACTTTGGAGAATTTTTTTTTTCTGAATAGGTCTATGTGAATAAAATAAAAGTTAATAATTTACTTTTTATTTTTATATAGTGCTTTATATAAATATCGCTGAATTTTCGAAGTTTGTTTTAACGTCCATATGACAGAAGTGACTATTTTTTATTTAACAGAAACTGTGATATTTAATAGAGAAGTTTCATGCCTAGATTAGGTCCTATACACAAATAAACTCATGCAATAAATAATGTCTCTACAAAAGAATAGTATTGAAATTTAACATTAAAAATAAAAATTAAAATATGAATAATTAATTCATTTATTCTATAACTGATTTTTGATTTCGTTCTAATATAAATAAAACAAGTGAATTTGTTAATAAAACTTTCACAGCAAATTAACAAGACTTCAGAAAAATATGCGAACATAAAAGTCAAGTATGGCTTTGGTGGTTAAGGAGCACTGACTCTGAACTTTAAATTTGGCAGGGCATGACTTCGATTCCTGGTACTTGCAGCCTCAAAAAATTATTTACGAATAAATAAACACAAGAAATAATTTGAAGACCACTGATGATGGGTATTTGGCAATACTCGAAATATAAAAATAGTTTTTATTGTAGTAGCTCACTAATGTTTGAAACTTCTCTATGACTATTTCAGTTAGAACTGTTGTTTTCATTTAGACAGCGCTCTTTTATAATGTTTTAAATTCAGTTTTATATTAACTATACGAGTATATAATAGGTATAAATACTATTAAATTTTATATAAAAATACACAAATAAACATATTTTCAAACTTTTATATTTTATAGACAAGTTTCGAACAGTACTGAATTGCAACAACAAAAAATTTTATGTATTTTTATTTAATTAAATTTTTGGGTGACCCTACAGTTATCCTAAGTATGGCCAAATATATATATATAAAACAGTCATTGTCGTCATAAATCACAAAAATTATTTCTAGATTTTAAATTTTATATTTTATACTTTAAAGCATAGTACTTTCAAATTACATAGGTATACAAAAGCGTGGCGATTGTCGAATCATTAAAGTTCATCCTTTGGCAAAAAGTCACTACTGGCAATTGTTGTCGGTAGATGCAAATACCTTAAAAAACAAGCAAATACAGCGACAAAAAGGAATTCATAATTCCTTAAGTAAATAAGGGGAATTACCAATGCAGTTAATGTAAAGAATAATTTGATTCATTTAATAATGCCAACCTAAAGCCGACGTTATGTTTAAAGAAAAGCCTTTAACATTTATGAAGAAATGCAGTAACAATAACTACAGCAACAACTACAATAACAACAAGAACTATACATCAACATTAACAGTCGAATAAAGAAGCACGCGGTGATAACAGGTCCTTTTACCAGAGCGCAACGCTGTTTTTATTGTTAATCCTTGCAAACAAGTAAATACGTTGTAAAGTAAACACTACAAAAAACCGGGCAAAGAACACAAGCGGGTACCAGCGGATAAGCAAATGCACGACACGATATGCCCAAAAGAAATGGGGGAGTATTTCCCGAAGAGAAATGAGAAGTTAAAAAAATTAACTACAGTAAAATGCACGTAATCAGTAGAAAAATGTTAAACAGTCGCACTAGGTTTTCAGCCCAGTACAATAGTACCAGAACTCTCAGCGACCTCTGTTCCTTTTACCGTAGTTGTTGTTGTACGACATATTTTTTTTTTTTTTTTTTTTAATATGAAGTATGAGAAATGCAAACAGAACTCTTATGTTGACGTCGGGAATAAAAAATTTTTTATTGCCGTACAGTTTGAACAACAAAGACAATGACAATACTAGTAAAATAACAACCGTACGGCGGTAATACTAACGGCAACGGGAATGTCGCGCCGTCAGTAATAGAAATTAAGCGAAAGTGGTTGGCAACGGGTGTGAGTAGGGTGTGCGCCAGCTTTTCCGAAGGTCGAGTGCAATACTCACAACGAAAATTAAGGGTGCACTTCTTAATTTGCTTCCTTTTATTTGAAATAGGTTTTTTTTTTTAAATGAGTATATGTACCATAGTATGATTTCGGGGGGTAAGGGGGAGTTTGTTTGTTTTGTTGGAATTGCAATTTGCAATTTGATTTTAATGTTGGTAATATGAATTGCAGACGAAATAGACTTTTTTAGGTTTGCTAACAAAAAAAAAATGTATTAAAAATGTTTGTGTAATTGTTTGTGTTTATGTGTATGTTTATTATATTTGCGGTCGCTGTTTGCAACGTGTGCTGTTTACAGATGCCCAACGTCCCACACTATATATCTACCTAGTACGAGCATATAGGGCGGGACGTTGTAACGCGAATATTGGTTGTGTGCTGCCATTTAATTGCTTTTGTTTGTTTTTATTATTATCACAGTTACAGTTGTTGTTATTGTTGTTGTTGTTTTAGTTGGAAATATAGATCAGTGTCAGTGTCAAGGATAACTACAACATTTGAAAAACCATAAAATTATTTTTAAATTAGTAGAAAATAGAAATCAAATAAGTTTAAATTTAATAAAATGTATAATAGTTAGAAAACAAGGTAATTAAATTTTTAATTCACAGGAACGTTATGTGGTTGTAACAATATTTCCCGGGTTAGGTGTACTTTTTGTATTTAATATAGTAGGCGTATATTTTATGGATAGATTCCTGGCATAGCTCATTAATTAAATCAAAAAATTCGTTAAACTAAAAAAATTCTTAAATCAAATAAATATAAATAAATACATTAAATGAAAATATATATTGTAGTTCTCAGTAGTTCCGCTATTTTTTGAAATGAAATTTGTTTACAATTATTTATTAAATTAAATATAGAATATAGAATTAAATATAGAATTAAATAAAAAACATCAAACAAAGGATTTTGAATTTTTTATTGAAAAACAGTGACCTATAGTCAGTTAAAAAATAAACAACAAATTTTTCAAATTATTTTTATAAAACAATTTTTTTAAAAATCAAATAACTTTTTTGAAATTATTTTTTTTAAAACTATTTTTTTTACTATTTAAAAAAACTTTGATTCTTTTGTTTGTTGCTAATATTTATTAATTTTTTATGTGTTCCTTCTCCCTAGCCTCCTTACGATTTGAATGCAACGTATATTAATTTTTATAGTCAACTAATAGATTTAAGGCTTTTAAACACCTTAGGAGTACAGTATTACTGGTGCACAATTTAGTTACTATTTCAACGACTAAATCCAATAAAAGTAGGCCCAGTTCACATGCCCCTCATATAAAAAGATTAGATCTTGAGAAGCCATTAAATGAGACCGTGGAAATACGAGTATGGAACTGTTATTGCTCTTCTCTCTGCTCGTTTATGTATGCACAGAAACTGTATTTTTATAATACTCATTTTAAACAGATAAAAACAAATAAACATAAGCAAGGCGTGGACACAGGCTAGAAAAAAAAAATTTAATGGAAAACCAACATAGGGATCCTATCCTGAAGTATTCCTGATAAAGTTCCAGGATAGAAACGGTCTGGTACATGGGGGGATTTGTTTTTAGTCCGTACAAACCGGGCATACCACTATTTTGGACGACATAAGGACGATGCATAAGGCATTTTTAAAACTCCTCTCCGCAAAAACAAAAAAAAAAAATACTTATTGTAGAATTTGTGGAAAGCTACAGAAAAAAGAAACGATTATTTCTGTGAATTTATCTCCAGAAGAAATAGGTTTTTTGGAAATCACTTTTTTGATAGTTTGTGGGACCGTTCGCTCATAATGACAACAAATCTAGATCAAATCTTTATCAATACTAATTGTTAAAGAATGGACTCAGTGTTTGTCTTTTTATATATTAAGATTTCTTGCGAGAAAATTTGTCAGTAAAATGACTAAAAGTCTTTAAATATTATATGTTCCATTCATAACAGACGTAATGTGTTCAATATAGTCTTGTTGACCGAAGCTTTTTCTACTTTACAAGAGCATTAATATTTATTTGCTTGATAATGTTTGCAGAAAGTCAACGCAATTTGATTCAACACATACAGCCGGATTCGTAGATGCTTCTATCATTTGGATATTTAAATATTACACAACTCCCCTGGTCCTTTAGCTACATATACTGTCAGTTTCTCTACATATCTTACTCACGCACATGTACGAGTTGCCTTATGTGCTGTATCGGTTTGCTATTGTCGCAGTCGCTGTTGTTATGATAAGGGTTGTGCATTGGGATTTCTAGTTTATTTGTTAATGGTTTATTTATTAATTCCTGTGGATTATCACATCAGACACATCAGCATCGCATCATACGCTGCGATTTGAAGCGTTCCTCTACGCTGCCTTGCGTTTTGATATGACACGATACAATCGCAAACAATAACAAAACGGACACACAACATGTTTCATTGTGATATCATTTTGGCAAGAGTGACATTTAAGGCTACATACATATTCTTGCTAAAAGTTCTTTCATTATTCTGCACTTGAATTGTCAGACGGAAATACAAAACTCATAAGGCCCAACACCATTTTTGTTGCTTTCACAAAACATTCCTATATTCCTACTATGATATAAAAACCTGTGTTTATATCCGTATAGATTTATAAATATATATATGTATATATGTATATAGACATATAGAGATCAGATAATTTGAATTAAAATTATTTCATTTGTTTGCTATATTGTATCCTTCATTGTCGGATTCGCGATTGTCACAGCTGTAATCGTTTAATGATATCACAATGACTGCATTTCCGTTTAATTGCTGAAAATTAGTTTCGTAGGAAATATAATAGTTTATAATGACAATCAAAATTACAAGATTATTATCTTGTAACAAAATTCATAGGTTTTTGTAGTTTAAATACTTAATAATTTAATGTTATGAAGGAGAAAAGTACAAAGCTCGCCTACTGCGAAGCTGGTAATGCGCTTGAATTGGAAGTGAAATTATTTCCATGAAAATTACCTCGAAAGACAAGTAAAGTGATTTTAATTATTTAAGCTACTTAGTTGCTGTTATATTGATATACTTCAAGATGTAAATGGATACATATCACAAAATTGTCTATAAACAGAGAGTGGAAATTCTAATTCTATGTGGCATCTTTCGTCCTGAATATTTATTCTTAACTAAATTGTCACAATTGTGGTAGCAAACTTCAAACTTTAATTTTTCAGCAACTAACACTATTTACTACTAATTAGTAAATATTTATAACTGATCTATAGTAAGCTGCCATACTCCAAAATTGCTTTTTTTTGTGTTTGTACTAATATTTCATTAAATTTTCACTAATTATTACACTAAATTGACAATATAGGCATATCTGTACTAGCTGATGTGTAAGTTCTTTCATATTAAAGCTTATATTCTCGTATTGTAACTATCAGATAACTCATTTTTTTATTTTTATGTTCAACTAAAAATTCAATTAATTAAAAATAATAAAAACTTTGGTTGTTGCGATTCACTACTGTTCGACAAAAATCTCTCTATGGAAAAGAATTTAGTTTCTTTCGTAAACACAGATTTTAAAAATCAATCTTTAAAGTAAGGTATATTAATTAAAAAATAAAAAATATATATATAAACGATAAACAATAAAAATAATTTTATGTTTAGTGTTCAGTCTTCTGGTTAATTTAGTGTCCTTAGCTGGTTCATATACAGATCTATTACTTTTATCTGATAACAGTAGCATGTAACTTCAAGGAATCGCTGTTTGGTTATAAGTATAAACAAAACTGATAAAATGACTCCAAAACACAATTTGTATAAATTTCAGAAGTTTGAAAGTTAACACAAGAAAATCACATCTAATAGGTACTGCGATGAAGAACCGAAACCGGATAATATATAAAAGTAAAACAAGAAATAAAACTATTATTTTCTTTCTCGATTTAGACAATATAATTCATATTATAGAAGGGTATGGATGTAATCAGATTTAAACAAATATCGTATTTGTCTATTAGTTCTTAAAAAATAATGCTATGAATAGTATATGTCAGACTCTCAACATGAGAGTTAAATGCCAACCTTTAGTTGACAGTGGAAATAGATTTTTAAATAGGTATGTTCTTGATAGGTTTTCAGTACGGCAAAAGCTGAACTGTATAATAAAAAACTGCATAGATTCAGCTTATGAATAAGCATTTCTTGTGATGATTACGGTGTTAAAACGGCAAATAATTACAACTTAGGTAAGATGGAAAGGTATCTGTCTATTATTCACTGCAACTAATCAACCATCGATAGTAATATTTAGCGTATCGAAATACCACTACCGATCGGCTTCAATACGATTTAAATATGTTAGAAGTAATCTATTGATAGTTGTTTGTATTTATCAATGCACTTCTTTATTTTGAAAGGACTTGTAAGATCTATATAGTATTTGATCGAATTCTGTGTTGCCAGTTCTTAAAGTTTATTTAAGCCCTTTTTACATATACTAACATATACATTACCATGCAGAAATCTTTAATGCTAATATATTTCTAATATTTACATGTATTTATACTAAAAAGTTATATTATAAAATCTATTAAAATTTTTTTAAATAATTAAAAAAATGTTTATAGGTCACATTGCACATTTATTTACTTCCAGGATATGTTGGTATAAAATATCTGAATTTCATATATAAACCTTTTCGAATACACTGCTGAGTTATATACCAAATGCGTAGATTTGTTATTTGTGCTCTTCTGAAACTATAAAAGCATTTACCGGAAACTTATTAAAATTTTACAAATCTACTAATTCCATTTTGGGCCGTAACCGAATATCCGCACCAAAATTGAGGTACACTAATTGAAATATTCTGTTAACATGAAATATTAATCCTTTAACATAAAATGTGCTGTATTTGTAGTTGTAGTTGTAGTTACTCGTACATTTGTAGTAGTTTTAGTGGCAGCAACACAATTAAATATAAAGAAAAGAGCATACACAGCAACCAAATACGAGTACAAGGATACACTGACGTATATACTCCTGTATGGCAGGCAGGCAGGCAAGAAGGCAGGCAGGAGCATTAAACTATTTTGGTTTATGGCCACAAAATTAAAATCAAGATAAAAGTAGAATCAACTTTTAACCAAACATGCTGACTCAGTTTCGAAGCCAAAGTTTGTAAGGCCATAAATTGAAATCCTTGCTTGCGTTGTTGTTGAGAAATGAATTTCTATGTTAGTTTAAATTATATGAAACTACAGAACATGATTGTGTGTGAACGCAAACATTTGTATTCTCAGAAATACAAAAAGCAGAAAATCTTATAAAGCATTTTCTATATATCAAGTTGATTCTGAAGGAAAACATGACAAGTTTAAGCAATTAGAAATTTCCTTTCGTATAAGGAAACTAAGAGCCAAGCCGAGCCGAGCCAAGCACTTAATTGAAGAAGTTGGGCCAAAGTATTGAAAGGTGATTTGGCAAGTGTAAGGGGTGCATTTTCCTATGCATTAAATACACCAAGCATTATATATGCTTATGTGCAGTGAATAACAACGGTAATTACTGAACTGTTACTAATGCGTTTTCTCTTGCACACCTCCGTAAAGTTCAACCCGACAACACAAAAAAAAACTTTATTCTCACTAATAGAATTTAAAACCTTTTGAAGTATTCAATAACAGAAATTTTCAAATTTCACGGTATTCGTAATTATAAGGTCTGTTCTTATTAGTGTTATATTAAAATGTGCACGCTTTCACCCCTCAAAATCCGTAATTTTTCACTTAAAAATCCCCCACTGCTGCGATGTTAGCATCCCGATTGATGGACATGCCTATGAATTGAATTTCTCACGCTTAACACGCAGTGCAGCCTCAGCGGTAGCAATTTTAATGTGAAAATCGTTTTGTATTTGCATTAAAACCTTTTAAAGGTAATATTAAATGTCATATACATTATGGTATTTGATATCCTTTGACATACGCACAAGCAGCGAAAATGCCATTCTTCAGCTCACATTTTACTTTAAAGTGTTCCAAGTGTTCCAAGTGCTTAGCTGTTGCTAATCCTTTTTAAATAAATCTGTTGGCACAAATATTCTGGTATTGAGTTTAGTCCTTGTTTTCACCAAAGGAATATGCGTTTCTACCGCATGCGAATAATGTGTATTTATTTGTACAAAAAAAAGTATATAAGGTCTCAGTTTTCCTAGTGTATTTCTATTCACTCTCAAGTACTTTAAAAACAAGTTAATATGATAAAGATTAAGCTCTCATGTGGGTGGCAAGATACACTGAAAGAAATATACCTTAAATTAGTTTATTGAACGAAGCGCTGATAGAAGTTTCACTAGACTTCAAGGATACTATAAACAAATTTATAGTTTTTATTTATTTATTTATTTTATTTATTTTTATAATCTAGTCAAGGTTTAAAGAGGGATTTTGAAAATACCTAGAGTTAAAAAAGAGTATAAGTGCTTAAATACACTAGCTCAAAACAGCTTCAATAATACTAAAGATAATTGAAATAAACTAGAGTATAAGTGCTATAAGTATATTGACTTATAAAGGTACTGTATTGTATAAAAGAATGGAACCAATAAAGAAACATGTGCTAGAAAAAGTTTAATAAAAATTTTGCAGAAGACAAAAGTATTGGAGTTCAATTTATTCGATAACAAGAAGATCGAAAAAAATCGATCGATTTGAATTGTTAGTTTTATGATTTTTGATATAATGTTATACAGTAGTTCAATTTTAATTTTACAGCATCGGGGACCGAACTAGCAAAAAGCCATTATAATACAGTATACAAGTCATGTTGATAATAGTATATAACTTCTATGATTTAAAATGTAAGGAATATGGTTTCAACAATCGCTTTAATGCCGATACAAGCTGTCTCCAGTCGTGATGGCTTTTTTCAGAATACTCGGCCATAAAATGTGAAATATATTTTTCGTTAGGAACAGAAGGATTAGGAATGCACAACACACCATTACTATATCATTTAGTAGTGGTTGCTTTATATGCAAGGACTAAAAACAATATCCCTAGTATACCAGACCGTTTCTACTAATATATATTAGGTAGCAAATATTTTGCTTTAACATAACATATAAACGATAGATTTTTAAATTCTTCAAAAGTTGTAAATCTGATTACCTGAGTTACCACAGCTTACAGATTACTTATTACATTTAATTTTTCTGTATAAAGCAATAAGTATTCCAAGTGTATTTCTCTTAAAAAGAGTTTTTAACAGTGTACTTGCACTGCAAAAAAAAAAGGAAAACAAACAAAAAGACAAAAAAACCTGAATTAATTCTTTTCATACCGCAAATTTTTCCATATGTACGCATTAGCACAAATAAAAGCGGAAACCGATTATGATGATGAGCGTTGATGAGCAACATAAATACGAGCACAACTCCAGACTGGAAAGAGTCGAAGATTCCATGGGGTTGCTATATATAAGGACGTAGGCAGAAGCGTGCACACTTTAAATGGAAATATAACAAATGCAGAGGAATACGAGTGAACAGTGAAATGAGTATGAAATGAACTTTGCACATCTACAACAAAACATAAATAATACAAATTATACCAGATAAAAGCTACTGCAGCACATCAGTCCTAAACCTTAAGCGCACTGTTGATTAAACATAAAAGATAGAAATCCATTTATTTCGGACGAACACGCTGTGGCAATGAGCGAGTTTTCACAATAATTTGTGTAAAAATATTTAAAAAAATATGTTTTGTATTCACTTTCCACTCGGTGTCTTTCATTTCATTTTGCTTCACTTTATTTGGTGCTTTCAACAATTCGTACTCCGAATTGGTATTTACGAGTACTTTGGGCTTGGGGCTTGGGGATTTGTAAGGGCCGCAATACGCGGTCATCCCTCTCTATATTTTCGTCATTGACTTGCAATGCGTAAACAAAAACAGCACAATAAATACGAAATCCTTTATGAATTGTTGTAAAAAGGGTTTATGAAAGCGTAGTAATAAAAAAGGATTTGCATTTGTGCAAAAAAGTAGAAATTAGGTACTTAGCGGTGTATTAATAACACTCCTCTGAGCTCAACTGAACTGTGAACTGTGCGATTTTCGCGTATCATTTTCAAATATAAGACAAGTGTCAGCTTTGAAATAGGATATGGATAGAAAATAGTTCGAACGGGTTAGATCAAATGACTAAGATGTAATATAGGAGTTATGCAGGATACTCTTTTCTAGACAATATCCACTCTTGGATACCATAAAACTATCGAAGCATGTACCATCAATTACTACGTTATATAGATTATAAATACGATACTCTAAGAAGCTACACATAATTACCTAAGCTACATTATGTTGTTAATTTTATTTTTCTCTTATGCTCTTATTATAATATTAATCTCTTAACTAATGAATACTAATAAATAAAATACAAATAAAAGCGATGCTTAAAGATTTATTTCAAATAAGTTTTGCTCAAGTATTTGTGAAACATGACTAAAAGCGCCAGTTAAGAATGCTGGATGACTTCGTATTCAATCTGTAGAAAATAATGCAATAAGCTAGAGGTTCAACTGCATTTAGAGTAGAACGTGTGATGTTTATCGTAGCACTCCGTAGTGTACGTGGTGGTATCATATACTCGTATGCAGTGTATGCGCTTTAAAGCGGCAACCATTGAAGTTCAGAAATGCATCATGACAGCCAGCTGTTCAAAATCAGATGAAAGCAGACAGCTTCGCAGTTTCGCAAGGCAGACCAACAGCAACGCGAATCAAATAAAGTAATCAAAAAATAGTTTTTGCTACGAGTAGAGCATTTGGTTGATAAATCGATAAATTGATAGGTGCATGTCTTTAGTGGCATAAGTATTGAGCACTTGGATACGTCTGCAGCATCGACCAACCGCAAATAAGCTGCGCTTGGTCAAATCGATTATCAACCCGCTGCAATGTAAGCATTGTCAAAGGAAAACACAAGCAAACTGCTCCTATGTAAGCATAGGAGCAATTCAACCAGCAGCTGCAACATGTCTGAAATGTCCGTCCACGTATTTATTGCCTTCAGTGGCTTATATCAACGTGGCACTGAATCGCTTGCCGTCTACTTTAATGTTATAATCGATGGCTTAATAAGAATCATAAAAGATAAAATGATAGCAGCGCTACACCTAATAACTTCCTACGTTTGTTTTTGTGTACGTGTAAAGGACGGACAAAGTACATCTACTCATTTTGCTGACATTCATTTTCCTTGCAGTATAAATTGTTTTAGCTTCATTTCTTTAAGCAGTGTAACTTACTTCATCCAGTGATTCTATACGACGACTCATAGTTTTAAATTACTTTTTTTCAATTTTATTGCTCTTTTCTTACACGAAGCAGTTCATCTCATCTCATGTGCGCGTGTTATATATTGCTTAGATGCACTGACTCAAGGATATCACATATCTAATATAAATTAAATTGTTTTCTGCCTTGCTGACATTTAATCGCACCTTTAACCAACTTTATGACTGAAGGTAATGTCAAATATTTAAAAGAATAAATAAATATATGTCTCATACAGGTACAAGAAAATGTACATATGACTTTACATGCATAATATAAGCAAGAAGAAAAGAAGTTGACTTTGACTTTGGAGAAACTTTAATATCCTTTACATTGAAATCAACTTAAAAGTTTAAAGCATACTCATTTTTATTATATTTAAATACAAACCAGATTTTGGTATTGAAATATACTAAATTTATATGTTTGATAACTCTGATGTGTGCTGTGTCTCAGACAATACGTGGCTTCTTAAGTTAGGTGAGTGACTAACCATTAAAGCAGATATATCCAGTATTGTTAAAACAAGGATTGTAATGAAGCACCGCACCTCATTAATGATCAGTAAGCCTCACAAAGTATTTCTTTGTTGGGTTCCTTGACATAGAGGTATAGACGGGAACGAACTAGAGAATAAGATGGTCATTCCGATATTGATATATACAAGGGCGATACGTTAATACAAACGCCGATGCATAAACTATTCAGAAACTTAATTGAAATTACCATAACGATAATATATAGATTATGGACATATCAAATAGACTATAGGATCAGTAGCACTTCTAGTATCTAGATTAGATAGCAGACGTACAAAAGATGTTCTGAGTTTCAGTTAACCCCCAATTTGTGTGCTTACTGGAGTATTAATCGGGCACTGTGCTATTGTACTTATGCTTCAATATTAACCCATTAAGCACCAAGCAATTTTAGACTTAAAATTTTACGGTGAAATTCTCATAGTAAATAGTAGAATAAAACAAAATTAAGTAAAGGGGAAAAGTTTAATACTTATTTGAAAGACTTTACCTTTATCTTCACTTTACCTTTATCTAAAAAATACAAAATATTCTTTGAATATTAAAAAATATTCAAATATATATACTCTTGTGGTGTACCACAAGAGTAGTCCGAAATAAGTTAACGCATCAAAACAGGTAACCTCTGTAGAGTGTTCTATGATAAAATGAAAGTAAAATCGATCAATCACTATATTTGTTACTGCTCGATACTTCAGATATAGCAGTTCCAACGTCTAGTAAATTGTTTCTAACATCTAGAATAACGTTTCTAACGTCTAAGAGGCCATTTATTTGCTTATGATAACATTTCTAACGTCTAAAAAAGCATTATTAACGTTAAAAAACTATTTGTACTGTTTAGGACACCATTTCTCTTACAGACCATTTCTATACCTAACATAGCAGATCATTTCTAAACTTAAACTAATAGACCGTTTCTAAATATAACCAAGGTGACCATTTATATACCTAACGCAGAAGACCGTTTCGGTGGCCTAGCAATATATCCTAAATATTTATGTACACAACAACACGCGAACCTGGTCTAATCTCGGTGAGTGTTGGACTGCCAAAAACCATTTAAAGATGCAAATAGGCAAAGTCGTAACACTCGGCCAAAAAGCTCACGACATCTGTGTTTTGAAATGCGGGGTAGAATATTAATTGATTTGAACGAAAAAAACAAGGGTATTGGAATGATTTGATAATTGATTTTAATATATGTTGATATTCTTTGCTAATTTATCCCCTACACTATGGCTCCATACACATCAATTCTGGATATATTGAGTGTCAATCGGAGTCGTGCTAAAAATTACATAACCATTGTATATCTTTAGCGCATTCGGAGGATATATTTGCAAGAAACGGCTACAGATGAACAAAGTGAGACTGTTTTCCATCCAAACTATTACCAACAATTCCCTGACACTTAAAGTCGAATTATATGAATTATATTTGAATAGCTTCCCCAGCTTAGTGGGTTGATCATATTTGAGATTATTACTAGTAAGTTATACGAGTATCTCCACACTAGATAGCACTTCGTAATACTTGCTAATCGCTAATTTGTTCCTGGGAAAGGATTTTATCTCGAATGAAGACTTCAATGACAATATAGTAGCATTTTTAAATATTTTGATATATCGCTTTAAAAAAGAAGCGATATGTTAGAAAAATATTACCAGGATGGTATTAGGATTAAAAGGAAATATAATGAAAATGTAGTTTTAAAAATATTTGTATATGACAGAGCAAAAACTTCTTAGCTTATTTGTTAAGTAGTAAGTTCATTTCTTTTTGTTAATTTATGTTTAAAACTATTACATAAATTTTTAGTAAAGTGATATCCATCTGATATCATGGCTTTTATGCATTCATATGTTTAATCAGTGCTACCCACTAGTCCACCTAAAACTACATTCAATTCTCATTAAAAACTATTCATAAAGTATTTTGATTAAATACTAGATATTATAACAATCGTGAAACTCTCTACTGTATTCTGACAAGGTTAATTACAAATCAAAGTATTTTCCAACCACACTCAAAATTTATTCCCTGCTATTGAATTTAATCGTCCACTTCCGACGGAGCTAATTGCGAAATCAAATAATTATGCCATAATAATAACAACTAACATAACATTTACAACGAATCTGATCCAGTGAAGTCTAGACGAGGTATATCACTAATGCAAATAGAAATTAAAAGTGCCAAATGAACTCAACTAGACTTTTCATTTGGACTCCAATCGACCCTATAGCAGCGCAGGAGACGTAGTCAAATAAAGTCAAAAGGGCAAATGCTAAACAACAACAAAAGCGGAATAGTAAAAAAATATAGGAACTACAAATGTTGAAACAAAACAAAATCGTATGGGAAAGGTACTAGGTGCCATGCCCAGATTATGGCAGACATTGACCGTAACACGTACTTGCTCCATGTTGATATGTTAGTACGATTGTGGTCATAAGAATACTAAAAACAAAAAAAAAAAAAGAAAATGAACAGAAAAAAAACAGAACGCAACAAAGAGCAATCATCATTATCGTTAAAAGAGGCGCTTACAAAACTAGACAAATTGCCACTTTAGCGAGGCACCAACCGACATGGCCAGCAAATAGTAACGGCCATGCAGCAACTGTGAACAGGCTACAACACAAGCAATCGACAATATCAGTACTAGTGGCAGTAGTAGTAGCAATGGCAATCGCAATCGCAATAGCAATAGCAGTAGCAATAGCAATGGCATTGCTGACTAACAGCAACAGAACAGAACAGAACAGAACAGAACAGTACAGAAACATCAAAATCAGCAGCACGACCATGGCAATTGCTCGGTTACTGTTGATGAAAGCACATATGAAGGATATACCACATAAAAATGACCAAAAGCCAAATGGGCCACTGGCTGACCAGCACAAGTGGACTGTACGCAGCCAAATGTACACATTAGTGTGGTAAAAATCCATAAAGCGTCCAGCAAAAAATACTAAAACACTAAAATAAAGACCAACAAAAAATGGAAATTGTATAAAAATGGTAAGCAACAGCGCAATTCGTTCTGCCAAATGATAGCGCTTGATAGCCTGATAGTCGGAGTCGGTAAGGAACGACGACGACTGAAGATTCATAAGTGAAGTGTGCACAGAAAACAAAAATATGATGAAATTGCCTCAGTACCCAAAAAGCAACAAGCTACGAAAAAAAAAAAACAAAAAAAAATTATATACCTGCAGGACAAATTATTGTATTTTTATTTAAAAGGGACATTTTAGTTGCAACAAAAGTAAAAAAAAAAAAATATAATAATAAAATAATAATAAAAAATGGTAAATAGTTGCACAAAGTGAGATATAAAAATAGTAAATGGAATTAAATTATAAAAGATAATCAAGTGCTGAAAATTCGCAAAAGCAGTCCTGAAGGAAAATATGGTAAGTGTGATATTTAATAGGAATTATACACATCCCCATATAGCTTCACCGTATGATGGATGGCATGGAAATAATTTTATTTCATAGAAAAGTTTCTAAAGAAAAAATAAGTAATGCTATTCTTATATGTACAAAATAAATTGTGAACAATTTTAATGACAAAAATTATATATAATAATTTCTGTCAACTACCATAGAAAGGTTTTAAAGACAAAAATTTGACAATATTTTATTTAATTTAATTAAATGTTTTAGCTGATCGTACAGTAGTTTTAGATATTGTTTACTATCTTTTTTAGTTTTTTTGCACTCACTTTATTGATATAACAGAAACTGAAAACGGGGAATCACTAAACTTGTTACTTTTTCCAATGCAACTGTTGAAAATATAAACTTATAAACTGGTATAAAAGAAGTTAAGTTTCCTTTAATATAATCCGCGTAATGGCATTATTATTTCAAAAATTAATTTAAAATAATAATCATCGAGTTCTATTATATGCAAAACATCAAATATATCATATACGTATATTATATATAATCTATGACGTCGAAGTTAGATACATAAATGAAAGATCAGAAATTTATTTTTTTAAAACATTCTTTAAAATAATTATTGGAGCATTGGACGGTACACATAGTTATTGATTTATCAAAAAAGTCATAATGCTATAAGTACTAGACTTACTTGCATCTTGAATGGTTTAAATCTTGTTCTGCAACAAAACGAAATTATAATAAAGAGAGGTTTGCAGATGAGATGAGACGAGATTACCCCAGAAGAGGTTATCAAACAAAATGGGCACTATATTATTGATTGATCGTTATTTTTTATATAAAGAAATGATTCCTCCAAAACATAAGTAAATATGTACATGATAACTTCAAACCATGCAAATTCATGCTTTATGCATAGGTCGTTTAGGGACTAAATAATCCTAATGGAAGAACAGGCAAGAGTTAAAGAAAAAGGAAACAAAACGGGGCGTTCTAACTTTCTAGCTAAAGGAAAAACTATTTAAAATGGTATAAACTAAAATATTAAATATATTCTTTTAATTTTTGAAAATATGTATAAACTATTAAAAATAATATAATTTCTTCCAAGTTAACTTGAAAGCTATGATATAGTTGAAACAAACGTAGTCGTATGTACTGTAAAAAAAGGTTTAGTATTCCTACAAGTAGTTATATGTATTAATTTTAGAGTTAAATAATCATAAATAAACCATAATATGGTATATATATTAAAATTTCTCTGTACATCATTTATAGTAAGTAATAGGAATCCTTATATCCTGCGCTCCATTCTCATATACTGAACACGTTAACATTTTTTAATTCCTTTGTTGCCACCAGTCGAGAGCAATTAATGGCACAATTAAAAAAGCATTAACAACAATTAGAAGCGCTTAAGGACTTCGTTTAGCAAGAAAAAGAGTTCCTGCTGGAATGCCTTACGGTGCTTCGAGTTAAATAAATAAAAATAATTATTTTGAATACAACTATAATTATATTTCGTTAATTATAGTGTAGTAAATAAATTAAATTTCTGCAAGACATTCACGACTTTAAACTATGAAATTAAAAAACAATTAACCAAAGTTAGTAAAATTAATTAAAACTTATTCTTTTTTTTTTAATTTTGTTCTTAGTAATAAAAGTTTTATAAATATACTCACTTCTTAATAGTATGACAAGAAAAAAAAAATTAATTTTATTTAATATTCAAAAGGTTGAAGGTACTTTAAATTCTTTTAAGATATAATAATTTTGTCTTTATAATTTATATTATTACAACTTTTAAAAAAAGTTTATAAGAAATATGTGATAGTTTATAGGAAAGTAAGTTAAATAACTATATATTAAAAGTTTATCCATTACGTGGTTCTAAATTAACTGGTCTATTTCATTAATATATGTTACAGAGATCTATCGTTTAACGCATCATACTTTCAAAGTGCCCATTTTCAGTACAAATCGTTGAACAACCGCTGAACATGTTAAAATTATGAAAACTAATTACCAAAATGATTTTCCATATTTAATATGTGTTATATGCTTAAGTAAAAAATAAAAAAATTTATTCGACCAACATTATAGTCCTAATGTCCACATCATTCAATAATGAAAATGCTTTATAGATGGTTTTACGTTCTGGTTTTCTGTACCACTCATTTCGATTTTTTATTTTTTATAAAAAAACTTGGGTCAATACGGCTTTTCGTCAGTTGGTTAAGGTGCGCTGACTCTGAATTTCAAATTTGGTAGGACCAGATTTTGATTCCTGGTACTTGCACTCACAAAAATTTATTTACGAATAATTAAATACAAGAATTATTTTTAAAACCATTGATTGTGACTACTTGGCATTACTCGAAACAGCTGTATGGTCAGCCAAAATTAATCAATTAATTAAAATAATATAAAATGAATACACTGACTATAAACTAATTAAATTCGATTATTTGCTAAGCCGACTGATAATGATGCGACAATTAATTTAAATAATATAAAATGAATATACGGAATATAAACTAATTAAATTCGATTATTTCCTAAGACCACTGATGATGAGTACTTGACAATACTCGAACCAGCATTGTATGGTCAGCCAAATTTCAATAGTTTAAATAAATTTGTGTCCTTGTCTTTTCTTTGTTCTTCGAATTCTTCTGAATTTTTGTTGTTGTAGTTCTCTACTTTTCGAAAAACCTCTTTAAAAACTTTTTTATTAGTGGAAATTACATTATAAATGTAGTGGCGCTGAATTTATATGGGCGTATATATATGCAAGTATGCGCAAATATGAATGTTAGTAAATCTAAAGTTCATTTAGAAGTTAATTTAACGTCTATTGAAGCCTTTTGAAACATAATGATTAACTATTTTCAAATTTTAAAAAGTTAATAAATTAATTAATGTCAGTTCAGTTAAGCTTTTAAAAAATTTGTTTTAGTGTATTTTTTTTTGTTGGAATATAAAACTATTTCGAAGACTAATTTAATTGCTTTAGTAAGAACTGTTGAGTACTTTTTTGCTGTTATATTCAGTATGTCAATCACAATTATGTGTTCTAATACTTAAAATGAAAATTACCAGATGACCTCAATATACAATGGAAATATAACTATGTAAATATCAAAAGAAGTCCTCACTGCTATGCTCTATCAATGATGCCCATAATAACTAATACCAGGCATAGGTTTTTTATAAATCAATTTCAGTTACGTTGTGTACATTTGTCAGATAATTTGAAAATAATTACCAAATCACTTCATTTATTTTGTATTTATTTATACATTTTCGTCTCTAGCACTTATTTTCGAAAACGAAATATAAATGAAATAAGAACATTTTAGCTATTTATTTATTTATTTTTGTTTTTTTTTTTTTTTTGTTAATAATGGAGAGCATAAAAAAGTGTAGGTAATTTACTGCAATTACTTTAATTGAAGTAGGTTATGTGTTGTAATTTGACATAACTTTTCCCCCTTAATTCACCTAATAAGGAATCAAATATTTTCGGGTAAATGCTTCGCCATTCATTGAAAGTGAATTAGAAGTTATTGAATGTTAAATTATTTAATGTTACGCTATTGTATTAATTCAGAAGTAAATAAAAGTTACCTTTATTAATTTTTCTACATAAAGATAAAAAAAATAAAGCCAATATACATAACCAAAGGTCAGAAGTTACTAATCTCCTTCCACTGAAGAGATTGACTGTACTACGATTAAAGTGCAACTCTGTAAATAAAAGTAGACTTTTCACAAACGTGGAAAAAGAATGAATTGATTAAGAAAAAACTGGATATTACGAAAGTGCTAAAAGCTTTAAGTATTGACTGAGTACTAGTTTCTTCGGCAAGTGTGAAAAATCTACTTTTGCTTTTCTGCCTACTTGCACTAGCGAAGAAAACGTTTGGGAGCAGCAGCACTGATAATGTGCCTTAGCTGGTTTTTAATAAAGTTTTTACTTCTTTGCCTTCTGCAGTTTTATTTCTATTTCGTTTACTATTCCTGAGTGGAGGCTCAGTCCTCACATGCTTCGAAGAATGTGCACTTTGAGTGCAGAGCTACAAAGGCGGTTGCTGCGACCACTTTTTATTTTTTTATATTTTTTCTCTCCTATTTTCCGACTTCTACTAAAATATGCACTACTATGGACTGCTATGCAAAACAACTGTAAAAGATTGTGGCATAAAAAATTATGTCCATTTCGGTTGACTAAGACTAATTTTTTTTCTCTCCCCTTTTTTTTGCAGTTTACAGCAATCATTTTTTCGCTTCAGATTTTTTTTCGCTTCTTTTTTTTCGTTTCTTTTTTCGCTTTTTTTTTTTTTATGCTTCTTTTTTATCGCTTCTTTTTTTCGGTTCTTTTTTTTTGTTGTAATGTCCGACGCATATTCTACTGGCGTTTTTTTTTTTCTTTCTGCGAAATATTTCTGGCTTTTGCCGTTCGAGTCGTACATCTCTTTTAGCATTTTCCTGTATTCTTACAAATTGAAGTGGAGCATAATTTGCGTCGGTATGCATCTGCTGGATGCAGTAAGTTCTTTTTTTTTTTCTTTAATTCTTTTTTTTTTTTTGTTTTTTTAAAAGACCATCTAGAAATGTTCACAACAGAAGACGAAAAACTTACAAACCACTTAATGCAGTTCTTTTGGTTGCATTTTTTCAAGAAGATGCACCAAAAATGAAACATGAAAATGAAGTGGGATTTAAAATTTTGAATAGGCGGATCCTATGTTTGCTTTGACATTAAATATTAGTCCTCAATTATTTTCCAACAATCTAGCAGTTAAATTTAAGTGACGTTTTTTATGCACTATTAATTTATTAAAGAAAATTTAAATTAAGAATATTTTAAGTATTAAAAAACCAGTCTGCATTTCGACAAAAGTAGTTCATGACTGTAGACGATTTATAAACGTAGCTAGGTAGTAGCTTCAATGTAACCCTAATCTGAATTTCTGGATGTTCTAATATAGTTAAGAATGAGCTAGTGAGACTTGGCGTCTTTTCTATGTAGACTTTCCCTCAACAACTTGCTACTGTCACCCACAGGCGAATGTGCATATACGATCATTTTTTGTGACAGGTAAATAAGAATTGGGCTCGTATATCTTCAGCAACCTGGTCAAGAGATACATGGACTATATACTCTAAATATAAAAGTAGGAAGTATTTAAAACTTTTTAAAAGTTATTGAGAAAATTCACACTTGCAGTAGCTTAACATTACAAAAAACCAAATAAATTTCAAGCTTGAAGTTACATTATAGTATAGATGCCACTGAAAAGATTTTCAAACGTGAAACTACCACTAGTGTGAATTGGTCCATGTTTAGAGACGGTCTATCTCTTGAAATATCAAGCTCTAATAAATATTCACTGATGTACGTTAACTGTGAAAATTCATACTACGTTAACTGATGACTCAACTTATCAAAATACTGAATACTCGATTACGGTACCAGCTTGAAATTACGTCTGATCAATGTTATTTTGTTATAGATAAAATTAACTGAAATGATAATCAGTAAAACCGCATCACAATTGATGAACTTGGCTGTTAAAACGAATTATGTATTTAAAAACAAAGTATATAAAAAGTATTTAACAAAGTATTAAGGGACTTAACATGGCATGAAAATCGTTGAGTAGCTCCAGGAAATAAAAACTATCTTGCAAGAGTTTCTAGTTTGCACGTAAAACAATAACACAAATCTTTTGTTGTAACAGACTAGTTTTGAAAAGTCTAATCATTGCAGCAGTGTTGCTAATAGTAGAGACTTTAGCAAGAGACTTGTTGTTTTTTTGCCGCAATCTGGAGCTTCCAATGTTAAATACCTATATCAAGCCGATAGTTAGAACATGCTAAAATTTGTGAAAGATGTTGATATTACTTGTTCAATAAAGTGGAATCATTTGGAAACAAAATGCATGGTTTAAGGTAAAAACAAAAAAAAAACCGACATCCATCGAGTTCATATTGATTACAATATATATAAATATTGCAATCAATTATAATTTATAATGTACTCTTAGATTAACTGAATAGTTAAAACTACTCCTATATATTTGATTGATTAATAAGTTAGTTGGTTTTAGTGGCGTCAGAATTAACTGTATAGTACAAGTAGCACCTAGTAAAATCTCATGAAAATCATGATTTAGTCATGAAAATCTAATTTTAAACTAACCTACGTTATTAATATATCATGTTCTTTTTGAAAGATCGCGTTTTAGGATATTCGAATTATTACTACTTATTACAGAAATAGTTTTATTGCTTAAATAACAATTAATGATTTTAAATCAACAAATTTTATAAATTTTGTTGTAATTATTATTTTGTAAGCAATAAAAAAACATAATTTTAATTTCTAAAATAAAATTTATGAATAAAATTGATTACTATTGCTGCATTAATATTCATTAATAAATTTTTCATTAATAAACGGTTTAAGAAAAAATAATTTTTTATTAATTAGCTATAAAAAAACATATTTAATACATCAGCATTTAAAAAAAATATAATTTTGACCACTAAAGCAGTTTTAAAAAAAGTTTTAAATTAAAACGTATTTTAACATTATGGATATCGTGTAATAGCAGCAAGAATTAATGGAAGAATAGGGGAAAAAGAATAACAATAATTATTGTTGAAGAAGGTCAAAAACACTAATTAAGAAAAACAATATACAGTAAATTTATTAACTTGCTGTAAATATATAAAAAAAAAATATTTAAAAGTTTTTAAGTGAAAATATAGAGAATTGAAAATTGGCTTCATTAAATCGTATTTTTATTATTCAATATGCACTAATTTAGCATTAAACGATTTCGTATAAATTGAGGTAAAGTAAATTGAAATTTCCTAGGGATTTTTTGCATTAGGAAATTTTTGTAAATATTTATTTATTTATTTATTGCACTTATTTATTATTTTTGGTTGAAATTTTTTTAATATATTTATTTATTAAACATCTTATAAAATTTCCACAATGATAAGATCTACTTTACATAATTTTTGTCTAATTTACCGTACTCAAAATTGTGGTAAATACCAACTTTCGCTGTCATACCATGCTATAATGATATTGCGGATATATAATGTCTTTCATTATATTTTGAACTATACGATATAAATGTTAACTACTGAATTCATAAATTTCATCAATTTATTCGAACTCGCAGACGGCCTCAGAAAGAAATTAGTTGGCATTAACTTCACAATTTCCTACTGGGTATTGCTGTTATGGTTAAGTGAAGAATAATAAATTTCATTTTTATTTATTCCAACAACATTACTTTTGCAGTTATTAAATTGTTCAGATTTAAAACATAAACATATTTCAATACAATCATAAGGTTGCATTATTGTTTATAAAAAAAAATTTTTTAAAAATAATAAGAAACATATTTTTCTTTACCTTTTTTGTTGCAACTGCTATTCTTTGTTTATTCTTTGTTTATATTAAGAAGAGTCTTGCTTGCTAGAAGACGCGATAAATACACACAGCAAATATAAACATTTGAGTTTTTATGCCTTTTTGTTTTGTTAAGTTTTGTTTAGTTTAGCAATTCGCCAACAAAGTAATTTTCTATTATTTCATTTAAAAACATCAACTTCTTATTAAAAACTTCCATTTATGTTTGTTTCTATTTATTTGTTTTTAGCTTTGTGAGTCACTTCACTTTAAGATTTACTCGTATGCATTTCCATTCAAAGTTAATTATGAAAATTCGCACTCCGCTCAAACGAACCGTTCATTTCGCAATTGCCGCACAAACTGTTTGTTATTTTAGCATTGGAACATTTGCCAAGTGCCAAGAACCTTAAACAACAGCAACAACAACGCCGAAAAACAACAACATATGCAACATTCTGCATGGGGAGCAGCAGATATTCCGGTTTCATACGAAAATCAAAATAAAAATAAAAAACATTCAAACAGAAAGCACATCTTCGGTGACCATTCGCAAGCGGATCCACGAACGCAGAAATTTGCTTAATGCACACACACGAAGGAACGAGTTGCACGAGAACCAGTAATTTTTGAAATGTACTTGGCTTTTGAGGTGCTCCCATGAGTTGTACTAAAAATGCCAATATTATTTTCTGTTGGTTGTGCACAACAAAAAACAAAAAAAAAAAACAGTGGGAACACGTTTCTTTGCTACCGGCATTTTTTATTTTGTATGATTGACATCTGTGCTCTGTTTTGATGCAATTGCGCAGGAACAAAAAATTTAACATTTCTCTTAACAGAAGTGCGTTTAAAGTGTTATGTTATCAAAATGTTGAACTAACAGAAAGTAGAGCAAATTTATAAATTCAGTAGTTAACATTTATATATCACATAGTTCAGAAAATAATTAATATTATTGTTATTATTAGAGGGGTTTTGAATAGCAAAGAAAGAAATAAAGGACAAACACAAAAATTTATTTTAATTTTATTAAAGTTTGGCTGACCATACAACGCTGTTTCGAGTATTGCAAAGTACTCTTCATCAGTGGTCTTTGGAATAATCGAATTTTTATTTAATTAGTTTATAGTCCGTATATAATTTTGTTTGGACTGCAAGTGCCAGGCTTAGAACTCGTGCCTGTCAAATTAGAAACGATGACTAATCGTGTTTATCCACAAGAAGCCAAGTCTGCACAAACTTTCAATGCTCAAGTTCCAGGTTTTATTGTCACTTATTTTTTATTCAATTAGTGACACCAACCAAAGCACTTGCCGTGCTTTAAATTAGAACGAGCTTATAAACTACAGCTTTATTTTTGGAAACACAAGTTCAACGAATTGAAAGTTAACTTTTGGGTTCGCCTATTCTTGTTTTTTTCAAAGCTACTCCTTATTATTATTATGTTGAGCCTTTTCCGAGTTAGTGCATTTGGGCACTTTTACTCTTTAATAGCTAGGAGGTTTCTGCAGAGACCCACCCATCTCACTGAGTAATTTGTGTATTCCTCATAAGCTTCGTGATTATTCAATGACTAATTTAAGATCTGCATACCGCCCCGAGCGGTTAGTAATTACACTGAGATTAGATAGTGCTAAGTAGGGCAGCCTGTCGGTTTGCGCAGGGTAGTTAACCATTTAATAATAAAGAATGCTTTATAGTAGTCTTCAATTAAAGTGACTATATATAGTGACTATAGATAGACCCTATCTATAGTCATGTCTATTTCACTATTAGTGACTTAGTATTAAAGCTGCTGAATTTAATGATCTTTATCAACAAACTTTTCTCTTTAATTAATATTGATAATTTACTTCAAAACTATATCAACTATATTTTCTATAAACTTGTGAACTTGAGTGTTAATATTTCGTAAAAGAATAGTTAAGTTTTTAATTATTTGATTTTTATTTAAAATTATATTTTATATTTTCTATATAACAAATATATTAAATATGCAAAGTATCAAAAAATTTCTGAAAGTCGTTTTAGCAAATCGTAAAGTGAAGTTGCAGGAGATGCTGACACCTAGAATATTTCAAAGGAATATCTCGGCTTTAATTTGCATAAACATTTTCTATAAAAAAGTTTCTTTTGTTGTGAATGCTGACAGTTAACTAAAAACAAAAAATTGTCGATAATTTTAAGATCGATTCCATAAAGTATACGCCTCATGAGTTCCTATCTTCTGTAAATCGGAAATAATTAACGGTTTTTGGGTGTACCAGTTGTCTTAAAAAATCTGATGGCTGTGGTCTGCTTAAACTATTCCTAAGAGATGGTTTAAAAAGGCCGTTGATTCTTTTCACTTACTATAAACCAATTATTGCTGTAATAACATTTGTCCAATCTCTGACTTTCTATATTAGAGACAAATATTTACTTCAAATGACGACTGTGAAAAACACTATCATATGTTTTTGCAAAGTAATCTAAGGACAAAAAATTAATCCATAGAAAATTCTGATCCACATGGGTTCCTGGATACAGAAAAATCTCCGGCAACTGTAAGACAAACGAGCTTGCCAAGACAAGCACTATGCTACCAAACATTCACTTTTCATAGAGTGGCATCCCACTTGCAACAATTAAACTGGCAATTACACAAAATTATCTGAGCATTGCCAAGTAATATTGGGCAGACAAATCGGGCTATCAGATCTGACCAGTTTAGTTAAAACTGAACAAAAAACGCATCTGTCAGCTGCTTCAATTTAAGCGTAACCTACTCAGCGCTACAGTTCTGCGGATGAAGAGTAAACTATGCTCCACCTTATGTGTCAGTGTCCATGTTTAGCAAGGCGGAGATTTTAAATCTTCTTAGCCCCTTACTCAGTGATCTAACCAAACAGTCATCCTGCAATATTAAGGACTTAACTAAGTTTATAAGGATGGAAGTTTATAAGGATTATCAGGATGGTTTACGTTGCTCGTACGTTGACCTGTAGTATGCGCATGTACAAACGCTAATTTTATAACACTACAATGGATTATTATTTAAGCTTAAATGGGCTTTGGGTATAAGCCACCAGACCAACCTAATCTTACTAAAGTTATTATCTTAATGAATGTTCAAAACTAAGAAAAATTTAATCACAGTCTCATTTAATTCAAGTTATTTTAAGTTTACTTTCAACAGCATATTAAACACATAACTTGTATCTACTTAACAACTATTTTTAAAAATTAATTTTTAAATATAATTACATTCTAGAATGTTATTTTTTATCTCAACTCTAAAACCCTTGAACTAAAATATGGAACTGAAATAATAATTTATGAAAAATATTTCCTGAAACTAGGAACGCATAAGTAGTCTGAGAAGTGTTTGTTACTTTTACTTTTCAAACTCAATTTTAATAGAGCAATAATATAGCATCTATGCTACCACAAGCCGGCTGCTTTTCTCAAGCATGGAATACATGTATCTTTGCACTCCATAGTAGGTAGGAAAAGTGCCAAGCACACTCACAGTGTTTTGTACGACAGTGTAAACGCTCGAGTATTTCAAAAGCATAATTACAGCCTCTGGCTCTCATAATGAATTTCTTGTTAAACATGCTAAACTGAAGTTGTCTAGGCTGTAACTGTCTGGCAGAGCAATACCAGCTCCTTAAGTCTACACTTGCAGTCTTCCTGCTTCACACACACGCACTCGCATACCCACACGTATGCAGATATGAAATTCATTAAAGTATACATTACGGCTAGCAAATTGTAATATGAATATGGAATATGACATATTTATGTACAGACCTGAGGGGCTACATATGTAGTAGATCTTCCATTAAAACAAAATAATGAAATATAACAATAAAAATAAAATTTTATGGTCGACATTGACATTGACTGTAGAATTCTTGCATTGCAATTGTTTTACAACAAAATCGTACAAGTTAAGCAAAGTCCTCACTCCCTCCGTGGGAGTTAAAAGTGTCCAAAGTAAAATTGTGTGAAGTATTGGGTTCACATCCAAAGTGAGTGACAATAAAAACTTGTTAAACATATACAGATAAATTCTCTTCAACATGAATTAAAATATAAAAATATCAACTCAATCCTACCATGAATGTTATTATATTACAGATGAGAAAATGATTTTATTAAGATTTAATATTCATACAAATGAATTGCCAAAATCCGTAATCGTATTACTGTATTCCTTTAGAATTTAAATGGTGACACGTCTCACAGATTACGTATAATTAGCTCCCATTTGAACTACATTTCGAGGCGAAGTAAATTATTATTGGAAAATTGCAAGAACGCGATCTGTATTTAATGATTTAATTCATTTTCAAAACTTATTGAATTGCCTTTTTTAAATGTAAAGAATGATGAAGCTGTAAGCAACACTTCTAGATTCCTGAAAAATTAATAACAAACTAGGAAAACGCCATCATATATTCTTAAACAGGGCACCTATTTGTGTTGTTACTTTAGGGCAATGGTGATTTATACCACTGTTTGGCGAATAATGTTTGACGTACATTTTTTTGCTAGGTACTAATTTAATAGGATCAATTAATTTAAATAATATAAAAAGAATTTTTGTTGTTGTAGTTCACTACTTTTCGAAACCTCTCTATTTAATACAATATTATCAAGTAAATTAATCACTACGATCATAACTGACGTAAAAATGCAATTTTTGAGTAGTCATTAGCTGCCCTCAATTTTTAATTATATCTTCTCGACTGCTGAAGCGCGTTGCCTGGAGGACTTCCTTGTATCACTTAACCCGGAAATAATTGTAGGTTCAATTCTTTGAAATAAATCGTCCGTAATTTTCATTTATTAACCCGAAGGACTTCTCTAAATTACTTAAGCCAGAAATCGTAGGGATCCACTACAGGTTGGATTTTCTGTAACAAAACGTCTTCGACTTTCATTTATTATCTCTTCTCGGTTGCTAAAATGTGTTTTCCGTAATGGTTTCTTGAGTTGTTTAAACAGAAGATATCGGACGTTGAACCAAACACAATCCTATATTAATATGAACTCGTAATTAATTGGTCTCAACAAAGTTTAAGCTATTGTGAAGTCTTAATGATATCAGGCGAAATCTAGTCCAAACTTTACCAGTTCATTGTACTTTATTTTTATAGTCTAAGGACCCAGTTATCCATTTACCTTTAAATGCACCTAATTTGTCACCTATCAAAAGAGAGAGGTCTTTAGTAATTAAATTTGGACCTTAATGAAGATGTTCTAAGCAATTGTAATATATATTATTTAACTAAATTACTAGAAATAATTTCTTACCCCATTCCAGTCAAGTCGCAGTCCAATTTTATAAGCTATACTTCTATTATTTTGTGTGTTTGTAACATGCCATATTATAGTCATGTGTAATATACTTTGTAATATATATTTGATTGCACATTGTAGAAAATTACATTACACAAATCGTAAGAAATTGCTGAACAAAAGCATACCATTTTTCCACAGCGAATCCGAACCCATAATTTAGTGAAAATCATACGCGAAAGTTAGACAATTTCTTGAGTCATCACCGCACACAAAGCAACACAGCAACAAAGCAACAAGGATATACCTATAAGGATACAATGGCACATTCACTGCAAACAAAATCAACAATTTAATAGCAAATAAAAAATTACCTGGCAGCGAACCAAAGCAAATGTTTGTGCAGCATCATTGGAAGCACATCATGAATAACGTAAAACTGGCGGACAAGGATTTGGCAGCACATGACCGTATCGTTTACACATAAAGCTCAGCTTGACTTCGACAGTCTCGCAATGATGCTTCTGCCAATTTTTCTCAATTTTCATTTCTCATAACAAAGCGATGAATTGCTCGAATCCAATTTCAGCGAAGCAATTGAAAGTCCTAGATTATAGCGAGCATGACACTTGAGGTATGGGGCATGAGGTATGAGGCATGAGGCATGGTGCTTTGAGCTTGGGGCATGTGTGTCCAGGTGCTATTGCAAAGCTATTGCCAATAAGTATTGTTAACCTTTTTGTTTTACATTCGCTTGTGTTATTGAAGCATAGCGCATAGCATAGTTTTGGGAGCATAAGCACACTGACTTTTTCGCAGATACAAAGTAAACAAAACGAATTCATCTTAGGGGCGGCAAATGATGCACGACTGGTCTTTGGCGATTTGGGCGTAGGTACCGCATCTACGCTGCACAAACAATTGTAATTGTGCGTGTTGACGTTGCTGATAGAAAATAAATTCTTTCTAATACGTATGCTGCCCTTGCCTTAAATCGTGCTCGGCAATAAGGAAATAAGTCGACTTGTGTACTTTTCGGCAACAATGTTGTTGTTACTACTACTACTACTGTTGCTGTTGCTGTTGTTGTTGTTGCTGTTACGTTGTTCGCAGAACAAATAAAAAGTGATATACGCGCCACGCAGAATGAATATTAATCGTTTGGGTTTGGTTTCTGAGATATTTCTAATACTCTCAAGGCACATCCAAGTTGTGCGTTGTAATTTAGTGAACTTTTTTCCATTTCGAATTTTCGCTTGTTATATGATTTCTCTGCTATTTGCTGAAATATGTGATATTTATTATTTTAAGTCAATGCTCAACACGATTTGTAATCATTTCGGAGGATTGTGCAGATTATTGATAAAATTTGCTGCCGTAATAGTTTCCAAATTGGTTGGTGCTTACAAAAATAATTACAAAAATAAATATAAAATCAGTGAATTATTAGGAAAATTAGATTTTTTACCAAATCGATTTTGCTATGAAGTTCGTTTAATACCCAAAGAGTGTTACTTTTTATGCCCACAATTAGTTATACTTATACGGATGTACTTAATGAGAAAATAATTACCCTTTCTTATTCCAAAAGTAATGGATGTAATAAGGAAGGTGAGTACTCCTACATTTTATATACTATCTCTATTCTTTAAATTCTTTAAATTTGTAAAGAGATTTATTATTTAGCCATAAAAAAATAGCAAAACAAAATATATGTCGCTTGACATATATTAAGTATGTGCGCCGCTCAGACCTCGAGCGATCATAGGATTGCTGATGATCACACTTTCGCAGTATGAATGGTTTGAAGTGTGAAAGGGTTACACCGTGACGAACAAGAATTATATCAGTGTGCAGATCAGAAGATGAATTATAATAGATCCTCAGAACAAAAGAACTACAAATGGAGATCGCGTTGATCAACAGGTGCTACATAATTGGGATGCTGAGCTCTCTCCTGGCAACAAAAAAACTTTTTCTTTATAGATCGTTTGTTTTATCTGTACTTCTGTATAACGCAGAAACTAATATGCTAACACAAAAAAATATAATAGCACTGGAAGTGTTCGAGAGAAAAGTTTCTTTTGTGCAATCTTGAGTCCACTAAGAGTTGGGAACGACAAAAAATTCCGAAAGAAGTACCAATTCCACTATTTTTATGACAATACTTACATCATTCAGCAAATGATGTACTAGACTAGTGGCGTTGTTGGGCTGGTCATATAGTGAGAATGGATGACGATGCTATATAAAGAAAATGTTTGCAGCGGCATAATGGAAGATGACGTAGAGCAAGATCATGATTTCGGCACAGTGATCAATTTAAAAGAGTACTTATATGTCAGGTTGAAACCCAATAACATATTGTTATGGCCAATTAAGAAAGTATTTAAATACTACAAAAAACCTCATCATCATCGGGAACAATTGCTATGAGTATCGATAGTCGTCTTGTGGTGTACTCCTCTTGGTACTTATTTATATAGATTTACTGAAATCCTTTGCACAGAAAAAATTTACCAGTCTCAAGTCGTATATCGTCTTGTTAATATAATGACTTACAAGTGATGAGTTCCAACAAGTCTGCAGTGTGAGTGCTTATGAAAGTACTAAGAAGGCACTGTGTTATTCTACTAATATTATAAGGTCAACGGACGTTATCAGGTGGCGTCTGCTGGGAATGGCAAGACGAAGATTTGGTGAAATCCTTCAAAAAAATTTTATGTCTTTACACGGGACTACAGATGAAGCGACTTCACAGTCTCGAAAATCGTTTCTTCGATGTACCAGCAGAGTAAACGAAAACAGACTAAGGGGATTTCTCTAACATAATCCAAAAAGCAATATGATCTCACAGCGATAAAACACATTAAAACGTAAATTAACCATGTTGGAAACAGGAGGAGTTGCCAACTCCTCCTGGCAACTTTAAGAGCATCACAGTGCTGTTTCCGAAGTCAAAATTAATGAAAATGAAAATAAAATAATTAAATAGTAATCAAAACTGGAAATATCAAAAAATACTGAGAATGTTCGAATGCACCCGTGCCATTTAAAGCCAACTTAATCTAATCTATGTTCAGTATAAGTGGTACCACTTCGATAATATTGATATATCTCATCTCCTGGCAATTTAAGGAGCCTAAAAATGGTAGTTATCTTTAAGATAAATATTAATATTTTCATCCACGAGTAATGAATTAGTTTGAATAAAACAAAATTATTTTCGTAATAACTTTTTTTGATAAAACATTAGATATAATATGTATAAGGTATGCGGATATAACTCACGTGCGTCAATTGAACCTAACTTAACTAATTCCTACTAGACTTAATTAAATTGCAGTCATTTTTGAAGCAATAGTGGTATAGCTCCTTTTCTTTTTGGTTCTTTAAGGACAGTACAATGGGCAATACTTGTTTCTATGATATTTAAGCCTTAACTTACCAGGTTTAATAAAAAGAAATTTTTACAAAGATCGATGGTCTGTATGGATTTGTCCTGTATTTTGTTGCAAACGAATAGAAGAAACGAAATATAAGTGTTGTATATATAAATTAAATTAATTTTTTGACTTTTAAGAAGAAAAACTTATACACGTTTAAAATAAGTAACTTTTCTACTACTACCATGTATCTATTTCCTTTCTACAAACCTGACAACGTACCAATAATTATTAAAAACGTGGTTCTTGCCACCAAAAAATAATTTTATATATTCTTCATTAAGAACCCTTTCCTAATTATTAAACAAAAATTTTAATTTACTATATATTAAAAATTCTTCTTCAAACCATACAAATTCCAATTTTCCAAGGGTAAATATATAAAAAGTCTTCTGCTTTCACGTAAAATAACAATTTTTGAAGGCGGGAAAAAATCTGCTTCGCATTATACAATGACAAATATCTGCATAATTCTTTAGTGCCCTCGCATACCTTTCAACCCCGCATGCATAAATATTTATTCAAACAGAAATGAGCAAATTTCGCCAATTTACTTAAGAAAAATTGAGCTCATTTCGGAATTGACGCTTCCAAAAAAATACAAAAAAATACAAAAAAAAAAAAATGAGAAAAGTGAGGCTCATATTTTGACATTAACTTCCAGATGGAAAAAAGTTCGAATGGGGAAGAAAACTTATTAAAAATAATGAAATCGTGAAGTTGGAAACGCAATGGCACAAACTGAAAAATATAATAAAGCAATCACATTTCGCAGGTAACTCATTTTTAAATACGAATTTATGTTGTAACATAGCAAATTTTTAATATAAGACAGTTTGTCATTGTTTCCATGAGGAGAGGAGAAAGCATTCCATTTTTCAGTTCAACGCTAAAGCCCACAAAAGGAATTCGAACAAAAAATGGCATAAAATCCTATGAAATTGTGCGCGTAATAAAACATTTCGCACTTGAAATAATGTGCAGCACATAATTTTACAAGCAAAGCATATAAAAATTTGATTAATTTTCTGTGCCTAATGTACCGACATAAATCTTAGTTAATAAAAAATTACACATACCTATGCATACCGTGGACGGGCAGCCAAACGCTGGAATGCGCCGTAGATACTTCCGCGCTGAATTAAAGCAAAAATACGTACAAATAAGTTAAAATATGGCAAAATGCGGTAAAATGCAGTTAAATGTGGTAAAATGTGGTAAAAACCATAAGAAAATGAAACCAAAATATTTTCTTTTTATTGCGATAATAACGAATTTGTCAAATCTGTTGTGACATTTACTCATTCTCGAATTGCAACAATAAAAAAAGAAGTCTCGTCCTGGCTGAATTATTCCTTGTTAGCTAATATATTAAGGGCTAACCTTTATACGCCCCCCTCTAAGCAATTATACTGACTTTGAATATGCAGCAGTGTGCAGCATAAATAAATGAGAAGGGTTAATTTTTCATGAAAATTACGAAAATTACGAAAATTTAATTTTATTTTTACTATTTCCTTATGCCGTTTTGCCTAATGACGATTTGTAATGCCCTCAAAAGTATGCAAGAAACTTTGACCATGACAGTTGGCGGCTCTGTACACTGGCTGCTAGCTAGTCCTGTAAAGGGTTATATGGATACATTTACTTGATTCCTTCGACTTGCTAAGTAGTTGCTTGTTGCCAGCTAACTTGTCAGCATATTCTGTGGAAGAATTACACAGTTTTGGTGGCATGCTTGGTCGCACATTTATGATGGCGCTTTTGCCCTTCGTGGTCGCACATCTGATAAGCCATAAAAATTTCCTGTAACTTAATTGCAGTTGACATTAGAGCCGTGCGAATGCAAAGGCGGAATTTTTAAATTGTACGAAATTAATTTGAAAACATTTCATGTTTAAATTAAAACCTCTTACCATTGCACAAGTAATGGGCAAAGAAGGCAAAGTTATGATAATTGCTATGGACGGCACTTGCTTACTGAACAATTAAGATATAAGAGAAATTGAGAAATTTAATTCATTCTTCAGTAGCATATATATTTTACCTACCATTTTTGAGGATATTCATTGTTATATGTGTGGGATATAAAATTAATTTGAAAAGTTCAGAATACTTCTATTTTAATATATTTAATTAAGGTAAATATTTCCCTATACCTGATAAACTAAATTTTTTAAGGTAGAATATATATATTATATTCAAATGTTAATGACTCAACTTACAGGACACAAATCAAACTCTTAATAAGTATGTGATAATTAACTGTGCACAGCAATATACTCTGTTGTTAGTGAATCTCTTTAAGACATTAATAAGTATGTGAACTTAGTCCTTAGATTTTAAGCAATATTATTGGCATCAATTTGTTTCCACGGAACACGAACTGATGTTACTTGCAATTACTTGTGTATTTAGTTCAACATTTGCATAGAGTCCTATACTGCTTAGAATACCACTTCTATGTTGTTAACTATTTTTTGGTCCTCATTCGACGGGAGTGTTTCAGTAATATATCGTGAGTGCATAAACTCACGTTCCATTTCTCTTCAAAGAGTACGTACTGCTATAAATAGCCATTTCTGGCGTATTTAATTCAAACATATTTGGAGTTCAATACTCCTTAGAGTACCACTTGCACATTGTCATAAAAAACCGCGTCATCAAATCTGCTCGTGGAGGTATATAGATCAAAGGTCAATTACTGCTTAGTCTGATGAAGTGATAAACAATAATCCAGTTAATAAAGTTAATAAAGAACAAAAGTGCTCAATAGCACTGGCTCAAATAGCTTCAACATAATAATAAAAAAAATTACACATTATATGGTCCTGATGTCGCACCACCAGTTATATACCGGGAGAGCATGACAATTCAGTGACTTTAATTGCTTCCCACGGAGGAACTTTAATAGCAGTATTACTTCTGTCATTTACTATTTGTCTACAGACTATTTTAAAAGTCATATTAAACAAAACTGTCATCCTAGACATCATATGTTTATTTGCAAGCTTACAATTTTACAAAATGGATGACTTAAAGACTTAGAATGTTTTAACATTGTGGAAGCTTACAACAAAAATGTTGACAATTATATGCAATAATCATAATCTTTTTGAAGTAGAAGAAGGATGCTTCAATAATATATGTTAGATTAATTGGTGGCAAGTAGGTAGTAAGATAGACCTTTGGACATCCTGCCTTTGTGGTGATACTATCAATATAATTGATATAAATATCAAAAAATTAAGGTTACAGCAGTATTTTCTTATATCAGAATTTATATAATAATGAGTGTCCTTCTATATTCAGGTGCCCTTAAGATCAGGTGATCTTACGGCTGTTCAATAAGTCATTTATTAACTCAATTTTAATTGCTGTGAAAAATTAAGGCACTTAAAGCATCGTCACATGACCTAATTATAATCGAAATTTCTCGGTAACTCACATTCTCAGTTTATTAATTTAAATTAAAAACAACACATCTGTTGTAACCATGACTGTCTGTATAACATGGCCTTTATAAGAAACTAAATTCTTAATACTGAAATATCATCATGTGTTCAAATTTTGAAATATTAAACTGAATGAACTGTTAATTAAACCACTTTATGAACATTAATTATTTTTCTAACATAGCTAATTCTACTTAGCTAGAAGCATTAATATGGAATAAGAACTAAGGATTTTGCCGATAATCACGAATTTCCTTATTTTTAAAGTGCAAGCATTGTTTTTGCTTTAACACGCGACAAAGTAGTTACCAAGTGCGTCAAGTGTAATTACCGTCTGTCGCAGAAAATAAACACAAAATAAATTTTCATGAACACATTTTTATTTCCCTTAACAAAGTTCGGAAACAGCATTTAGTTCGCTACTTCCATAATGCATTGCA
This sequence comes from Teleopsis dalmanni, assembly GCF_002237135.1. Classification (NCBI taxonomy): domain Eukaryota; kingdom Metazoa; phylum Arthropoda; class Insecta; order Diptera; family Diopsidae; genus Teleopsis; species Teleopsis dalmanni. Next base: position 27,728,568 of record NC_051847.1, on the reverse strand, counting down.
TTAACTGCAGTTCTCTACGGAATAAGGAGCGAACACTCAAGTCCTGCGAAGCGCCACCAACACTGCAAGTAAACACAAATTCAAGTAGCTATTGGCCATAGGAGAGGGAAGCGAAAGCATGTCGAGTGCAGTAGTCAAATTGGCTTAAACTAATGCCTTTAACCGGGTGTCTAATTGTAACCCCTTTAACCATTAGTCTAACTTTGTACACATCCGTTGACCGTCAACGTAAACTATGCAAACACTGCACCAACCCGCACTTCTGCCTCTCTGCCTCTCGACCAATGAAGTTGTCAGCGTGCAAAAATGAAAAAATGAAAAAGTGGCAACAACTTCAAGATTTATTAGAATCAAGATTAACGCATTAAATTTTTCAGAGTAAGTAAAAGTATGTAGGATGGTGTACTAGTCAAATTGCTTGATTCTTCCTCAGTGTTTAGGTGTGTTTCTGTGTACAGAAAAAGGAAAACCTTCCAAAGGAAACAGCGTTATAAGTGCGAAAAATTGTTTATTAGAAGTGAGTTGGGCACTGGCGCTATGGGAGTTGGAGGAAGACCAGTGTCGCAGTTATCAGAAGGCAAACACCTAACATTAAACGTTGGTCTTTTTTCTTTTCTCAGCGGAATTCTTGAAGTAGTAGTTAATATTTGTAATCACAAGTGTAGCAATGTTAAACTTTTGCCATTAGTGCTTCATTCATTAATTCGTATAATTTAATTAAGTTGAGTTAAGCTAATATTTGAATGTCAAAAAGTATTTAACTTTGGTCAGACTTTCGCTCTTTTTATTTATCGTTAAATTTTTTTACTAAGTTTTAGTTTTAGGTATACTTTTTAGATTAGATAAATTACAAAAATCAATCATAATTTAATGAGAAAAGGTGCTACAATATAGTTTTACGGCAGTCTGTGGGTTGTTAACCAATTAAAGGGGAATATATCACAATAAGCTTGGGTCCCAAAGCACAAGACCGTTGTGGACTTGTACGTTTTTAAGATACTAAAGAGCATCGGTTGTTTAGCTAAGTAGTTTACTTCATACTCTTTGCATTTTCAGAATATTAGAAAAGCACATTAAGCTCCATAGTTCAATGTCATAAGACCAGATAGGTTTACAATTAACTTGTAAAATCAACTTAACTTATTCTTATCTTATAAGAATAAGATCATCTTATAAAACTTATCTAATTTAACCTTATTTTCCAACTTTAGTTTCGAATTCCTGTTTAAGGATTCTTGATAGGATTAATAGGATTCTGTTTTATTACTTTTTTAGCCCCACTGGATCTACTAACTAAAAATTCCTGGAATGTACTTTTAACAAAATACATATAAGTGTATGTATATATATATTTACTTTGATTACTTGCTCCTTTAGAGTGCAGACTAAAGACCACTAGAATACCTGCCTTAATACTTAAAGTATATTAACTCATAATTAATGTTTTCGTACCTCTTTTTCTGCACTTGTGAAGGTGTGAAGTGTAATCGTCAAACAAACCGCAAAAATTGCCCTACAATGCACTAAACGCAAAAACTATAGTCCGTAAGTAAGTCTTCTTAGCAAAACTGCATTAAGTATACTCAAGAGGGTAGCAATATACCAGAAGCAACTGCGATTCCAAATAATCGTTATACGTATTTGTACATAACAAAGGGTTTGGTTTGCTTTCAAATGATTTTCACAATCTTAAGCGTACGCACACCATTCCTGCTTGAGCGAGTAAAAACGGAGTGAAAATACTTGACGTAAATTCAAAATATAAACAAAACTCCGCTAAAATAGCTGCTAACAAAGTAAAACAAGCAGCAAGGACGGTTAAGGATTTGTAACATTCTGAGGCCCTCAGCTGAAGTAGTGCTGCAAAAGGATTGCATTACACATGATAAGGAAAGTGCATTTGGCATTGCGCATATTTTTTATGCATTAGCATTTGTTATTGTTCGAGGTAATCCACCCAGCAGACAGGTTAAATACACCGCAAGGACATGCCACATGCGTTGTCGCTGCAGAAGCAAAAACAATGCCAAACTTCGAATATAAAAACACTGCAAATAAATACTCAAAAAAAAGAAGATGTGGAAAAAATAGCAATTCCAGTGCAACAGAAAGTCTGAGCACGTTGTGAGACAGTATTTTGCGGTTTGTTTGAAGTGAAAACAACAACAGATACGTACGACACCAAACAACATTTGGAGCTGCGAGGCAGCTACAGACAACGGATCCAGCGCAAGGATACCGAAGCGAAAATGGTTCAATGCGATACTAAACAAATTGGTGATGTGGCTTATCGCTTTAACATGTTTGCTTTTCGGCGGTGGCTTAGAGGCACTGCTTTGCTGTGCTTCAAATTTCAATATTTTTAAAGATTTGCAAAACTATTTTTTGGATATCGCAGATAAAACATAATGGTGTTTAGAAGTACATATATGGTAGGATCTGTAAGTGAATAAATGTCGCTATTTTCGAGTCTCTTGGTATCCATCTTATACAAGATTCAAATGTATTTAATTGTACATTTAAGATCTAATATTAGATATCTAATATATACATATCAATGTTAGTGCCATCATTGTTAGTGTCATGTAAAATATAAACATAGGGAAAGGGTCCTCAAGTTACTAATCGTTAGTAACCCAGAAAATGCAGATATCCAGAAAACTGTTAATAGGTAAAACGAAAATATTCGACAATAAAAGTTATTCAGTTGCTATTTACTGAAGTTAAAGGACAGCATATTTGAGTCTTATATTCTGGACTCTTATATTCTAATAGTTGATTCTTCTAATATATTTCTTTATATTTGAATTAATAGAATTATCTCGTGGTTACAAGTATGCTTTAATCAAAATCTATACCGAACGAGCAAATGGTAGATAATCTGATAAAATGATTTTAATAGTTGAAGCCTGTTGCCATCAACAATAAATAATAATAAATTAGATATATTATTAAATTTAATACTAATTTTTCTAAAATTAATCTATTGCTACTGTAATTTATTAGTGATGAGACCTTAATATTCCAACACTAACATTGGAACAGTTATCACTAACAGTTAACACAGTCAGTACATAGTAGTCTTTAATTCTGCTTCTCATTTTCTAACCAATATCACGGATTGTATGACTGTATCTATGACTGTATTAGCCAGATTATATATATTATATAGATGGGTAGGCGGCTGTACATGATAATATGATTTTGAAATAAAAATTGTGTTAAACTTAATTATTTTTGCCAAAAGCTACGCTTCTTAGGACGTCAAAGAAAATATTTTTAAAAGTTGGGAGGACTCGAATAGCAAAGAAACGACAAGAACAAAAATTTAGTTAATTTATTGAAATTTGCTGGACCACACAACGCCTTTTCGAGTAATGTCAAGTATTCATCATCAGTGGTCTTAGGAAAAATTCGTGTATTTCTTTTTTCAATTGGTTTATTGTCCTTTTGTAATTTGTTTGGACTGCATGTGCCAGGCTTAGAACTTTTGTCTGTCTAATAGGAAACTTTCAGTACACTAGTTCCAGGGTGTAGTAAAAATTTTGTTAGTAATGCCTATTTACATTAACCCTGGACGCATAATGTACGTAAATTTGACGTACACGTTTTCGTTTTTTACAGTTATTTCATTTTTGTGTTCATATATTGGTCTCGCGCTCTTGATATGTTCAGTCGGGATCTAACTCTTGCGTAAGGTATATGATAAGTGTCGATAAGTCATGACATAAGTTAGATATTGAATCGTTGTACGTCATTTTTACGTATGATTATACTTTGTGTAATTTTTATGGCTAATAAAGTATTTTGAAAAACTTTTATTTCATTCAAATTTCAGAAAAGTTTTAATAGAAATGGAATCAAAGAGATTTAATATTGTTGAAATATTACAAAAAGATGAAGCAAATGATCAGAAAGGTGGAAAATCTAGTTCTAGTCGAACATATTGTGCATTCTGTTCATATAAGAAAAAAAGAATGACAAACATTAGATGTAGTTCTTGTAAAAAGCGGATTTGTAGAGAGCGCAATCGTGATACATGCTTTAAGTGTATTTCTGCATAGGATTAATTATTATTATATAACTAAAATTAGCTGATTTGAACCAAAGTTCCTAATAATTTTAATTATTTTCGTAACATTTATGACGATCTCAATATGACTTGCTATTTGTATAAGCTAACTTTAATTTGTTTATTTTATAAGTATATATAACTTTCATTTACTTTTTTGTTTCTATTATTATTTTTTGATTTATTCTAAGTAAAAATAAAAAAATAATATTAAGAAATATTGAAAATTTACTCTTAATACATAATGTTGAAAAATGCAATTCCTTTTTGCGTGAAAATCATTGGCATATTATATTTATTATGTTTATTTAAAAAAATGTGTTTGAAAGTATTACTGTTTTGATTTAATTTGAATAAATAAATACTTCTTTAAAAAACTTGTAAAAACTTGCACACATTTAAATTAATATAACGGCAAAATATAAACTCTGAAAATTGCACGTCATTTTTACGTATGATTATTCTTAACGTTAGTAGAATTATGATTATACGTCCAGGGTTAAATAAATTTAGGTAACATACATAGCTAGGTACATAGCATAGCATAGGTACATAGCATAGCTATTTGCTAAAACTTTAAAGGACTCAAATGCCATAATTAACTAACTAATAAAGTAATTCATATGAGTTACAGCATGAAATTATAAGTGCTAGCAGGAAGCACTATTGTGCTACATATTAACATTTTTATACGGATACAGTTTGATATGGAATTAAGGAATATGTGATTGATTGTGGATGAATTAGAGCAGTTAACGTAGTATTTTGCTTAGAAGTTTTGCATTTTAGAGCATTTCATGCTCATATCTATATCAAGAAATAGATATGAAAAATAGAGTAAAATCATAAGTGTTATTAGGAACTATTATGGTACATATTACTTCTAATATCCCCAAATCATTCAACTCACATGGAGTCAAATAATATATGTTTGTGTGAATAACTGCAAAAAACAGCTAATTGGTTCTTATTGAGGATATTTCCTCAGCCATCTTTTCTTTCATCGAAATTAATTAGTGTACTACATTAAGTTATTATTTATTAAACATTACAAAATTTCACTGAATCATTTGTGTGTAGCAAATTAAAAATTTACCAACCTAAATGGATAAAATATAAAAAATTAAAAAGTATTATAAATAAAAAATTTATTCGCACTTCCCTCGACACAGACACTACTTAATGTAAATAAAAATAAATAAACAAGACATTTGACTGTTTATTTTTTAATTAAAATTGAAGGGACTTAGACCTTTCTACTTAGAAGGTGGCTGGAAATATTATGTTAAGGAATAAGGCAACTGTAATTGGTCGCCAAAAATTGTAAGGTTTTTGCTGATTTTTCGATATTTTTTTCACGATTCCGAAAACAAAACCGAAACCTTGTAAAGGTGTGAATTGCTATGTGTTTTTGACTGTCTGCCATAGTGTTAAAGTCAAGAAGGGGAAGTCAGCAAATTTAACCCTTTTCTTTTTTGGAATTAATACACGCAATTTTGTAAAAAACTTGACAAAATTTAACACTTTTAATAATTTATACGCTTTTTTACCAATGACTTTTGTTATGGCTCACAATCAAACTTCCTCCCTCACAAGCGAGCACTCGTATTCCAAAATTGCAGTGTAGTTGGGGTTTTACAAGGCCTGTGGGCATTTCTTCACTGCCTGAATCTGAAGGTGTTAAAGGGTTAAATACGGTCAGCAGTTAAAATTAACTATATATGTAAGCAATAATTGTTTACACACGCATAATTCGTCACACATAATTAAGTTATTCATGTGTGCAAATCGAATTGTAGTTGCCACCAATATTTGCCATCTGGCCATAATTAAAATCTTCCAAAATTTAATCTTCCATTAATATAAACTCTTTATCAGATTTTTATTCGTTTTATTTGCAATCGAAATTAAAGTCTAATTCTTCCAGGTTTACAAATTTCATAGAATTTAAGTTTATATATAGACTTCTTTTGTGCGACTACGTAAATATCTTTAAATTTATTTATTTTTTTTTAAAGGATTTTCAATAAATTTTATACCATCGTCTGGCAACTCCCTGCAGACAGTAACCGAACTTTATTAATAACGAAAACATTTACTTGTCCTGAATATATTGGGTTTTCCACCACAGCGTGTTGTCACCTTTGTTTTGGCTTCACCTTCAAACACTTCCCGGCACGGGAAGCAAGAAGTGAAGCAGTTTTTTGTGTTAACGGCTTCTGCGGTTTTGGTAACACAATATTTGCAACCAATATGCCGTAATTTGGTGGCAACTTATCATTCGACTGACTTTACTTAGTGTCTGTACTCATACCCACAAGTCTTTCAACTCGAGTTTGTAGGTGGGAAGAACGATTCTCTGTTTTTTTTTTGTGTATTAATTTTTTGACACTGAATGAACGCGTTCATCAATTATTCGAAACTGGGAATCCGTTTAAAATGTGCAATTTAAATTATGTCAAATAGAATAAATTGGTCACATATATTTTAAAAGACCTAAGGTAGTATACAGTTTCCTTATGTCTAAATAAAAAATAAATTTAATTGTATTTTTTTGACATATAATTTATTCTAGAAATAAGTTGGCGGATTGTTACGATGGCTTTCCTATACATTCTGGAAATGAGTGATCTAAAGAAATAATTTTTATAATTAGAAATATTTATTTATGTAAATAAATATATAAATATTATATATTTAATAGGAGCTAGTATATTTCATAAAGAGGTTTTTAAAAAAATATTGAATTTCATTTTTTATATTATTTACAGCACAAAAGATTAATCTGGTCGGAATACTCTGCTCCGTTGGGAGTCAGTACCCCGTTCATTCGTATTTCCAAATACCCATCATCAGTGGTGTTAGAAATAATTCTTGTATTTAATTATTCCTTAATAATTTTCTGAGACTGCAAGCACTAGGAATCGAAATCGTGTTTGCAATCTTAAACCTTCAGTGTTATGAATCTCTCGACCTTAACTTAGAAATGAGGTAAGGTATTAAGGTAATATATTTTAAATTCAATCTTTCTTACTAAGTGATACATTATGTCTAATATATTTTAAATTTTTATATTTCTTGCTAAGAGACTTTAAATTTATAGGATTGAAATGACATGTAGTAAATGAGGACCATGCACAACTCCTTAAATTATGTTCTATAAATGTGTTGAATCATGAAAACGAATATATTTAAATAACACTCTATTTTATTCCAACCGTGCCATTTTCAATTAGAACTTTCAATCTACTCTGCAACACAGGTAATCATTTCAACTATTCTTTTGCTTCACTAAGAAAACTGCGAGCGTCGAAAAAATGAGTTGCCGATATCCAAACTAACATACTTTAAGGAAATAAGTGTTTTTCCAGATTGCCAGGTTCATCCAGTGTAGACCAACTGAGACTGGGTACATAGCCCACTGTCTTCCAAGCAGAGGTACACGCCATCGAGGTCTGTGCTCATATCAACATAAACAATGGGTTGAAGGCGCCCGAATCTATATTTACTCAAATAGTCAAGCAGCAATCAAAGCATCATCCTCCTGAAAGTTCTTCTCAAAGCTTCTATTAGACTGCTATGATACGCTGCAGTAGCTGGCAAGCAAAAACGAGGTGACGGTTTACTGAGTGCTTGGTCACACAGGAAGAAATGTTAATGAGTCTGTCGACAGTCTTGCAAGGGCAGGATCTGTCACTCAAAGCTGTGGACTGATTTATTGTGGATTAAGTTGGTCTGCTACTAGGTCTCTGATTGATGAATGGTCATCAGCCGAGAGAAGTCGCTACTGGCGCGACAGTCGAGGTAACCGTTAGGCTAAACAACGGGTTCATTTCTACAGTTATGGTAAAGTATCCCTCTTCAGCAGAATAGAGTTAAGTTTGTTGGTGGGATATTAACGGATCACCATGGACTGCGTTATCACCTTAATAAAATGGGTCTGTCCGAAGAGATGGAGTGTCGACTCTTCTTAGAAGCAGACGAGGCTTTCAGTCAAATTTACCAATTTAATACTCAATTCCAGTAAAACCAAAGTTTTGAAAATTTTATTAATCAATCCCAAAAGTAAGCGAAAATAAAATTAATATAATAAAATAAACAAAACAAATGTGTTATCAGAGAAGTTTTTAGATAGAAAAATTTTATTCTAAACTTTGCAATTATTTAAGTATAAAAGTTGCGAAAACTCTCTGGAGTCAGTGGCAGTCCATACGCTTACTATACATGGGTCGGCTTACGGTCCACCATAAACAACTGAAATAAAAATGCCATAAAAAGGCGAAGGCATAGCTTCACGCCCATAAAATATAGCAAGACCATTACTGGTAATATGCACAAATATATAGTGTGTAAGGATATGAGCTGTTGTTGTTGTTGTTGTTGTTGCTGCTGTTGTTGTTGCTTTTAGAAAAGTTGGCAGGCATAACTAAAGTGACATATTTCATTCGTATCCGTGTGTGGATGCTGAAAAATATGCCACAATAACTGTTTGCCATGTACATTTTGTCCGGAAAATGGAGTTTTTTATGGAAACTGGCGTGAAGCGCAAGAATGAAATGTGTGCGTCTTAATGTTGCTTTTGTGCCTTTGTTTTCCTGTTTGTTTTTGTTTCTGTTTTTACTTTGTATTTTATTCTAGTGTTTGTTTTTGCTTTTGCAACCACTCAAAAAGGAGTTAGTGCACTGTTGTTGAGACCTACTGGACCCTGCTCTGTAAGTAAGATATATGAATGCGACACTGCCGAAAAGAATGTTTTTTCCAAGGCATATTTCTTGTTGGATTTTTTCTTTGAAAGGGGAAACATCATCATTCAAGTTGGTCGCTTACAACAAAAATTATATGTAAAAATGCACATTAAGGAATATGTCGCACAGAAGGTTTGCATACCGCATTTGCTTATTTAGCATAAAGCAAGCAACATGTGCGATATTTGCTCTTTTGCTCTCTGACAACAAAAAAAAAAACTACAATAAAAAAATTGTCAGATTAGATTTTTTATCACTTTAGTGAGTATTAAAATTTATGATTATGTCGTTAAAAATTTTTTCTGCAAATTTCAAAACTCATACTTAGCACGTCAAACATAAAAGCTTTTTTTGTCATTATTCTAATGGAATTTTAATGTTGTTTTTAAAGTTAATTTCAATGATTTAAAGGCGTTGCAGGAACACCTGAAAATCAACTTAAAATGTTTATAAACTGCAAGAAAATGCATTAAACATAAGATAATAAAATTTTTATTGTTAATATTTTTATTTATAATCGTTTGGTACAAAGTGATAACACCGTTCATGAACTCTTACACAAGCTAACAGTTCAAATCTTAATTTTTCTCATATTTTTTCAGATAAAATTGCATGCCATCAGGATTTGTTGCAGAGAATATATCAAGGGATCTCATAACGAATGTTATATTAGCTGCATGAGAATTTAAAATAATAATACAAGACAGAAATATTGTTGGAACAACATTGTTTTAATTATGATCTGATAGATAGTTAGATGGATAGATTTTAAACGGGTTGGGAACTCTTCACTGCGTCGCTGCATTCCTTGAGGATTACTATACACACCCATTTTGACTCCATAAACGAGTGGTAGCTAAAAATGCCATTATGTTCTTTATAGAGATGCTACCTTATTCCGTTATAAGTGGATAGAAAGTTGAGTCTGGCGAAACTATCACAGTGACACAGAATATGTTCTGCTATTTCTTCTTCTTCGCAAAAAAGGCTGCAGTTATCATTTCTTGCAATATCTAGATTCAATAGATGTTTATTTACTCCGCAATGTCCAGTGAGAAAGCCTCTAATAAGTCAGATGACACTTCTGTTCAGCATAAGTAGCTCCCTAGTTCTGGCTTTTGATCGATACGGCATGGATTCTTTAGCCTGTCTGCAGGCAATTACATTATCCCAATCAGTCTGAGCTGCTCTTTCCAGCCATTCATAAATTTTAAGCTTAATCTGATAGATAGTAAGCTTGATCTAATAGATAATATCATGGCATTTATTTTTTGACTATGATTTCCAGCATATGTCCGCCACAGCTACGAGTTACAGGTCCTTTTGATCAGTTCAATTTTTGACTATTTTATGCAATAAATGTGGAGCTATGATGACAATGGTAGCATGAACATTAACTACCAATGCTCCAGGAGTTCACAGTTTGTCGGCATAACTATCGTTCATGCCAATAACTTAACATAGCCCCATATATATTATGTTGAGGTTAGTTGAGTCAGTGCACATTTGCACTTTTACTCTCTATTAACTGCGAGGTTTCTTCAAAACCCCTCTTTGCGCCTTGACTAGGTTATTGTTTATCACTTCATCAGACTAAGCAATAATTGACCACAGATCTGCATACCTCCCCAAAGAGTCTATAACCATTCTGAGATTTGATAACGCGGTGTTGGTAAGTCTGTCAGATTTCGTAAATAATTTCAGGGCTCTATCCTTGAATTTGTTATATGATGTTATATGAAAATGTTATATGATTAATAAATATATATAACTTAGTACAATATTAAGCCACTATAGCTAACCATTGGTTATTAATAACTACAATATTTACTAAGTCAAACAGATACTTAAAAATAGTCAATACTCACTTATGACTAATATAAATTCGAAATAATATAGTTATATAAAAAAGACATAAAAGACATGATATATATTTTAAAATTCTTGTCTACATGACGGACGTTTATCATATATAAAATGTAATCTAGAAAACAGTCTCCATTTGAATAAAAAAAAATTAGTTACAGCTATCGTATTCATGAAAGTCACTGTAACTAAAAAAATGAAATATATACAGAAAATAAAATTAAATTTAAATAAGAATGTGGAATAAAATATGGTTTGTCTGGACAAAACACATAAATGGTCAACCTCTCTCCTCTGACCCTCAGCCAACATATGTTATGTGTATGATAGAGCACTTTTCCAGCAGAAAAATAATAAAGCAAAAACAATTTTATAAATATTGTCATGTCTGAATATGTCTAACATAAAAATTATACAAGGTGCTTCCGTTAAGGACTTCTGAAGGAATAAAAAAAGTATGTGTAAACAATTTTTATAGCATAGCGGCGCCCCTCTTCCAAGTCTTCTACGACATTCTACGACATTTACGCAAAGGGTATATGCATGCAGATTGTTCGTATATGTTTATTCAGCTCGTTTATTTGCATAAACGTAAAACTTTTGATATAAAAATAACAAACTTCCACAGCAACAACAACAACTCCATCAACATACCAACAGGCCATTACTATCTGGAAGGGTTGAAAAAGGCATAAAGACACTCTCTAAACACTTCAGACGGGATTAGGTCATCTTAAAATGGGATTTTTTGATGACATCAGCAAATAAAAAAAAAAAATCATGTAAAAAAAATTTAATTTTAAGTCACTACCAATGTTTGAACTCAAACACAACAACGCACAGATATACACTCTTCAATATATTCGAAATGTGCAGATAAGATACAAAAAATGCTGCTATGATGCTTTAATATTATAAATCTTACAAATTGCACAAAACTTTTTGTTTATCTACGATTTAACACATTTTGCATAAGTTTGCCGGCCTCCCTTAAGAGTACGGAAGCTAAATGTCATATTAAAGTGAAGTGAAAACCTGAAGCCTCAGAACGTTCCCGGCAGATACGTCGCACTGACGTATCTGCCACAACTGCAAACCTATTCACAGGAAATTGGTTGCATTTCATGACTTAAGCTTAGGAAATTATGAAATTCATACAGGAAGACAATTTTCTTCAACGTTAAAATTTTATTTTGGTTTTTCCTTCTCGAATTCGGTTTCTGTTCAGTTCAGTTTGGTTCAGTTTGGTTCAGTTTGTTTTTGTTGTTGCCACTGCATTTCACTGCATCGCACGCAGATACTTTGGCTACACTTTGTCAGTTGGTTGGTTGGTAAGTTGGTTCGTCGGTTGGACTGGAAGTCAAATTTTCATTTGCAGCTAAGAATTTGTATTTAAAAGCATTTCAGGATGTGGTTCTGTTGCTGCGTAATTTACCGGATATTCTTATCGATTTAGAGCTACCAAATTCTTGATGAGCTGACAGAATATCTATTTTGGATTTTAAATCTCGGATTAAAAGTTGCAAGTAAAATGATCAACTTAATCAGATTTTGTTAACAGTACCAGATAAGAATTAAACATTTGTGATTGTGGCTGTGTGAAAAGATAATAAATAATTTTTAAACTGCTTAAAAGCTTTCAATTTAGTTCAAGATTGGAAAATGATTTGAATTGGATATTAATATTATTGAAATTAGTTTATGAAGAGGCTTATGAGTTGAGTTGGATATCAAAATCTTTAAAATTAGTTTAAGAAAGCTTATAAATTGATTTCAAAGCCCTTAAATTATCTTAAGTATTTTTAAACAAATTGACAAGGTAAATGTAATTAAGTGTAGAACAGCATGTACTTACCTCGTTGGATATTATCGACAAAAGTTGAGCTTAGTCGCATCGAGTAGACTCCTCCAGCAAAGTCAATATGGCTTGTCTTCAGCTAACCTGCTGTTTCCAACTGATAGTACCAAGTGCCTTTATATTGGCGGTAACATTATCCGTGTATAGAAGATGTAAACGTCATCATATGCACCTATCACTAGTCCAGTATTTACACGATATTGTTTTAATAAACATATAATAAAATAAACATATAATAAAATAAACATATAATAAAATTTTAGAAGGCTGCTTTATAAGAATATCAATATTGCCTTATATGATTTTCTTAGACATTCCTATAAAATTCCTATAAGTAATCTAAGATCTGAGAATTGTTTTATAATAGTTATAATAAACTTCAGAAATAAATAAATTTTATTCAGAATCTAAAATAAATTTTGATTATATTCTGAAGCAATTACAGATAGCTCAAAACCTGGCTTTAAGAAAACTGTTTAAGATTCCATGGTATATTAGATCAACAGACATACATAGAGATCTTAGGATTGACTCAGTGAAAAAATATATCAGAGACAGAGTTCTAAAATTATTCACTAAACTTGATACGCTAATTAACCCCGCCCTAACAATCCTCAAGTCCACTTCTGGACTCTCAGGAAGATATGCTGATTTAAGGTCCGTCATCAAGTAAAAGACTAATAAATGATATGTTTTTATATTCTGAATCATTGATTGAATCATTAAACCACGTTTTGGTATTACTGCTATTAGATAAAACAGAACTTATTTTTCTAGCCGATAAATATTTAGATGCAATATAAATGCAATACAAATGCTTTTAATGTTTTTCGGAGTATTTTCCATGACGAGCAATACATCTTTGTATTCGATTGCAACAATTTTCGAAACAGTTTTGCCACTCTGAAATTCATGTCACCAAAATCAGGGTTTTGAATGGACGAGCATTCTAACAGACTGTTCTACCTTCTAACAGACTGTTAGAATGCTCGTCCTGCATAATTTTCTTAATATTAAAGAACAACAAGACTGTAAGAAGACTGTCGGGACTGTAAGGCAGATGATCCATCAATTTAACGTTTTGAGTGCTCAAAAATTCTTTCATTTGTGTCGATGTGTGGGAGCTCGAATTGTCGTGGTGAGGGATGATTTTCATTCGACGATTGGTTTTCCTCAATTCTTCAAAGACTTCCGGCAAACAAATAGCTGTGCACCACTCAGAAGTGACTGTTCTACCTTCTGCAAATGGTACAGTGGCCACATAACTGGTTTTTCTAAACAAACGAGCGATCATTTGCGGACATTTCTTATCGGATCCTGTTCATTTTAAAAGGCCCAAATAGTGGATAGCTGTTTTGTTTTGGGCTCATACAAGTAGATAACCCTCCTGTCACAATGTCGTAGACATGATTTGGGGGTTACTTCGGAAATATTTGTCCAACATATCCTTGTACTAATGAACACATACCTTCTTTTAAGCGGTTATCAAACTTCATAATTCATTGAACTTCTTTGTCGAGAGGCATAAAGAGTGTATAAAAATTAAATTATTACCTTATTTGGTTAAAATAATTCAAATACGGTATACCATATTTCTTAGATAAAATTGATATGTATAATGTTTATTCTTTATAATATATTATCAAACTATTTGTGAATTTATGCTGCATGGAGGTTATTATCTAAATGCCATCTTCGATTTTTTTTATTTCAAACTTCAGCGCTGCTTGGAAATTTTGCACAAAATGAAATATTTTCGCTGCCACATTTTGTTGCCTTGAACACATTTCACAGTTCACTCCAATATAATTTTGTAGGTGAAAGAATCTGGCTTCAGCATATGTTAGAACGAATTGCTGAAATTTTCCTCCGCACATAAAATGGAAAACCACAAAAATGAAAAGTTTATACAGTCTTGACTATCAGACTATCAAATGCAGGAGAAGAAGTGAAAGTAAATTTTCGACTTGGACAGATTTACGGTTTGAAGGCAATGAGGACGCACATAAATTGTATTCCCCTTCGATTCCATTTTAAATTAAACATAAATAGTAGCATATATAACTCCTCGTTTTGAAGAACAGCTAATAGGAGCTCTAAACTGCAATGGAATAATTTCAAAGTAGCCAAATTGGGTAGTAAAATACTTGATTTAGATATTCTACGTTAAAAGTGTGTAACTGCAATTTTCCCGTTAAGAAGGGCGAAGTTAGGACAAACTTAGTTTCATAATTTTATGGAAGTTCTTAAAAAATATTTGCAAATATTAAAATTTATTTGTCTCATTGAAAAATAAAACTTAACTTGCAAAAAAAAATACAGAGAAACAAATAAGAGAGAATCTTAAAATTACATAAGGGATCAAGGGATTTTCTTAGTTTGCGTTTGTGACTCCGCATTTTCATTGTTTGCCATATTTGTTTAGGTATTTTTTGGCCCACAGATTCCCAAAGCAATAAGTTAAAACGAAGACAAGCCGACAGTATGGAGCTGCTACGGTCGGCTTAATACACGCCATCAACTTCGTACACCAAATGCGCACTTCAATTGGAGCAGATCAGACCGACCCATCCGTACGGGAACAACAATAAAAACACAGATAGTAGCGCTAAAGCAACCAAAATAGCTCCGACAGTAAGGAAAGTGTCACAATGACAAACGTAACTTTACTTTTGCCAGAGATTTATGAAGTTGTAAGGCATGAAATCAACAGGACGTTCGGTGGCAGTGCAGCAGATATTCTTGATTATAGTTTTTTTTTTCTAGTTGTTATTGACATTATAATCAAGCAGCGGAGAAGTCACAAAACAGAAAATCAGAATAATTCTTGAAACCGAAACTAGAAAGTACAATGGCTTAATAATAGATACAATGGTAACAATATAACGACAAGACCAATAGGAGTGAGAAAAATCGTATCATTGTAATAGCATTCATTATTTTATCGATAGTAAAAAATTGTGAACATCTGGGACCAAAACAAAATCTTGACGTATAGTGAAATATATTAATGGGTACTCAATTTATGGATACTCAGATACGATTTAATAATTTCGAAGAAAAAAGTACAATTTCAAATGTAATTATTATTGGTATTTAATAAATTTAAAATATTAGACTTTAATCAGACAACAGCGAAATTTTGAAATTATTTGATTTTAAGATCTTAATATCAAAGTATATAATATATTTTAGATACATAAAAAAAAATATATATAAGTTTATAAGTTTATAAATATATATAACTGTATTATACATAACATCTTTCCGTACAGCTACACACTAAGCGAAAATTTGACACTCAGTAAGGGAAATAGCGAAAAAAGTGATGGATTGATCTGTAATGGATTGATCCGAATTACTCCGAAATGAAAATAATAATAACATCGAAGGCATAGTACTGTAGTAGCACAACCCTCAGAGCTCTAGAGATTAGAAAATTTTTAAATTATATGGAGAAGAACTATGCAAAATCCATCATAAGTCACAAGTGTCTAAGACAGATACAGGAACCTTGTTTGTGTATAAGACCAATGAATAATATTCACATCTATAATAATCATTTTGAAAATAAAAATAACAACGCAAGCATGGTACTACAATAGAACAGTCCATAAAGCTCTAGAGACTCGAAAGATTCTAAATTATATTAACAAGAACAATGTTAAATCGATCATAAGTCACTGGTGATCAAGACAGATGTAGTTGTTTGTCAGAAGAAATGATTATAAGAAAAAGTAAGTAAGTATAATCAGTCACTGAACTGATGTATATGTACACTAATCATCTGGCTGAAATACGAACACGGATCAAATGGATTGTATTCCACATGGCTCTTTAGATGTACAGACAAACATAAGCTGTTATTTAAGTGTTAAGTCTAAATATCAAGGCATTTAGTTCATTGGTCAAAAATATCAATGTCAGAAAGTTATGAATTATAATCTAATCTAGTAAAAAACTTTAACATGATCTGCGCATGATGTCCTATGAACTACTGTCATATTTGTATTCCTCACACCAGTACAGATCAGCCACAAAAGTTTAAAGAAGATACACCTATCTTGACACTATGTAATCTCATAATCTTTGCAGTCCAGCAAAAGAAAGTTCCTGAAGAATTGCTAAGAGTTTAAGATTATATGCTGTCAAGTTAGGTGTACCTACTTGAGATGTGTGAAATAAAATCATAAATAGTAAGATTGAAGAATTTTAGGAATTTTAGTTGTGGTCAGTTAAGCTATTGGAACTTTTAACTTAGAGCTACGTAATATTTGTTCAATATACTAAAGAGATTGACGATTTCATGATTTCTACAGATTAAATTTGCTCCAAATAGACTGCTATATAGTTAATAAAGCTACGTTACTACTTAAAATATGCTTTTGGATATATATCAGTACTTCTATTGCAAGTACAATCACTGCAGGCTTTTATCTAGACATTTTTTCTTTTTCTTACTTTTTTTTTCTACAACTTTGCTAAGGAAGTCTCATTGTTATCTCATTATATTATCCTTATTAAACCATAATGTGTTCAAGATGAAGCCAATGAGATTCTTCAAGTCCACTTTAGTTAACTTTACGAGACCCGTGGAGAAACAGTCTCCAAAGCATTTGAAGTCTCTTCGTCTATAGTTCTGCTGAAAAACGTAGAAAGTGATTGATAAATTCTATCTCTTCCTTAACGTAGAAAATTTACTAATCTATTAAACTTATAATATAAGTTTATAACACTTTTAAATTTATTGAATCGTCTAATAAAAACCAATATTCTATTATTTTTGTTAATAACATATAAGGCAAGTACATAGCTTTTTCGAAATATTCTTTTCAGAGGTGTTGGATTCGTGTGCGGTATTTCAACTTTCCGGTTTTTTGTTCCATTTTCTTGAATCCTGATTCAAACACCTTTCAACATTTTTCGTTTATAAATTTACGAAAACTCTCTGTGGAATTCAAGAACACAAAAATTTTTTATTAAATTTCAATCCACACATACACACATATTTATACTCTACAAATACAGTCGCACACACAGGACTTTAATTTACCAATACAAATAAAAGGAAAAATAGTGAATCCAATAACAACAAACACGGGTACAACAATAATAAATGTTGTACACTAAAATTATTGATAAAGTTTTTGTTTTTTGGTTTTCAATATTTATTTTTATAGTGCACACCGGAAGTAGACATGTTGTTTCCTTTCCGTCTCCTTTCTGCTTATGATGCCAAACTATGCAGAATTGTGCTGTGTCGAACGGCAATAACAATTGCGAGAACTTTTCTCATTTGGAAGCGTAAATTTCATTTGACATGTCTTAATTTTATAACATAAATTGAAAATATTCACAGTAAAATTGTTGAAATATACGTTTTTAGTGATTTCGTTTTCTCCTGGCTCTGGGGAAAATAAAATCCTAGATGTGAACAAATAGGATATGTGTGATATTATGTTAAATATTCGGAAAAAATAAGAAAGTAGTGGAAAAAGTAGAAGAAATTAAAAAGTTTTGAATTGGAAAAACACAAACAATTTGAACTTGGATTGTATTCTCGAAACTTTACGGCTCGTCTAACAGATAAAACCGATTAATCGACCCTGGTGCAAAAATGTTGCGAACTAAGAATATACAGCATCAGAAGTTATGTTTATATTGTAGATAGCAGACTTTGTTAAAAAAAGAATATAAATAGAAACAAAGTTAAGTCTCAACAAAACGTTTTGCCAGTTAGAAGATTAAAAAAAAATAAATCTTCTTACCTTTCAAATTTCACGACAGTTTTTCAAATATTTTTGTTAAGGCTTGAAATGGCATCAGAAACTAAACTCCTTCTCAAGAAATCTATGATATTTTGAAACATTTTGTGTACTGCTACTTCCAGAACGTCCTCTTTCGGAATAGACGTTAAAAATCAATTAGACACCAATCAGTTTTATTTGGAGAATAATTGGTTTTGGATAAGTATCATTAGCGGCAATTGATCGGAGGTACAAATCTGCTACAATGGGGGTTGGAGCCCATATCGTCTCGGCTGCTCAAACCAATACTGGTAGACCCGTTTAATGGTAGTACTATGGTAGCTGTGGTTGAAACCACAGAGTGACAGTATTAATTTCTTTTTATTTAAGGTGGAGTTGCATTTTCCAGTCCTACGCTGTGATTCAAAGAATAGCAGAAGTATTAGGTAGGCTTCAATCCCCACAAGCAGGAAACTACATCCAAATCTATTGTGCACCGATATCCAAAGCAACCAAAGTCGAAAATAAGCTTTCACAGATAGAAATGAATGACTGTACATTTTATATTAGATAGGCATCATTCCTCACAAGCAGGAAACTACATCCAAATCTATTGTACACTGTTATCCAAATAGCAACTAAGGTGAGAACTTAAAGTAACTAAAGTCGAAAATAAACTTATACAGATAGAAATGAATGATACTACATTTTATAGATAATTGATGTGAGAAATGGAAAAAATTTAAAGAGAGTTGTGCTCTCTTTTTGATACAGAGAGGCGTAAAGGCTGTGAAATAATTATGAAATAAAAAATTTCTGGTGTAAACCGAGGTAAGTGACATTAAAATAGAAAAATTCATTCACCATATACGAATGATTTCCATTATCATCACATATAAATAAAAATATTTTATAAATTATTTTCCAGAGAGGTTTCGAAGAGTAGTGAACTACAACAAAAATTCTTTTATATTATTTCAATTAATTGAATTTTTGACTGACTATACAGCTGTTTCGAGTATTGCCAAATACCCAACAGTAGTGGTCATGGAATTTTTTTCATAAAATTAAATAAAACTTTTTGGTTTTATAAACTTCAAAAAACTATATTAAACTCATTTTAATTTTAAAATAACTTGACTTCACGTACCGTCAATGAAAAAGTTTGGAGAGCAAAATTCGTAAAAACTTTCTAATATTCTCCTTCTTCAATATATTAAGTGGAAATAAATTAATGTTATAAATTAATTTTAAATGTTTTAAATTTATTTTGTGGCTCGAAAAAGTGCTTGAAACATTTTAGGCAATTTATCCAATTTCTTCCGCAATTTATTTAATCAAGGTAAACGCTTTTAATGCGATATTTCGTTTTAATAATTAATGAAATCTGTTTACTATCTCAATACTAAATGCAGAAATAATTTCAATTAGGCTAATTGCATTGCCCTGCCAAATGCCTCAAAATAGGTTTTAATAGATTTTTTGTTTGATTTTTGGCACGCGTCAAACCAGAAACCAATAAATTTCACACAAGGAAGATACGTTCAGGATTCTTTTCTCTCTTTAATAAGTTGCTCCACGTCTTCACGAAACTTCAATAACGAAAACACATTAATTCATCCCAGGGGTGAGGAAAGCAATGTATTACATATTTCATAGCCATAAACAAACTTCTCGGAATTTTTAAGCATGTTTAACTGCAAGTGTTGTTAATGCCACCCAATCTATTAAAAATGTAAAATGTATTGCAAACGCACAATTTAGCTGAGACAACAGACAAACGGAATTGCCACAGGCAAAAGGAATAATAAAGAATTTAGCTTGACTGCAGTCTCGACCCGTCTAGGACCGTCTCGAACCGGCTCGAACCGTCTTGAATCGTTGTCTTCTCATTTTGTTTTGTTTCGGCACTAAATGACATACCGGTGGGAATTCACGGATCGCAACACTGCGTTTGATGTCACTTTGAGCACATCCACTGTACGCAATATTAACTACAAGGTTACTTTGTTGTGGTACCCAAAAAAAGGGAGTACATATATATTGTGTATTCCTAAATGAAGTACTCATCCAACAAAAAAAAATGCATTTACTATGAGGCAACATTATGAAGTTGCAGATTCTGTGTGGTAGTTGCTGCAGTGTAGAGTGTTGCCAGCATTAATGCATAATTTAACAGACGTTCTTCTACTTAGGCACATACACTCTGAGCGGTAAGTGTGTATTTTATTTTATATAATTTTTCCTTTTTACATTTTATGATCTACCTTTTGCGTACAAACGAACTCATGAAAGTTTGAAGGCAAACTTCCTGCTTCTTTTTTATTTTATCCTTAAATATTCATGAGGGTTGCAGCGTAAATAAAATTTTGGCAAAAAATGCGGTTCAGGTTGGTTGATTTTTTTTGACTTTGATTCAATGCTGACACTTGGTTGAGCAAGGTGGTTCTACTCAAAGATTTAGTTTATGGTTTCGTTTTGTTTTGATGTGGAAATTAGGAATTTACATAAATTTGCTACTAACAAAATTGTAAATATTTTTTACAATATGAGTACCTAAGTACACACACATATCCGTGAAGACCAAAACTATTCACAATAGTTAAATTCTATTTATTAGTTGAAAGTATTTTGCATACATACTATTTCGTAATAGTAAACTCTAACAATACAGTTTCTGTATTATTTATAATGTATATATGTTTCTGTATATATAACACAATATGGAAGGAGTTTTATTACAGATAGTCTTTCAAAGAATTTTTGATTTACTACGAATGTGAACACTTAGCTCTTCTGACTCAAACAGAAAATTAACCATCAAAGTTTTTACTTTCTTGACCCGCACACTGTAATTCCATGGATTCCTATAAATAATATAATTACTCTTAAATACAAAAATTATGTCCAAGACCACTGATGATGGGTATTTGGCAATACTCGAAACAGCTGTATGATCATCCAAAAACTGTAATTAAAATAAAAATAGCTGTTATAGTTCACTACTTCTCAAAAAACCTCTTTATAAATATATGAGCAAATAATAATTAACTTTATTATTTTTGCAAATAATAAAATTAAAATATTCAAAAAAATTTTGAAGTGTTTTTAGCGATTTCTTGTTGAACGCGAGTTTTTGACCAAACATGGCACCACTGTCATCGTTCAGGTACCATATTCGCCAGATCTGAATCCGTGCGACTTTTTCGTGTTCCCGAAACTCAATTTGCCCCTTCGGGGTAAGCGTTTTGAGTCGATTGAATCGGTAAAAGAGAATTCGCTGAAAGAACTAAAAGCCATACCTTCATGGGCCTACGAAAAGTGTATGGAAGCGTTGGCATATGTGTATCGCTTCAGCTGGAGCATATTTTGAGGGAGATAAAATAAATTTGGAATAAAATTTAAATTTGTGTGTTTTATTTACAAAATCCGTGTACTTTTTGAGCAGAAGGTATATAAACTAACTTTATTCAAAATAAAACAAATGAGTAAAGTTTAGTAAAGTAAATGTATTAGGTATTTTGGTATAGCTTATCTGTCTATACTGCTTTCGGCAAAATCCTTTAGAGTTTCGTTATTTTCAATTTACAACCGCATTATAATATTTTATTGACTCTCTTAATATGAGTGCTTTGACATCCACTAGAAAGGGAATAAATTGTAATTTATACCACAAATTCTGTATATTTTTTATTTTTGCTCTTTGATAAGTAAAAACTGAAACCACAAAAACGTGCTGTGACGATATGCACGATTGCCGGTTGAAAAAGTAAACAGAAATCAAAGAAAATTTTCATGCGTGCATTGAGGAAATCTCTGGAGATGTTTGATTTCCATTGCCATGCATCATAGACGAAATATAGCACCACGTTCACTAGTAAATCGGTTTTGAAGTGACGATATTAAAAAACCATTTTCTTGCGGGGAAATAATTTTGTTTTACTTGCTGTGGTTTTCAATCAAGAAATCACCACAGAAATGTGAAATACCAAACCCAATTCAATTAGGCACTTCAGCACTAAGTAAACCAGATAGATGTCTCATTAAGTAATATACATTTAAGTAACTTCATAACTTTCTATTAGGTTTTACTTTAGTAATAAAGTGGTTTGAGCATTTTTAATTACTATTCACTTTGCTTAGTATTGACAAATCATTAACGTTAATATATTTCACTATCGTATTTACGATGATGTATGTTGTTTCAACATGACAACCCTTTTTCAGTACTTCAATATTATTTATTTCATATTATTTTACTACCAATTTATTATCAACCACTTAGGTTCAATATTGCAGAACTCCACAGGGGCTTATTACGTTGTTAGCATGAAAGTATAGAAAATATCTTACAACCGCACTTTTTTCAAGGACTATAATTTTCAAGAGCACATCGCTTTTTGTTTGCACTACCCTTTATCGGACATAGACATAGACATATATTTGTGCGTTTAGCTGAAACTTTTATGGAGCGTCAAAATGATAAATTTTACAATTGGACAACCACCAAATAATACCATATATACATATCAAATTATTAGAAAAAAATTTTTTTTTTATAAAAAATAAAATAATTTAACAGGGTTGTTATACTTACATTAAGTATATTGTTAACGCCTCATGCCTATCGGTACAACGAAATCAAAATGTTCATATATATCATCGTTTTGCATAACAACTTTAATTCCTATGGAAAAAAAATTGCTTCTTCTTACACATATGTAAGTGTCTGACTTCCGCTTCCGTTAAACGCGTGTCGCCGTTGAATAGCAACATATGAGCTATTCTCACTTTTACATAGAAAAGCGAAAGGATGTCTACACTATATGTGGATGTGACTAGACAAAGTGTACGTATGAGTATGACACTTGAGGGTGTTATTATATTTTCATTTCATATAAGTTAACAATATCCATGAAATTGTTTTTCGACCTTTTTGTTGAGCTATGGAAGGAGTCGTGTTATTCCATCGTATAACGTAAATGAAAACTTTTTACTTTGTCGCCGTATAGTTTTTGTTTAGCTAGCTTACATTCAAATAAACTAAATATACCGGAACTTAGCATTTAAATACATAAATTTTAATAAGCATAATGTGGTTGTTGGAGGTTAAGATAGTGTAGGTATAGTCACTTTGTTGAAAATATTTTGTGAGGTATTATTTTACTTCAAGTACACTCTCATAGAGTTTTGGTAAATTAAAGACATCATCCATAGCCAACTATAACTTAAAACCCTCTTTAGAGCACTTAGCTTTAACAATAATTATTATTATTAAAGAAGGGATTGTGCACTGCGACCTGAAGGATCTATTGTGTCCTTGCTTTAATAATACACATTATGCATTTTCTTATTTATATACTAACTCAATAAAAAAACATCATTTTTACAAAACAACTCAAAATATCATTAACACTAATCATTCGCTTCAAGTACTTTTCTGTAAGCACAAAAGTCTCAGTGATTACAACGGTACAACGCTTTTATCTATCATCAGTAAAAATGATTTAATTTTTCAAAAGAATTTATAAATCAAGTATATATGATCATTTGCTTCGAAACTCAATTAGGAAGTCTGTAAGTCACCATTAGTGTGGACTGTTAGACCACGCTGACGGAAAATCGAAGTCATTATCCTGAATTTTTCTTACCTGTTCATCTTTTATTTTAACAAAGTTATCAGGATATTCACACCATTCGTAAGCACAAAAGACAACGGAAGTGCTATAGCACACTTAATGGTCAGAAAGCTTTCAGAGTAACAAAAGGCATATAGTCTTTGTGAGATTTATTCGGAATTGACGCCATCAGAGTGATATCTTAATTATCTGGAGTATTTATTTTATCTGTGGAAGACTCAATTAGCAGTAAAGTCATCAAATTGATATCCAGTTTATTTGGTCATTGTTTCCTCCATTCAAAGTGACTGACCCCAAAAGACCATATAGTGCTAGAATGCTTTACTTTTATGATGTAATATTCAGACCAATAAAAATATTATACAATAATTTTAAAATAAAGTACTTAGAGATGTGGAAGAATATCTTAACATTCACAGGGAATAAGTAATAACATTTAGTGTGACGTCAAAACTCGATTAGTCAAAGAAGAAATAAAAATGGCTACCAAATCATTTATGGATTGGCTCGTAACCCATACTAGTAACAAAGGTTGCGCATTTCTGAAACCGTGAAATTGGCTTGGAAGGTCAAAGAGGACCATCCAATTTGATATACAAAATATTATCTTTATTTGAATCTCTTCAATGTGACGTATTGTCTCTATATGTGATATAATAAAATTTCTAGAACATTCTCTATCATATTATAGTTTTAAATGATAATGTTCAATATAAAGTATTATTTATATATGTAATGAACTAAGTGGATAGGCTAATTTAGAAAGGTAATTGCTATAATTAGTAATATAGTTTAAATTCGTCCCTCCGATTAGCAGGATCATGACCATACGAAAAACCTATTTCTAGCTGCCACCGCGTTGGTGGTGTAATCACACTAGCTGATAATAGTCCCGTCGCGTACACATAGAAAATATATGGGTTTCTACTGAGACGTACCCAGACAACAACAATCGTACCCATATCTAAGAAAATGGAACACTGAATGTTTTTAATGGTAATAGAGAATAACGTTAGCATTTAAAATCATGAAGTAACTTCTCAGTAAAATATTAAAAAAATCTGAAGAGGAAGTTGAAAAGAATTTTCATCTTTTTTTAAATAACATAATACATAATACTATTATAATAATATTAACATTATTAGGGATCTTCAGCTTTTTAGGAGAGTAAAACTAACTTAAAGAAAATTTAAAACGAATTTCATTTGAAATATTATATTTGGCTTCATATCAAATCGATTCGAGTTTTGAGCTAAATTCAACTTCCAGGGATATTAAAATTCTTCTAAAAAATTTGACATTCCCTTTTTGATTCCCGCAGTAGTCACAACAACCACCAAAGTTTGATATGAAAACCAGAGCCGGTCTTAAATTATCATACGCCCAAATTATTATAATCAAAATGTTGCATCTGTCAACATTTCATACATTTTCATAGACATTGACCAAAAAACATATCCTTGGGATATCTCAAGACAATCAATGCTAATTTAATGAAGTAATATGCCACAATTTTATATTAAAAATTCTTTTAGGCAAAAGATTACTTCGTGTCTGTACTTGAATTGAAGATAAAATCAATGAAACTGTGTCCGGAAAATTTCTGAAATTTTAATAAAATTTCGAAATATTACTATTTTCACTAATTTTTTCATATCATTCTATATTTTCCATGAAAAAAATGCAATATTCGGCAGAAAATTAAATTTTGCATGTCCTCGGACTTAAATGCAAAATTGACTTTTTGCAAGTAAAAATCGTAAATTGAAGTGAAATTCATTACAATGTTTTGTTGTTGTGTTGTTGTTGTGTTGTTGTAAATATTGTTGTTGCAGTTATATGAAAATGTATACGAAATTTTAATATTATTTCATAAAGACTGCAATTTCATTATGAAAACGTAAAAACGAGTTCACTTCAGCAGAAGAGCACTCATAATGCAGTGCGAATGTTCGCTTGGCAGTAAGTCTTCGAGCGCATTCATTATTTACCAACGAAATTGTATCCTTGACAACGCGGTACTGTCGCACTGAATATTATTAACAACAAAATACATATTAACAAACGTAATAAGTTCACTGTAAATGCTACTGTTCAGTAACTGTTGGCATTATCCTGTATCCTGTAATAGGCGGAGTGGCGAATTGGCAGGCGGTCGAGTCGGAACGACAAACAAATGGTCAGATCGCATAACTCACATAGCGCAATTGCGACAATATTTGCAAATTACATTTCACATTTCAGTTCCGTTTCCGTTTATTATTACTTTTCGTTATATTTTATTAAGTTCTCAATTTTCACTTATTTTCCTCAAAAGGCAAAAATTTTCATTTCATTCTCGGTAAATGAATATGAAACATTTAATAGCCATGAAAATATTTTTGAATATCAACTACCTTCACAGAAACAATTATATGAAGTATTGCTCAAATTCTTCAATGAGAGTACGAAAGTCTTCCAAAGGAACAAGTACTCGTATTTATTTATAAATTAAAGAAACTATCCCAATATCAGGTATTAACACTTAAGAGCCTGGATGAGAAAGTAGACCATATTCACTCAGGTATTGACACTTTGGTTACTCAGCGGTACAAACAACAAAGAAAAAACCAGTTTGCGATTTAAAAACAATTTTATTGCATCACTTGAACGAAACACTATTAGATGAAATTAAGTTCAGGTGGAAACCTTCTTCTTCTTTACAGTGGGTGGAAAACTTCGAAAGCCACAGTGTGAGACTGGAACTCAATGTAACCAGCTCCTAGGAATGTATAAAGAAAATTTCCACAACAATATGGAAACTTCATGCCAGTAATCAGCAGAACAGATGTGAGCGAGAGTCTTAATAACTAGCGAACTAGGTATATCGAAGCCAGAAAGCATGGGCGTGGTAGGGGCGAGTTATGGCGCAAGTGCGAGATAGACTCTGTGACTAGGATCACGAGAGCCGCAATTGTAGTGTGGGATGATAAAGGCATCAGAATCCCGCTCATAAAAGTATAGGATGATATACTAGGCAGCTTGTATCGCTAGGATTGGAAATAGTCAACGTGGAGAGTGCTGGCGGTGGAAACGTCGCGAAAGAAGATTGTGAAAAACTTGAATGAAATTATATGAAATATTGTGCCGTCAAATTATTTCTGAGATGAACTCTTATAAAGTGCTTAAATGAAATAATACTAGAGACCTTATTAGTTGATAAAATATCGTAAAAACCATAGTATAATAAATGTGTGCTTCTAAAATTATCTTAACATACTTAACATATTTATTGTAACTATAACTATATAATAATATCTATATTTATCTTTTTATTATTCAATTTAATATAATGTATTAAATTTTTATTTATGATTCAAATTTAATCATTTCAGTTAATTTATTTTAAAAAACAAAGACAATTATGTTAATTTTTTGCTTAGAATTAACTTTTTTGTTACTTGATAATAAATTACAGCTATGTTTAGACTATTTACTTATAATATCTACATAAACTATTTCTAAACCCCATGGAGCTTAATTGTAATCTGCTGAAAGCTCTTGCAAAGCTCTGTAAGTATTTATACGATAAATTAGGCTGGAATGACTCTCAGTTTCCAGACCACTTGTAAATAATGTCACCATATTACTAGAAACTTTATTAGTTCTAATTTCTATTATTTCATATAATGCTTACATTAAGCCCAAGAAATGACACCTGAGACAAAATCAAGATCTAAATCAATCATCACTTAATTCACTTCTATTCACTAAAAAGCTTCTCAATAAAAAATCTTCCAGTTACTGTACTTTTTAGTGGATAGGTTAGACAGGCGTAAATATTTAATTTTGATTCTTCTCGTCATATACTTTTCATTCGATGCTACCTAGTGTCAAAAAGAGACAACTGATAAAAAGTAATTGTAATAAATCTAAATAAAAGAAAACATAAAATTTTATATTAATCAGTATATTGATATATCTATTTGCAAAAACTGAAAAGACTTTAAGATTAATGAAGAGTTACTTGGACTGAAATAAAGTAAGACATATCTTATATAAAATCTTCGTAAAATCTGCAAGCAGATTCGAGGTGGAATACGGTTGGAAAAGATCAATACGGCTGCACAGTAATCATCATTATTTCTTTACGTCTTCCAAACAATTAAGCCTTACCTGGCTTGTTAATCTCAAGATTTGTGGTCATCATACCATTACATTTAGACGAGTAGGCGTCTAAAATCACATAACGAATTTTACTCCAATTTGAATAATAAAAGATTTCAAACGATTTCATTTGTCAAAAAAGAATGTCTCATCGCAAAACTAGCGCTCTCTGCTAAATAATATGACATATTGATTTATCTTCGTACACAAAAAAATTGATATCGCAGAAGAAAATCTAAAACAGACCAAATAGCTTTTTTGTTTTTAATAAAATACTCAAATTTAAATATTAAAAATATAAGTTCCAAAACAAACAAAAAGTAAATAATTTGATAAGCAAACTTAATCTAACTCTGCTTTTTTAAAACATGTTTGATACTTTGAAAATCAAACAATACAGCTTGGGTGAGCTCAACAATCTGAGAGCTGTTGGAGGAAAATGCCGCAAAATCACATCCCCACCTGACTCAGCTAACAATAGAATGTTTACTTTAATTATTAAATTTTGGCTGAAAATTCTTAAAAATTTAGTATAAAAGCAAAATGCAGAGTGTGTGCGATTTAAACGCGAACCATTCCAAGATATCATCGTCAAACAAAAAATGTCATCAACTTTACCTGTTGCACAATGTGCTATTCCTAGCATCGGAGTTGTGAACTCATTCGTATCAAGTTTGATACAAGCGATTCTAGTAGCACAGTGTGGAATTTCACGTCCGGAATATTGGCCACCAGATCATGCAGATGAAACACATCATCACGGTGTGAATAAATATGATTATGTGATTATTGGTGCTGGTAGTGCAGGATCTGTACTTGCAAGTCGTTTAAGTGAAAATCCTAAAAGGGAAGTATTGGTGATAGAAGCAGGAGGGGATCCACCACAAGAATCGCAGGTATATTTGCACATATATTTTTTTTGTTTTAATTTAATTAAATGTTTCTATTTTAATAAAGATTCCAAGTTTATTTTTCACGTTAAGTCTTTCAAATTATTCATGGAGTTATTATACCGAACCAGGTGACCATGCATGTTGGGCATGTAGAAATCGGCGTTGTCATTGGCCACGTGGTAAAATGATTGGTGGCACTGGAGGGATGAATGCTATGATATACGTACGTGGAAATAAACATGATTATGACGATTGGCGGCGAAAGGGCAATATCGGTTGGGGTTGGTCAGATGTATTGCCGTATTTTGAAAAATCTGTTCGACCAGTTGGTAATGACACACATCCACAAGGCTATGTAATTTTAAACAAGTTCGATACATTTGATGATGATATTCGACAAATAATTCGATCTGGTGTTGCTGAACTTGGTATACCAACAAGTCGTGACGAGATTAAAAATAGTGCCGTTGGCTATACAGATATGTATGGTACTGTCCAGAATGGACATCGTATGAGTACAGGTAAAGTACATTTGGGAAAAGTTTCAGATCGTCGTAATTTACATGTATTTAAGAATTCTCTGGTTACAAAATTGAACTTTGATAAAACCGGCAGATATGTGGAATCAATATCAGTTTTAATGCACGGAAAAAAAACTATAACTGTACGTGCTAAAAAAGAATTTATCCTTTCTGCTGGTGCTATTAATTCACCTCATCTTTTGATGTTGTCAGGAGTTGGTCCTAAAGATGATCTGCGAAGATTAAGAATCCCAGTTATACATGATTTACCTGTTGGCAAAAACTTACAAGATCATGTAATGGTGCCTGTTTTTTATCAGATACAAAGAAATAAAGCAATACCTATAAAGGAAAAAGATACATTGAATAATATTTACCAATATTTAATGTACTCTAGTGGACCTTTGGGCAGTCATGGTATTTCATCATATACTGGGTTTATTAACACTAAGTCGAATGATAGAGCTACTCCTGATGTGCAAACTCATCATGTACTAATACTACGTATGGATCACAATAATTTAAAAGTAGTACTTGATTCTTTAGCTCTTAATGACGACATTCAACAGTATTTGCATAAAATGCTCAACTCTTCACATATACTGCTTGTGTTCACTGTTATTTTGCTTCCAAAATCAGTTGGTCAAATAAAATTGCGGAGCCCATACTTCAAGGATTACCCAGAAATCTATCCAAACTATTTAGATGACGAAGACGATATAGAAACAATGTTACGTGCCATGAGGCATCACATGAATCTTGAAAAAACTAATGCATATAAGAAAAACGATATGGAAATTGTACATATACCGATTAAGGAATGCGATAATTATGTGTTCAAATCAAAGGCGTACTGGCTCTGTTATTTTAAATATTTTGCCCTAACTCTTTACCATCCCATAGGAACTGTGAAAATGGGCGCTGATGAAGATGCTTGTGTGGACTCACACTTACGTTTGCGTGGAGTGGAGAACCTGCGTGTCGTGGATGCATCTATAATGCCGAAAATACCCAGTGGAAATGTTAACGCTCCCACAATTATGATTGCAGAGCGAGGTGCAGATTTTATCAAAGAACACTGGTCTAAAATGTGTGGAAAGTAGGACTGTAAAGTGCGTTAAGATAACTCCAAAGTAAATAAATTTTTGTTTTTCTTGTTCAAAGATAGATCTTCAAATGAGATATTTAAGAATTTTTTTAATTAAAGATATAACTATTATTTATATTAAAAATGAAAGTGATTATTGTAAAGCCTTTGTGTATAATCATTTTAATTTTGAATGATTAACTATATAATATTACGATATAACAATATATAACAGTATAAGTTATAAAAATTGTATGTTATTGGTTTGTTAGCTATAAGATGCGATATAGTTTGTTTCCATTTCATCTAATAAGTTCTATGTGGATACTATTACAATTGATTTGTAAACGCGGTTGGAATAAATTCTTTAAAGCTGATATTTGTTGATAACGAGTGCTGCACATCAGGGGACTTAACTACAATCTAAAAAAAAATTTTAATTGAGATTTTAATCCGTTTTTTGGTTGTTATTCTTTCTGAGTTGCACAGGAGCTCAGGGAATCTCGTAACTGTAGGAGTGACTAGCTTCCCAAAACGAGTATAAAGCTTAACGTAGGGACCACGTTCACCTATATGAGAGATCTGTAATCTTCAATATTAGGGTTTGCTGAGTTTGTAGACTTATAAAATTAGTTCATTTTGAAACCCACAATATAAAAATATAATTTTAATAAAAACAATGAAAAAGCTTGAGATATAAATATGGATATCGCGACACTCACAAACATTTTAAAGAACATGATTCTTTAATACCTAGAATATCTGAACGTTTTACAGAGAAGGTGCATTTATACAGCAGGTTAATATCCTTAAGAAGTACAAGGCTGACATTACCGCTCTCCAGGAAATGTGCTGAACGGAACAAAAATACTCTAGCAGGAACATGTCCTTTCTAGACACTTCTACGTACGATTAATATATGCACATATTAGATACGACATAAGATAAAAATGACGGTACCAAGGAGACTTTCTAGAAACAGCTTGAACAAGTAAATGAACTATGTCTCCATCAAGACGTTAAAAAAACGGATCAATCGTGTAACCAGTAATTCAGTATTTCAATTGACGTAGTACTTTACTGGACAGGTATAGTTTCGTCAACACTCATACCTGCTCGAGCGTGCCAGTTATTCCAATTAGCATTTTTGTTCAAATATAATTTAAACTCCAGATCATAAACGAAATATATAGTACTGACTTTCTATTGTAAGTTAGTGAGGTATTCAAAATCACAACTCCACTCAGTTATTACGAAAATAGTAGATTCAATATTTGTTGTGTTTAATAAAAGCTAATGGTTTTTAAATATGATTCTTTAACATGTTATCCAAAAACAAGATCGCTGTTATCTTTCCTCAGATACAGTATAAAACATCTCAGATAAGATAACATATATAGCATAATTAATGTTCATTTAGTTCTAATCGTTAGAAAAATATCAAAATCTAAAAAGACATGACTTATCATGTACAAAAAAAATTATTTAAAATAATATGCAATAATTATTGCTGTTCACCAAATAAATCTCATTAAAGAAAGTAAAATCAACATTTTAAGTAAGTTGGGGTTTGGGCGTAAGCTCTTTGTTGGTAAGAAGCAAATAATTGCTTAATTTAATCGGAAGTACAAGTAGACAAGCTAACTTAAATTTTAAGCAAATTCAAATATTTATACATATATTGTGTATATAAATAACTTAATTGAATAAGCTTACGCGAAATATTTTGGTTGAAATTGAAAATTTCTCTTTTAAGAATTAAAGAAAAATATTTAGTTGAAAACAAGTTCTCCAGCAAAGTAGAAATATACAAATCCATTAAAGAGTAGCTTGTACTAATGAGCAACTAATTTCAGTTTTAAAGATACAAAACGAATTATAGGTGTGGTTTTGCATCTTCAGCCGAAATAGAAACGACTGGTGCTAACATCATATAAGAGGGATGAAAGGATGCTTATCTAAGACATCCGCTGTGGTACAAAGCAGAGCACCCGGTTGGAAAATGCAATTCTATATCGAACGGCAGTAATGAATACTTTCCACCCATTTAACTTTGGGTTTTACCGACAGGTACCACGATACTCCCATTAAAGGAGCCAATCTTTATTGGTCGGGACAGCCGAATCTGAGAGGCCTGTATCTCGTGGTACCAGATTTACAAAATAGAAGGAATATATTCATGCTGATATTATTAGAATGTAGAGTGGAAAAATTAAGAATTTTTTTTAAAGTTGAATAATTACCAAACGATACTTTATATTAAAGGTGTTCAACCAATTAATGTTAGCTGCCTATGTAACCTTTATTGAAACCTATTCAGGATTGATAGTAATCTTTGCCGTTTTTCACTAATAAAAATGGAGACTCCATATTTGTACTACTGGATCACCCCTAACCATTTATTACGAATTTCATTAAATTTAATCTTTGAAAAATAAAGCAAATGTAGTTGACTTAAAAATATCATTTAAAAAGTTGCAGAAAAAACAAAAGCAAATCAGAGCGCTTAACTTTGATAAAGAAGACACTGTTTGCTCAAATTTTTAAATTTCAACCAACAAAATTATGTCTCAAAATTCAGTATAAAAACCGAAACTAAAGTGAGTACAACCCAACTCGGATTTTTGGAAGAAATCAAGTATAAATAAAAATGTCAGCAACTTTACCTGTTGCACAATGTGCTATTCCTAGTATCGGAGTTGTGAACTCATTCGTATCAAGTTTGATACAAGCGATTCTAGTAGCACAGTGTGGAATTTCACGTCCGGAATATTGGCCACCAGATCATGCAGATGAAGCACATCATCACGGTGTGAATAAATATGATTATGTGATTATTGGTGCTGGTAGTGCAGGATCTGTACTTGCAAGTCGTTTAAGTGAAAATCCTAAAATGGAAGTATTGGTGATAGAAGCAGGAGGGGATCCACCACAAGAATCGGAGGTACGAATTTGACCATACAAATTTTTTTTCAAAAATTTTATGAATGAAGTAATTTTATTTAAGCTTCCAAGTCTGCTATTCACTTTAAGTCATACAAATTATTCTTGGAATTATTATACCGAACCAAGTGACCATGCATGTTGGGCATCTAAAGAACGGCGTTGTTATTGGCCACGTGGTAAAATGATTGGTGGCAGTGGTGGAATGAATGCTATGATATACGTACGTGGAAATAAACATGATTATGATGGTTGGCGGCGAAAGGGCAATATCGGTTGGGGTTGGTCAGATGTATTGCCGTATTTTGAAAAATCTGTTCGACCAGTTGGTAATGACACACATCCACAAGGCTATGTAATTTTAAACAAGTTCGATACATTTGATGATGATATTCGACAAATAATTCGATCTGGTGTTGCTGAACTTGGTATACCAACAAGTCGTGACGAGATTGAAAATAGTGCCGTTGGCTATACAGATATGTATGGTACTGTCCAGAATGGACATCGTATGAGTACTGGTAAAGTGCATTTGGGTAAAGTTTCTGGTCGACGTAATTTACATGTGTTTAAGAATTCTCTGGTTACAAAATTAAACTTTGATAAAACCGGCACATACGTGGATTCAATATCAGTTTTACTGCGTGAAAAAATAAAATTAACTGTACGTGCTAAAAAAGAATTTATCCTCTCTGCTGGTGCCATCAATTCACCTCAACTTTTGATGCAATCTGGGGTCGGTCCCAAACAACACCTGCAAAGTGTGGGAATACCAGTTATACATGATTTACCTGTTGGCAAAAACTTACAAGATCATGTGATAGTGCCTATTTTTTATGAAATTCAGAAAAACAAAGCCTTGCCAGTATCTCTGCAAGATATTTTGAATAGTATATACCAATATTTAATGTACTCACGTGGACCTTTAGGTGCTACTGGTATAAACTCTTTCACTGGCTTTATAAATACTAAGTCGAATAATTTAAGTACACCCGATGTTGAAGTTCATTATCTGATAGCTAGGCGTCAAGATCATGCTACTCTGGAAACAATACTTTACGCTGTTTCTTTGGAAGATGACATGAAGTTATATTTACACAGTGCGCTTAACTCCACACATATACTAATGGTAATGACTGCAGTTTTACTTCCAAAATCAGTTGGTCAAATAAAATTAAGAAGTCCACATTACAAACACAATCCAGCAATCTATCCGAACTATTTAGGTGACGAAAACGACATAGATACATTATTACGTGCAATGAAGCATCATATGAGGCTGGAGAAAACAAGTAGCTTTATGAATAGTGATGTTAAATTAATGCACGTTCCTATAAAGGAATGCGACAATTATGTATTTAAATCACAGCTCTATTGGCGTTGTTATTTTAAATATTTCAGTATGACTATTTTTCATCCTGGGTGCACTGTGAAAATGGGCCCAGATGAAGATAAAAGTGCTTGTGTTGACAGATGTTTACGTTTGCGTGGAGTCAATAATCTGCGTGTAGTCGATGCGTCCATAATGCCGAAACTACCCAGCGGGAATATAAATGCAGCTACTATAATGATTGCGGAACGAGCTGCAGATTTCATTAAGAAAGACTTGTCAAGGATGTGTGCAGCGTAGGATTGCAGAATTTGCATGCAATATCTTTATATGGAATTTGATTAATTTACTTAATTTTACAGATATATTATTAAATAAAACAAAAGTATTAGAACACTTTTTACTGTATTGTAAATGACATTGTTAAGAAAAAAGTGTGAATTATATGTGAATATATATTTGAATCCATACTGCCCAAATTGAAAATATTGGAAAAACAATTAAGGAAAGAAGTATACAGAGTGGGCAGGTGTCGTTTGCATTAGTGAAATTTTTCCGTTTTATCTTTGAATCACTATTATGGCAGTAGGCGTTGATAGGGGCCTCCATACTGTAAGTATATTTTCTTATTAAACAGGTTATGCTGACAATCTTCAGTTCCGATCAATCATTTTTTTGTTGGTATTCTCTTTGTTCCAGATCTGGTGTTGGTGAAAGATCTGCTTTAATGAGGATAGTCATTGTCAATAGATGGCATCACTACACACTTATTTTTTTAATAGAAGTTATTAGTGTAAGTGCTACAATTTAGAGAAATAGAATTTGTTCGGCAGCAGTAGATTTTCTAAAAAAAAAATCATTGGATCGATATCGATATAATTATATTTCATATGAGATCGACTTGACTTAACCTTGAAATATTGAATACGTTTCAAAGTTTGTTTTGAAGTGAAGTGGAGAAACCGATTCGATATAGCTGACACTCTTAAAATCTATTGTAAAATCGGTTGTGACCGAATTTGCAAAAGTGTACAATTTTTTTGAATACTTTCATATTAGGTTTCTTCAAATTCATGGAATGAAATAATGATATCGGATGTTATTCATGACGCAATTAGTAAATGTTTAGTTCTATTACTAAGAAGAATGCAAATATTCAATTAAAAGATAACAATAACAATAAAACGTTATATGAAAAAAAAAGATTGATACAATTTGTGCTTGCAAATATATTTTTTGATAATAATATATAAATATTTTTAGAAATTAGAAAAATATTATCTGCTAGACCGATTATCTGCTTATTTTGTCTAATTAAAAGTTCACAAGTGTTTACATAAATCGAAGTATACGGAGTGCTTTTACTAGATACTTTCTTAAATATAACTTAACTTAAACAGCTGTTAATTGGTCAATAAAGATAACACCATCTTTTTACTGAGCAGTACCAATTAGAATTATATGTCCTATAAAAAGAAATCTATTTCTACTAGAAAAGAGTTTTTAAGTAAGTTTTTTAGCCGTTTCAGATTCCGCCAAATATTCCTCATTAATGGTGCTTGGACGACTTTGTGGGTGTACTTGTCTGTGTTTTATTTCTCTATTATTTTTTCTAATGTTAGTATAATACTTAAAGAATCATTAAACAAAAACCCAACAAATTTTATGAATGATTTATGTACGCCTGTGTATTAAAAATAAATGTTTAACAAAATATATATATAGGCTTAAATAGGCCTATAGCTACCTACTATGATGAGAACTTTATTAAATAAAAAAATTATACCACACGGTATAACGAAAATCCAAAGTCCATCTAAGAACTACTGTTAGACATATAAACTGTATTGATTTAAGCTGTTTATGGACCACTTTATTAGCTAATATTAATTCAAAAAATTGAATCTCTAAATTGATATGTCACCATTACTCATAATGGCACCCTTGGCAGATACAAAATTAGTAGTCTGGATTCACATTTGTACGTTAACAAATTCTGGATGATCTTTGGTTCTAAACTGATTATATCGAAAACATAGCAATATGTCATAGAAACATAGAATCGTTCTATGTTTTTAGTATAGAACACATCATAGGAACATAGAATCGTTCTATATTTTTAACTGTGCAACATGATCTTCTATCAAAAGTAAAAATACTGCATTAATATAAGAATTCGAAGACTATATTACCTCCAGATATGGAGATATGGAGAGATATGGTATCCCTGGACTCTTAAGTCATGTTAACAAGTTAAATGTTTGCAATGTTTTTAGAAATTAAAATGCATTTATTATCTATGCGTTACTATATCATATATTTTTATTGAAAAAGTATTAATTATAATTCCTAAAATTTTAATTCCAAATTTTTATTACGACTGTTTGTTGTTAGTGAAAATTTTTAAAAAATTAATAAACTATGTACTTTCGTGATATTATTATAATTTAAAATATTTTATTATTATATTGTATATTTATATTTCATATTTGAATTGTGTGTAGTTACTCTGCACAATGTACACTGTATATATGGCTATTTGATAAATGACCGAGAAGGTTTGTCTTCTGTTTAAATGAAACATTCCGAATATGGTGAATGATAACTTTTCACGACTTGAGCACAAAGCAAAATGCTCACACTAAAAGTATAAAATTCTTATTAAAATTTAATATAAGAACTATTAATACTGATTACTCACCGCGAGATCCAATTTTTTATTCTTTTGAAAT
Organism: Teleopsis dalmanni; assembly: GCF_002237135.1. Taxonomy (NCBI): domain Eukaryota; kingdom Metazoa; phylum Arthropoda; class Insecta; order Diptera; family Diopsidae; genus Teleopsis; species Teleopsis dalmanni. Next base: position 27,690,989 of record NC_051847.1, on the reverse strand, counting down.
TCAGTATTAAAGCTGTGTAAGTATTCCAAAATTCTGTTTGCTGCTATTGTCGTTTTTTCGCAAAGATCACCCAACAAATATGAATCGATCAAATATGTAATAAATATGAGAGCCCTTATCAATTTACTAGTAAAGTTAAAAGGCAGATATTCTCCACTGACGATGTAACTACACAAGGCACATGTCATCACATTATAAGCAAAATATGCAACATGTGAGCAAACAATTTCCAAGTCGTGTAGTTTGGTTAATTCTCTAGCTAACTTTAAGAGTGTTAAATATATACCACATAAATCATTAATTTTACTTGTTAATATCTTTGTATACTCTTTATTTATAGAACTTTTTTCATGATCAAATTGCTGATATATGTTTTCAAAATAATTGTTTATACATTCCAACCTGCTTCGTATATACCAAAGACCCAAAACATAGCAAAATAATGTGCCATTGAAAAAATATATATTGTTTATGTTATAAATTGCACTTATAACTCTTTTCCAATCATTCACTAATATCAAGCGGATATAACATAAAAAAGTTATTAGAGTAAATACAATGAGATTGATAAACTTTAGACATAAAATGGGATCCTTCAGTTTTATTGGCACTTCACCACTGAGTAAGCCACCAAATAAACGTTTCTCTGTGATACAAAATTGATTGTATATTTTCAGAATGTTTTGTTCCCGAATTTCACTGTGCATTACCAACACAAAAGTAGCTATACACCTGACCCCAGCGTTCAATACTTCGATTTGCCTTAATATATCCACGTAATCAAAACCAGTGTACTCTTCTATTATCAAGTAAATATACAAAGGAATTAGACACATTTTTGCAGCACTTCTTAAGATATTGAACATCTTGAGATAAGGTAGTTGAAGAAATTTTCCCTTCTTCATGTCGTAAGTAACTGATATGAAACCACTACAAACGGAGAGAAAAAATCCGAAATATATTAGAACGCGTAATTTTAATTTATTGTCCATATTATTCCAAACACTTTTGAGTACTAAAAGAGTAGAGCAATCCAGGAAAATCAATACGAAAGCTATAAGTAAGAAACAATTAAGTAATTGTACTGAGGTGAGGAGTTGAAAGGAGTAACCGCAAATAAGAACTCAATGGATATGTCTTATGTTCAAAACAAAGTGGAAAGAAATAAAAGCTGAATTCCTTATTAACTTTTTATTTTTTATAATATTATAATCTATTTTAAGTGTTAAAAAAATTCAATTTTTTTTTTTCAATTGTTTTTTATCAGCTCATATCTGACAGTTACACAATACTTCATAAATAGACTTTAATATAATTGTTATATTATTACAATTATGTAAATTAATTACTAAACAATAAATTCCATAAAGTATATACAAACGGATCCTACAACGAAAAGTATTTATAAATATAAGTAACCAAAAATATTTTATCAAGATTGATAAATTTTAATCAACACTGAAACCTAACTGACTAACACATTGCTTTGCGTTATCTAAAACTATATAATTTTAAAGAAAGACGATAATTAATAATTAATAGAGGTCACTAAAAGGTTTCTGTCGGGTTTTAAATTACAAAACAAATCACAATTTTTCTAACGTATTGAAAATAGGTTCAACTATTTCAGATTTGTAAGGATATAAATTATCGTACAATATAAGACCCATCTCCTCTTTCTTAGCTTACCACTCCATACCATCGGTTTATTAGCAAAAGTATATATATTTATGGCATTAATGACAAATAGCAATAAACATAAATTATTTTAAAAATTATATTAAATTGATTCTAACCCGAAAGTGTCGTAAAAGTTACTGAGGAATACTAGAGAAACTTTAATATTAAAAATTTAAAACGATTTAAGCACATTTAATGGAATACTTTTATACTATATATTAGACTTGCTATTACAAAAGAGCACACAGCTGCTTTTAAACAGCACTTTTTAATTAATATGTGATTCTATTGTAATACAATGTTATTTTCTCTTTATTGCATAGACTTTGATTTATCTGGTACTTAAAACTTTTTCTGTCTATTATTAAAACATAGGTTAAATAGGTTAAAGTAAAAGAATTTTAGTATTAAAACAAAAAAAAAAAGAAAATAAAAAAAATTGGGAGCTTACTTTTACGGAAGCTAAAATGAGACTCCAAGAAGTTTATTTTATTCTTGGTATTAAAATCAAAATCTCTTACTCAAGTCATTATACATAAATTTCCTTATTGTCTGATATTCAATTGATAATACTTCGACATACTTTTTAAACGGATTTGTTTTTGAATTATAAGTCCAACTATATACGGAAAGAACTAAAATAAATGATTTTTAACGTGAACTGCAAAAAACATCCTTTGTTTCATATTTTGTTAAATAGATGGGTCCACCTAATATGACCAACACTGTATACTTTTATTATAAGCTGAATATTGGTTATGTAATGCCGCTTCACGAGGAAAATAAACTACTTCCTAAAATTATATTTCCAATTAGTGGTACATATGTATATACATATACATATATATGTATATTTATATACATGTTTGTGTATATAATTACTAACGATTATTATTTATGAGTTTGAACTAATGTGATTAGAATGCACTTCACTCTCTTCTAGTTCTATAATTCTCATATCCTAGTACTATAGAGCATAGCACTTGTACCATTCCATTATACCTAAGTCTTCTTTTCAATTTTTGATTGTTTTCACTCTAGCAGTTTTTCGTTTAATTCTGTTCTTCATAAATAGTTCTCCGCCGACGAAGTTTTTAGCTTGCACACCTGAGCAATAATTCTTTAGGAAAAAGCTTGATGTGGATAATTTGGTTGCAATAAAAACAACTATAAAAAGCAAACGAAGATAGAACTACTAACTAATAGCAATAATCATTCACAAACTTGAATGTAGCTGGGAAAGGGCCAAGATATATCAGATATTAATAAATTCTCTTTTAAATAAACTGATGCTCGAAGGGAAGAGATTGTTGAATTAAAATAATTGACATCAATTCTTGTCTCATCACCAAAATAAAGATACGAAAACAAGAATTAGTTCTTTGTAGCTACAAACAACAATCCTCAAATACAAAAGCCATCACCATGAAAATAACAAATGGATTGCCAATTCCTTATAAAACGTCACTACAGTCATAACCTTATGAAGAGATCATTACCTTATACGTCCTCTACGCCATTGCTAAGGTTATACTCAGAAGTGTCCGATGTTCATTAGTAGCTAATTTATAATATAAAGAAATAGTTCCAATCGTTAAGCAAAGAATTGATTGGCAAATTGTATTGATAACCAAAGCACTGATCTCTAAACCTTACTAACCTATATAATCTAAGCCTTTGTAAATTTTATCCGATTCAATTGCGAATAAAAAGACATCTGAATTTATAGTTCAGCACATTGTTTATTTCATATAATGAAAACCCATAATAATTAAATTTGGGGGCAATATTCTTTTAACATTTAAATTATTTCGTAACTCCCATATATTAATTTCTTATTTTATATTTAAATTGAGCATAATCACTTTGGACAATGTATACAGCATACATGATTATTTGGTAAGTCACAGCTAGCGCATGTCTTCTGTTTAACTCAAATAATCCAAATATGGTGAAGGACAACTTTTCTCGACTTAAGTACAAAGCAAAACTTTCACACTGAAAATATTAAACTTAGAAGATTAATTGATTTACAGAACTATAACATAAACTTACCGAACGATTAAAATTTTTATCATTTTGTAGTATCGTATTAAAACTCTGCAACTGATCTGTGGTCTTTCCCGCGATTATGGTTGTATTTTCGCAGAGATTGCCTAATAAATAGGTGTCAGTTAAAAATACTATAAAAGCCATTGACCTCATAAATACACTAGCCGAATCAAATGGCAAATATCCACCGCTAATGAAGTAACTACATAAGGCACACGTCATGACATTATAACCAAAATATGCAATGAATGCGCAACTAATTTCGACATCGTGTATTCTGGTTAATTCTTTGGCCAAGTTTAAAAGTTTCAAATATATTTCGCATAAATCATCTATTTTACTTGTTAATTTTTTAAAATTTCTTTTACTCATCAATTTGTTATCGCTTTCCAGAAACTGATGGATCTTACCAAGATCATTTTTTATTAATTCTAATCTGATTTTTATAAACCAAAGTCCCAAAACGTAGAAATATAATGTGCCATTAAGAAAATAAATATTATTTACATTAATAAGTGAAGTTACAAGCCTTTTCCATTTCTTCTTAAAAATTATCAGAGCTAAGGATAATATATTTATTAAGGTATAGAATGAAAGACTAAGAAACTTCCACTGCAGCATGCGGTCATTAAACACCATCGAGACTTCCTTAATGCATAATGTGCCAAGCAAACGTTTCTCTACGGTACAAAATTCATTGCATACTTTCAGTATATTTTGTTCACGTGATTCACAATGCAGGACCAGGACAATTAAAAGTAAGGACTTTGCTAAAGCATTAAATATTTCGATTTGTCTTAAAATTTTAGCATATTTCAAATTTCCGTATTCTTCTATAATCACATATATGAAGATAGGAATTAGACAAAATTTTATAACGTGTCTTAGAAGAATTATTTTCTTAAGAAAAAGCAACTGTATGAATTGTTTCCTTCTCATGTTATAAGTTATTGATGTCAAACCACTCCAAATGGAAAGAAAATACCCGAAATATATAAGCACACGTAATTTTAATTTATTATCCATATTAAACAAAAGACTTTTGAATACTGAAAAGTAAGGGAAACTTAAAACTTCAGTTTAGTCCAACAAGCACTTTAAGTAATTGATTTCAATAAAATATTTTGAAATGCAATGACAGCTGTTAACAGATAAATATTATAAAAATAAAAATAATATTATTAAAAGCATCATTAGACGCTAATATAATAAAGATCAATATTGTATTCAAATTCATGTATTTAAGCGCTGTTTCGAGTTGGCACGGTTTGATTACCATTACCATAAATATTTAGTGCATAAAAAGTAATCGGATAATGCTAATAGATTGTTATGCTTAGATTAAGTTACTTAGGCTGTCTATTTCGACATTAAAAGAGGAAGAAAAGCTCTGCCGCACTGCAATAGAATCGCTTCTTCAACTTACACACTCACACATAGTAATAATTAAATATTATGAAGTACTTATGAGTACTTATTCCCTACTCTCAAGTATTTTATTATATTGGGTGTAAGAACTGATAGGAGATCACTAAAGCCTCCCTCATTTATTAAATACCCTACATAAGTTTTTTTTTTTTTTTTTAAACTTCATTTTATTATATACAATCTATTCTATTCATGAATAATAAGTACTACTTATGGCAATAACAATTGGCATGTACGAGACTACCCAGTGGTAATCACCGCCTTATGAAGAATTACAATTTCTAGAATCTACTCGGCAAATCAGAAGTTGCGAAGCGTATTAATCTACAAATAAGTGAAACTTTTTTCATTGGAACCTCACTGATTTCTATACACGCATATCAATTTTGTAGTTCCAAAAGTAACTATAATGAAAACACATTTGAAACGGTACTGTCAAATAAGATCCATAAAATGGGTAACTTCTCAGTAATTGCCAAAATCTAAATAGAGGGTTGAGGACTTGACAAACCTCTCCAGTGTCTTTGTCTCATTAATTGCAATATTGTTTACTAGATCACATTCAATTAAAATTGTTCATATAGTACCCCATCCAGGTGTACCTGTTTTCTAAATATATCGGTTCTAGCCTTTTATAAAGTGTCATTCTTTACTAAAATACAAAAAATTAGCACTCGCCGGATATTCTGAGGCGGTACTTCAACTGTTTTCAAACGATGCGACCTTATCTGTGGAATATGCGCTTTTAAGAATGCTTCAATGAAAGCAATTGACTAGCTTTTTATATTAAATATATCTGAACTTAGATTAGTAAATTGTTTTATTATTTAATGTGTTTCTATGACATGGAGCCATGTTTCTATATATTAATATATAGTTAAGTGAAATATGATTTAATTATTGGTCGTTTGATAGTTTTTATTATAGTTAAGTACATGCATCTGGATTTCAATTAACTAAACTTGTGATCCAGAGTTTTGACTAAAAAGAAATTAGAAGGTTCATTAATGGAGTTATCTCCTCTTTAATAGTAGACTTTTTAAGATAAAGTAGCATAAAATTCAAATTTTTCAAAATCACGGTATAATATTAATCCTTTTAAGATTAATTATGCTGACTAATCACCTGAACTTCATTGAATTAAACTTAATCAAGAGTTTTGACCAAAAAAGGGTTGTGGGGTTCACTAATAGCATTATCTCATTTAGAGAAGAGAACCATTTTCAGGATAAAGTAATACAATAATGAAATGGGATACGATATAACTTTATGCCTTATTACAATTATTATTGTCAGTCAGGGTATTGAATGATTTGTCTTATTTCGTTAAGGTAATTAAGGTTCACAAATTACTAAGATGACTTGCCTCATAAGACGAACTTACTTTTCAGAAAAAAATAATTATACGATAAATACGTTTAATTAAATACAAATAAATAAATTATGTGCACATATTAACATATCGTTTATATATAAATATTATAATTAATATTTTAATTAAAATTAATTATGAGTCCAAATGTTTGGCACCTCAAGTTGAGTAGTTCTATCCTTCGTGACTGAATTGCATATAGTAAGTTTGGACAACATATACAGTGTATATTCCTATTTGATGGAACATCAGTAGTGTTTGTCTTCTGTTCATGGTAAACAAACCGTATGGAGTGAAGGACAACTGTTCTCGTGTAAGGCACAAAGTGAAAATTTCGCACTGTAAATATTAAATACACAAAACTATTAAAAAATTTTACCAATACTTTATATTAAAATAAAATACTAACCGAATGTATTAAACTTTTGTCAAGGTTCTGAAATTTTCTGCTAAAACGTTGCAAGCAATCTGTAATCTTATTTGCTGTGATTGTTGTGGTTTCGCAAAGATTGCCCAATAAATACAAATCAATAAAATATATTACAAAGACGAACATCCTGAGTATCGTGCCAGAGTCATGAAGAGGTAGATATCTTCTACTTGCAACGTAAACAAATAATCCACAGGATATTAGATTATAAGTAAAATTTGCCACAGATGCGCAAAAAATTTCCAAATTATGTACTTTGGTTAACTCCTTAGCCAGGTTAACAAGCTTTGAGTGTGCTGCACATAAATCATCAATCTCTTTTACAAATTTATTCAATCTTCTTTTATTTATGCGACTATCACCACTCTTAATTATATCACATATATTATTCAGTTGATCATTTATTAATTCCAAACTCTTCCTTATATACCAAATTCCTAATATATAGAAACATATTGTACTATTAAGGAAGTAGACGATGTTGATACTATATAGCGTTATTATAACTATTCTCCAATGATTCCAATAAAATAATTTGAAGTAACATACACCATTTATTATCGCAAAGAATAAAAAACTAAAGAATTTCACATATAGTATAGGGTCTCCAATTTCTTTAGTTATATTTTTGTAACGCAAAATACTGAAATATCGTTTCTCCATATCTCTCAGCTGGTGCAATATTTTCAATATATTTTGTTCACGTACTTCACAATGCAGCACTAATGCAACAACAATTAAGGTACTTACGACTGAGTTTAGAATCTCAATTTGCCTTAATATTCTTGGGTACTTATGTCCATTACTTTCTGTCGTTATCACATTTAGATATAAAAAAATTAAGCAGAATTTTAGAACGCTATGTAGAATATTGAACCACTTTAGAAAGTGCAGCTGAAGAAATTTTCTCTTCTTCACATTATAGGTAATTGATAGTAATCCACTGCAAAGTGAGAGACACAACCCGAAGCATATGAGAATGCGTAATTTTATATTAGCTTCCATTTTGTTCGAAGGACTTCAATTTACTGAAATATCTAAAGGACTTATTTTTATTTAATTCAATTATTGGAAAAAAACATTTATTTAATTGAATTTATTTAAATAGTTTAAACCGCTTTGAGAGGTGGGTGTGAAATAATTCAAATGCTGAAAATTTAATGAATTGAAGTAAGTTTATAATTGATTTGTTTTAAAATATTAAGACCTTTTATATTAAGTTTTTATCAAGCAAACAATTGAGATATTGTAGCTCGAATTCTAAGTTATTCTAATCCGTTGAGAGCCTTAGATAGAGTTACGACTCATGGAAAGTCAAATCAAGGCTGGTTTTGAAACCCTCGAGTGTATATGGCAGGGTATCGATTTTTGAAACCTTCGTAATCTTTTGGGTACGTTGTATCCAAAACCAGTTGCGTATTCAGGGAGGACTAATTGCAATAAATACCCTTTACCCCCGACAATAGAACATATGATAATAAATTTAGTAAACTGCAAGAACACTGCAAGAAAAGTATTTATATGTAGTGAACTCCCGCAGTCAAAAATAATAAATTTTTTCGTGAACGTCTATATTCCCCGATAATATAATCATAATACAAAAATTTAGTTAACTGCATATGTTTTTGCAAGAAAAAAAATATTTTTTTGTAGACCTCCACACTTTCCGGTCCACATTCACACAATCCTGACTATGACACTGCAAATTTGTGAGTTGGAGCTTGAAGAGAATCATTTTGTGGCCCTTTAAAGTAAATCCCATTAAACTAAATAGATCTGCACTTCATTTTTTAAAGAAAATATGCATTGGATTTATTTCAACAATAGCAGAAATGAATTCTATTACCAGGTAAAATATATATCTTTTTATAATGGATAATGGGTGAAAGGAAATGTGCTTGGTCTGACATAAATAATCAACGACTCAAAATTATATTCAATTAGGATATAAATCGGAAACTAAAATTTGGGTAGGATGTTGAGTACCACTTCTTTTCTTAATAAAAATCAATTTTTTTTAATTTTGATATACCCAGAAATATATCTAAAAATATCAAAAAATATGCTAGATGGCTTTTTTTCGAAAATTATATTCTGGAAATGCTGTAAAATTTGATGAGAACCGAGCGCAGTCAGGCACAATAAGAAGAATAATGTCAAAAATTTCATTTCGAAACGTTAAGTACGTATGGCAAACTGTCAAAAATGTACAATATTTGACTTAATACACAAATGACGCATACACACACACACACACATGCTCACTCACGTATAGACATACACACATAGGAATCCACTTAAATTGCGATAAATACGAAGTACACATAGGAACATAAAATAAACAGAAGTAAATAAACAAATGCAAATCACATACTCATACATAGACGTGTTGGGAGTACAGTGGCAGAGCTTTTGTGTGAGTGTGTGTGTGTGTGAGTGTGAGTGTGCTACATAAATAAGAAGCACAAGTGATTGTCACTTGATTTGACAATTCATAAGGATTTTCGAATGCCACATACGTTATAAGTGATTTTGTGAATATGAGCGAATATGCGTGAATATATGCGGATAAGTGTGAATAAATGTGATTTTCAGTTTTAGTGCGAATATGAATGATTGTATTATGGTTTATTATGGTGCGTATGAGTATGAAATGCAAATGTGTGTGTGTGAGTGTGTGTATGAGTGTGAGTGTGTCAGTGGATATGCACGTGCCTGCGTGCATGCTGTAATATGTTCTAGTCTGTCCTGTCTCTTGGTTTGTCTATTTATGTGGCAGCTTGGATACGTGATTCACTCTTGCCTTCTAATGCGCTGTCAAATTTGTCAAAATGGCAGTTGTCTGCCTCTGTGGCACATATTAAAATCGGAAAATCTGTATACGATTTCAATTTTCAAAAACTTTGACAATTCAATTGACAATTCAAAATTTAATGCAGTCAATAACTTGCAAATTAACTTTGGTATCACTTGATACCATGAAAGTCTAACACCAAAGAAGTTTAATTAAAAATTCATTTCAAATTCGAACAATTTAATATTTACTTTATATATTGTAATTAAAGCAATTAAATTTATATTAAATTGGATTTTAACGTCTCTTTTGATGGAAGCATATAAATTCTTTATATAAACCATAGTATTCAATATACCGGTTTTTATCGCTCAGTAGTAAATTGCAACAACAAAAATTTTTATTATACATATTTAATTAATTGAATTTCTAGCGTACGATAAAGCTTTTTCAAATAATTTAGTTTATTTGATGATATGTCATTAATGGAATATAGTTTTCAATATTTAGAAACAATCCTATGCATCATCAATTAGCATCATAACATGCCAGTGGTTTTAGTTTTTAACATAGTTATACCATAATATCCCAAATTCTTCGGCTCTTTTTATTCCATTTTGTTTTTCGAATACTTTATTTAACATTCATAGGTATTATCTGTGGGTCTTGTGTTTACATGGTATAACACAACCAGTTTTTCCTAAATTGAGATGGCAATCAAAAATCTAAGGTCGCGCTTTGGAGAACGAGAATTCGTCTGTTTAGTTCTTGAAAACCTACTAAGGTTTGCTACCAATTCATCTATTATCATGCTTAGGTTGACGCAGTTCACCGCGAGCAGATTACAGAAGAAATGACATGGCTTCGTGAGTCAAACGTCATAATTTTCACTTTTATAAAGTTCACTACTTCGAAATCCAATACCTCCAAGAATTAACACAATTATTTAATTTTTAAGATGCTTTTCTTGTAAAGTGACATAAAAACAGGTTTTTAACATTTGATAATATGTGAAATTATTAATAATAAAATTGCAGATTAACTCAGAATAATCTATGCCATCATATAATTTTTGAGATCCCAGTCTTTTTTTGAAGTAGTAATTAATTATAAGACTTTAAATGTCATTCCGATAACTAATCTGTAGCTAAAGAAATTCATTCAAAAGCACATTTTCGTAGAAAAAAACCACGAAATTGAGAGAATGTCGTAGCTTTGATCTATACAAGAAGATTAATATTGTATCAAGAGTTATTACTCTTGATTAGAGTTTAACTGTCTGCTTCTGGAAGTCTCTGATCCCTATCTCCGCTTCACTGACTCCAACTCGATGTTTCCTCCTCTCCATTTCTTCCGTACTGACCGCACCTCAAGTCTTCATCTTACCTTTTGCTCCTCATTGTCTCTTTATGAACGCCTTTCTCTACCGTACTCTTTTACCATCTCTTCCTCATCGTCTTTTTCTTACCCCCTTCTTCTCGCCTTCTCTTCTTTACTGTCTCCTACTCACCGTCTACTTCTCACCGCCTCCGCCTCACCGTTTCCTCATCACCGTATTTTTCTCATCGTCTCCACCACAACGTCTTTTCCTTATCGTCTCCTTCTCACCGTCTCCTTCTTACCGTCCCGTTCTCACCGTCTCCTCTTTACCATCACCTCCTCACCGTCTCCTCCTCATTGACTCCTCCTGATAGTCTTCTTCTTTACTGTCTCCCAATCACCATCTTCTCCTCCCTCACCTAAAAATAATTTAGCGGATTTACAGTTTTATAGAAAACCTCTGTGAATAATTCTCTTTCTAATATTCGTACGCAACCTGTATTTCATTCTCCACATCAAAAATGTTATATGGTAAATGAAATGCTTTCAAAACTTCTCAAATAAGATTTGTTATTAATACGTTATTTTCTATATTTATTTATTTCAATACTTTGAAATATTATTGCTAAGAAATTTCTTTAAATATATTTACACCCCTAAATATTTTTCAATTTAATTTATGTATTCTTTTACATATGTCTCTGCCATTTTCTATCGTCGTTTAAGTTCCAAGAAGATGATTTTGGCAAAAATATCATAAATAAGGGAAACATGAAACTTTAACAATACCAATCAGAAACCTAATAAAACTATAATTTCAATAAATTTGTAAGCTATAATTTCGAATCAGAACAAGTCGTATCGAATAAATTATGCATTCGTATGGACTACAGTAAGAACTTACATTCAAATGTCATACGCAATGGAAAATTTATTTAAATGGAGTATTTATTCCGCTACAGAAGGAATATCAGAAATTGGGGGAAGTAAGACATTCTCTACAGAAAATTATTCGTAGTTTTAATACTATTTTACGCAGGCATGTATATATAAAAATATATACAAATGTATATTTGCATTTACACATTTATATATTCTGCAAGAAAATTATAAAGAAAATTATAAATTCATGTATGGTAGGTAAATATTAATAAATCTTCATTTTTTTATATAAATAATTGAGTTCTTATATATTTTATTTAAAATAAATCCTGTGAACGACAACTTTTGAATGTAATATCTTACAAGCTAACTTAAGAACTAGCATATAGTTGGAAAACTATTAGAAATTTAGAATAAACTTTAATTTAATTAACATACCAGAAAAAATTAACAAATATTTCAGTTTACAAAGATTAATAAAACAATAATAAAGATATATAGGTCATGCAAAAGACCTATACGAAAATAAAGATATATTCGTAAATCATTTGCTTATGTAATGTGGCATATTCGCACACAGAGAATATAACATTGATATACACAGAGAGAAGATATGAACCTCATATAAACGTCTGAAGAAGTTTTCTGGGTAATGCTTTACAAACTGTTGAACTCATTAGCTTCTTTCCTCTTTTCTATAGTAATCTTATTTAAGATTTTGAATACACAATATTTTTATCATAAATTTTTATGAAAAAATTATATATATGATTCCGGTTTCTATATTTAGATAGAAAGAGAGAATAATCAGAGTTCTAAGTGATAATCAATCTGTACTTAAAATGGTGAACAACCCGATCACATAATCAAAACTAATCTATGATTGCAAATGTGGAGTAAACAGTATTGGTAGATAAAAGCATTTAAGCCTTAAATTAGTTCCAAGTCTACCTTGTATATAACTTGTGGACTGTAACCATTTCTGGTGTGCTTAAGTCTGTTGTGACGTCAGTTATTGATGGTTGGGTTTAATCTGAATCAAACAATATGAACATGTATTATGCTCTTGTCTTATCCCCTCAATACTTGCACTTATCGTATTAGACCGATAAACTTCAGTAGTTCTAACATTGGCGGCTTACCTCTTAGAAATATGTTTCGCTTCCTTAAAAAGAATCGAAAATTTGTGTAACTTGTGGAATGAGTTTCACAATAGAATGGTACAAACATTTCTAAAAGGTGACTGTAGTGGGTTAAAGTCTTATTTGGTGGCTTTGGATGCTTTTCATCTACTGCAAAAAACAATGAGTTCATTACTTTTCGAACCTTTCTAGTTTTCTTTTCGTCATAGTAGTAAGGCGCAGCACATTCGACAAGAAAAAATCTGTCTTATAATCAGTCAGTTTTGAAAGTTCTGAAGAACTCTAATGATGTCTGTTTGGCAATACGTTAAACTGCTGTGTGTTTAGCCAAAGAAATTCAACTATTCAAAAAAAAAAATATTTGTTGTTAATTTATTATATAAATACATATATATAATACTTTAAAATCTTTATGTTATCATTCAAATTAATTTAAAATAAATATACCTATTATAATATAGAAAAATATATAAATATATATACTCTATTCCATGACTAACATACAAAGCTGAAACCAACTACAGTACAGTAGCCAACCATAAACGACAGATACATGTTCTCCTCATAAATCTTCCTGTAGTATGGAACGGAACAATCCAACACGTTAACATACGCTAATAGCCGAAATTTATGTTAAACAATAACAATTCATTTATCTGTGAACATTTATTGGAATAGAAAATAAACTTAATGTTTCAGTTATAATGTGAAATCATCGTTAAAAGTCAAATTAGCCATTTGACTCTTGTGCAAAGAATGCCAACGTTAAGGAGGAACTCGGAATGCTCAATAAAGCTGGGAAACGACCATCATTCGCTTCATATGACCATTTAGAATTTCCAGACGATTTATTAACATTTTATGCGCGCCATTTTGACAAACAATCGAAAGTTCATAAATTGTTCAGCATTTCCATAAATGTTGAGTGAACATTCACATTTTGCAAATTCATAAATTTCTCTCCATCTTCTGTTACTACTATTTTTCTATCCCAGAAGTTATTAGTTTTTGTTGGTTCATTAAATCTGGTCGCAGTACTCGCAAATGTGCGCAAAGTAAGTACCAGATAAAATAGCGAATAGAGTTCATTTTGATTTATTTTTATGTCTGAAAAGTTATTAATTTATCGATTTATTTTCCACAAAGATATTACATTAAAATGAAAAATAAAAATACGAGTATATTCATCAAACAGAAATTTTTAAATTATTTTAAATGTCTTTCAATTACAAACACTTTTTTGAATTTAAATTAATATCTAATTCTTTAGCATATTTTTGTATGGATTTTGTATGGATTTCACATGAAAAGTATCTCGTATTGCTGCGTGTTTGCCAAGTGAAGATTATACGACTTTTAAATTATTATAATGATTTTTAGTCAATTTTCATAACGTCTTCTAGGATCGATTTCACTAGTTCAATACTAAATTAGGTATGTTTAAAGCTACCAGAATTTAAGATTTAAACCATAACTTATAAATGTCTGCAATCGTACATAAACACTTTAATTTAAAATATATACTCACCTACTTAGTTGGGCATTACAGACCTGAGTCGCCCTTGGCAGCGTTCAGTAGACTAATTAAAAATTGGTTATGATTTGAAGCCAAGTGTTACTTTCGTCAATGCACTCTCGCAAACTGATCGTATTGGAGTTATTAAAGATATTGGATAATATAAAACTAATCCGAAGTTTTTTGTCACTAGATAATGCAGATCTGAAGTCAATTATTGCTTAGTCTGATGAAGTGATAAACAATAATCCAGTCAAAGCGTAAATAGGGGTAGGCAATAATCCTACAAGGTATGATTTAAGTTACCAAAGTTATTGACTTAAACATAGATTAGATTTCAAACGGCGATCTTAAGAATCCACCAACGCTTCTTGGCATATTGTGCCACTGTATACGAAACCAAGTAGTTTGAAAGCCACCTTTTATCATTGGGAAATACTGAAACGCTACATAGAGAAAGGTTCTGAAGCTGGCCTAGATCCTATGAAATGAAAGTAACTAAAATAGTTAATCAACACCAAACACTACTCCAAAACAGAAATTAGCCGATGAAAGTTCTGTGTGTTCTGAACCAGTAGAAATGAAATTGTAATAAAATTTTCCTAAAATATATGGTTTGAGATTATCTTTCTTTTCAATCTAATTTGAGCCCAAACAGCCTCCCAAAAACATAACCTAATATCTGTTTCAGCACACTGTGCGTTGGAAATAAAATTTAGGTTTGGTTGAAGTGGTACCTAAAGATCACTTGAGCTCAAATAATGACCCGTTGTGATATCATTGAAACATGACTTAAATCAGTACTGCAGTTCCGAAGGCCCAAAGTTACAGGGGTGTGCAAACATAAATAAATGTTTTAATCACATGTTGTCCGTTAAAATATTTTTGAGCACTTGACTTGTTTCTTCGTTCGCTATATTATCGCAAGCTGATGTAGTTCCGGATTGAAATTTGATATGTTGAAGATACTTTTTATGATTAAAATTTTTATGCTTGATGTTGAATCTTTTCAACCTACATATTTTGTAAAATTTTTCATATTTTAACAAATATTTAAATGAAAAGCTTTCTGAGATTAAACAAATAAAAGTGTTAAATCGAAAAACCTTTTTGGTATCAAGCCCTGTTCACAGTTTCCATGCTTTTGATGGTTTAACTATGTGCTAAATACTTTACTTGTGGGGTAAAAGCGGTCTTTAATAATTCCATGGTGCTTCTGTCCTGAAAAGTACTCGTGCTGTACTTGCTGCAGTTGTCATTGTTGATGAGTTGTCATCAGTCAGTTGTCGGTGGTTGCGCTGCATGAAGCATGTACATTTGTGGTATACGAGAATTGTAGCGAGTTCCCATTTTCCGCTTGTATTTTGTGTCCTTTTTCTGTTTTTCACATATATTAACAATGTCAACGAGAGGAGCTGTGCTGCAGTGGCAACTACCAAACATTGAAAAATATCTAAAAAAAACAAATTTTAAAAAAAATGTGTGTATATAAAAACAACATTTACATTTTAAGTAGTTTTTAAATCGCTGCAGACAAACGTCAGACAAGTGTCAACGTTGACAATTTATCATCAATTTTAGGGATGCAACGCAGTTCTGTTTCCTACTACATATAAACAGATTTTAGTCAATTGCGTAGCGTGTCAAAATAGTGTCATAATGCATGACTAAATGACAGCCACATTGTTGCATTGCATTTTTGAGCAATCAATTTATTATATTTGCAATTATAAATATTATTTTAAGACTTGAGGAGCGGAGGCAATTTCAACAAAAAGGATGCAACAAAAGCAACGAAATAAGGAGGACGAAAATAAAATTAACGTATTCATTTTCGTAACAATTATTCATGCTTACATACGGACGTTTTGCGCTTATATTTGCGGTGCCACAACCGGAAATTCTTAAACTACAGCATGGCAGCGGCATTTCCCTTTTTAACGAAGCCCATAAATGACTACGCCACACATACTCTCACAATATTTTGTGTAGTGTATTTGACTCGTAGTGACCATAAAAATTTTACACGCATACATATGCGTTTTTCATTAAGTGCATGTGTACATGAGAGTTGATGTCTATCTGCTGCTCGGATGCAGCATACTTTGAGGCGCGAACACTTTAATTAATTTAAACCAGTTCATGGCATTTTGTAGTACCATAAAAATCAACTGTCAAGACATTGATTTATGTTGTTGTAGTTATACATGCGTAATACACAATCAAACACACAAATACATACATATGTACATAGATACATCCATATTTAAAGGCTTAACCCGGCACAGATGAAATGCCTGTACACATAATTTGCCACATAAATACGAAGTTGCAGTTTTCGGCGTGAAAATTCTTATTAATTTACATGTTTCTCGTTCAATAGCTCTGCTTTACTCATGATAGTCATTTTAAAATACAGTGAAATGTCGCTAAAAATTACACACTCAAAAATATCTCACAATAAAGTTGGTACATTGCATGCGGTTTTCGATCGGTAAAGGTAGGTAGATAGGTTGAAGTGGCGGCCTTGTTTCCAAAAAGCCCACTTGAGCTCAAATGATGGTCAATTCTGATACCACACATATAGCATTGGTACGTACATAGATTTAAGTCACTATACAGCCAATGCCGAAAAAGGTAACGACTCTCCATTAAGTAAAGGTAAACCAACCTGACAGTTCTATAAACTTGGCCAAGTACCTAACATTACAGGATGACAGCTCAGTCATATCGGTGAGAAAATGGGATCCGAAGATTTTTAATCATCTTTTAGCTAAAGAAAGACACTGATACAAAGAAGGACACTGAGAATGCGAAGGAGCACGGTCTCCTTCTAATTCTCAGAACCACAACCTCAATAAAAATCATTATAAGGTAGACCCAGTGTCATAACATACCTTCCTCTTTCGCAATATCCCGTCAGCATAGATACCGTGGTGCTAAACAGGTTCCGCTTTAGTTGAAGCAGCTGACTAGTTCGTTTCTTCTCTAAATTAGACCAAGTATTGACTAGATATCTGACTGTGATGTTCATCAGCCCAGTATTGCTGAAATGTATATACGGAGATGCTGACGAAGACAACGCTGAGCACACCATCTTCAAATGCAACAGATGGAACACCGCAAGAATATCACTTAAAACAATAGTCGGTGAAATAAACGTTGAAAACATCATAACAAAAATAATGCTATCTGAAGAAAACTGGACCACCATAGACCGGTCATACTTAAACAGAAAAAATATGATTCAAAAAATGGCCTAAAAACCTAAGCGAAAAAGAGAAAAACAAATAAACCTAAGCGAAGCCTGTACGCTAACGTTCTAACAAAGAAAAACAAAAAAATTTATATTGGAAAATCAACATTTCTGAAGAAATACTTCAGGATAGGGTCCATCCTGGAGTATTCCTGATAAAGTTTCAATATGTAAACGGTCTGGTACATGAGGGGGATTTTTTTAATCCGTGCAAACAGGGCATACAACTATTGTGATGATATAGTGACGAAGCCATTTAACGATATAGTGACGATGCGTCAGCCATTTTGAAGTTTCCTTTCCCCAAAAACAAAAAGAAAACATCAAGTGATCGTTTCGTATTGTTAAGATCGCATTGTTCTTCCACTTTAGCTTATTTAGTTTTCTCTTTATTGTCTAAATTGCAACATAAGTTAAACAAAAAAAATATTTATACTGATCAAAAATATATAATTTTATTTATTGAAAATAAAAGTAATAAAACTCATATATAGGTATGATTATCTCTCTATATAGAAAGTACTGTACTACTCATATGTCGCATACACGTAATGCCTACAAAGATATGCGAATTATGCTAGCATCGATATATGCATGGAAAATGTCCTGTACATTTAACATAATTTTTGTTTTAAAAATTTTTTTTTCTTCCTCAACTCAGGACTTTTTATCCTTCCTCAACTCAGCTTTTTCATTAAGTGCTACCAATTTTGGCCGTTGGCAACCAAAAATCTGTTGATGCGCATTAATTATTAACTTTGTTGTTTCGGTGGAATATTTACACTTCACTTACTGAAATATGTTGATCAGATATTTTAAACCGATTGTTTCGTTAAGACTGTAAGTGACGTTTAGTGTTCAGCAAGTGAACTTTTAAAAATGCAGGAAACAAATTTGCCATCACTTTAAAATATTGACAAAAAATTATTTAACGCAATGAATTAAAAAAGAAAAAATTAAACAGCAATTTTTTATATATACCTATGTAATATATATACTACTTTAGAGCAGTTAACAACATTTATATTTTAAAATTTAATGTTAAGAATACCAAACCGAAAGTAACCCTTAATAAGAACTTCATTACAAAATATTTTCTTACTTTGATTGGTTTAGATTATTACAGTGACATAAAAGATCCATTTTGATTTTTATAAATCTAAGAGCACCTAAATATTCCTCTTTGATTTCCTTTTTATATTTTACGATCCTACTTCGAATATTTAATGAAGCATAAGATGTTCTTCAAAGCAAAGTGTGGCAATTGAGATCCTTTAGCAAGTTAGTTTGTAGCATGTTTGTGACCAATGACAAACTAGATCAGACGTTTCTAACCAACATGTAACCAATGCAATGTACCGCTTGAGCGACACATTGATTATTTGTCAGGGCAAAGGATCGTCAATACAACTATGGTTGAACATTTCTTTAAGTAGTACAGAACTGAAGTAGTTAGCAGGTTAACTGACGAGTCATCATGGTCTCTGTTTTTATCTTAATAAGTTCGGTCTGTCTAAAGAGATAATATGTCGCCTTCCTTGGCGATAGATGAGACCTTTTATCATATTATGTGTAACAGTCCGTCTTTGAACTGGAGCAGGAAAAGATTACTGGGCCGACAGTTCTAAACTCCGTAAGGATATTATCAAATGAATACTTTTGCTTTAATTCCACAGCTTGACACAGTTAACAGCACAAAGGATCAGTAATTAATCCAATCCATCAAGAGCTAGTACCCCATTTATTATATTATTACTATGTTTATTAACTATCATATTGTCTGAGTTTCATCATTTACATTATGACCACAATTTTCAACACCAATAAGTGCAGTTCCAGTTAGGATATTTTTTTTATAGTAGCTCAACTGCTTTCTGTAAATCTAAAACTAAAGTTCTAATTAGTTTGATGAAGTGTCAAAGGTAGTGAATGCTCTTCAAATAGCGAAGAAAGAAATTTTGACTTCACACGCCTTTTAATTGTAAGTAAAAAGTAAGGCTTATTAGAACTAGCCAAACGCATTAATAAAAGTAAGTATCTGGTCAATACTAATATTGGAAACAATGCTAAGTAAATTATAGCATGGGGCGCCTAAAGAGATAAGCTTGGTTTTGGATAAGCCTAGACATATACACTAAAAATTGGTTTATCTTTCTCTAACGCCGGTAGACATATGCTACAAGGGATTCGGCAGGGCAGACTTAGCGTTGGTTTATGCCGTCTTTTAGTGAGGTAAAACCGATATTGTCTTAGTTTTTTTCGATTTACTTCTATAAATTTAACATTTGGAGTATGAAAACAATTATTGTTGGCTTGACGCAGAAAGTGTTCATATGGCAAATTTCAAGTTTCAATAGCTTATTTTAACAATCCAGGAACATATAGCTTATTCTATACTATATTAATATGTCTAGGAACATGAATTGAAGTTGCCTTGAGACAATGGCCTATTAGACTGATGAATCGTATACCTTTGTAAATTAACTTGAAAGCTGTGCAGATTGTTGAAATAGCTTTGAAAGCTGTCTATTTATCAGTGAATATGGAGACATCATATTCATGAAAGTCCATGTTTACAGCAAGAGAACAGGCTATAAAATGGTAAAAATTTCTGCTTGAAATTTCGAGAACAGTTACGAATGTAACAAGATTAACAGATCCATATGTTCGCGGAATATATTCCAGATCCTATGCCTATATCCATCTTTGACTACTAAACTTGACTACTACTTGACTACTTTAATATTATATATTTGTGCGAATCGAACATTAAATATTTTATGTTAAATTAAAATAATTATTTTTTATATATATAGTTTTAATTGGTTTTTTTTGATGTTTCTTTGAAATTAATTTAATGTACATATAGGTCATACTTTGACCCATCATGATTTCATCAGTTCCAATTTGACTGAGATTTTTTTATGAACTCTTCCAATAAGCAAAGACGTGTACTCACGGATCGTATTCAAAGATAATTTGACACAATTATTCAATGAAGACATATAAGAATAAAATAAAAATACTGATTTAAGACTATTTATTTTATTTATTCATTTAAATTCGAGTATCTCGTGTGACTTTGAAATTATTAATCCAATAGGAAAACTTTCTTTCTATACTCATACCGTTTGATGTGAAATTCATTTCAAAACTGCTTATAGCGAAAATATTTAAGAAGATTTATTTTTCTTCTCAATTGAAAGACATTGAAAAATGAATAAATTTTAATATAATCACCCAAAATAGTCTAATCTGAGGATTATCCTTAATGATAAGAAAAAAATAAAATTTGCTAAAAAATTTCCTATTTCAATTTGTTTTGGCAATGTATCAAAATGAATTTCATATGAATTTCCCCACCAAACCAATGACGCATTAAATAACTTATAAATTTCATGTCAAATACTTGACATTTGATTAATTGAAATTGACTTTGAATTGCTACAATGAAAAACTTCAATACTGAAGTCGCTTAGAAAGTGGCTTGCAGAACGCACAAATCATTGACTACAGGAAGTGAAAGGCAATAAGCAGGCTTAACTTCTCTACTCCGCACACTATCCTGTATCCTGTAATGTCTCATCATGCATAGGTTTGGTTTTCCTATTCATCCTCTTGCTCTGCATTTAAATGGTAAAATGGTATCATTGAGGTCTGGTGTTGAGTGTACATATGTTTGCAGTAAAGATGAAACTATGACACCAGTAAATGACACGGAAAACCACATGACACGACACATGTCGCGCTGAAGAGAATTGCAGAGGCAAGTTCAAGTCAAAATGTCAACAGAACATCATCATTTCTGATCAGAATGGCGCAAAAGTTGATAATGCAGCAAACAAACACGCAGAAAACAATATAAACAATATAAGAAGTAGCAAGAAGGAGGCTGCTCCATATTAGCAATATTTAGCTAACTCAAGGTGGGGTATTGTTGTTGCTCTAATAGTTATTATTGTTGCAGAATGGTGTATGGGATGGTGTATGAGAAAGCTAACAAAAAGTTTTTAAGATAAATATTTGCACGACGAGACATACACCCCGTCGTGGTGCAAAAGCTTATACGTATATCCACTAATGCATTTCAATGTCTTCTGCTATGATTCAGGACGGGTGTTTCACTTCAGCCAGTTTGACAAGTAAAATTGTTACTTTCAGATAAGACATCTCCTGCACACAATACAAACTTCAAAGCACTCCTGTTCGGAGTCAGTACAGTGGTAAAAAGTAATTGTTAAAAAGATTTCTTTTCCAACTTCCAACTTCCATTCCATTCTATTTTGTTAGTTGATTTTTATTAGTTTGCTGCAGTGAAAGCAAAAGTTTTGAAATTGTTTTCTATACTTTTTTATTTGCTGTTGCTGCCAGTGGGGTTACTGAAGCGTATGTTTTACAAGTCTATTAAGTTCATATCTTATCTTCTGCTGACAGTTATTTTCTTATGTAATTTTCAAGTTACCCGTACTTCTGCACTGCACTGCTGATACGTTAAGTAGGCGTTTCCTACGCAAGTCGCCCAAATGTCGCGCACCACCCGAAATGCGTGCTCTGCAGGGTGGCAGGAAGCACGGTCAAGTATGAAAAAGCAATAAATGACTAACATATCAATCATTAGTTAACAATATTATTGAAAACGTTTAAGGACATTTGTTAAAATAAAACTTCAACTTCAATTTAATCGCAGGGATGCAATATAGCCGTCAGATTGGCTATACCGCATACTAATCACATTTGACTTTAATTTTTATTGGGTTTACAAATAGTTTTCCTGTGTTTAACTACCAACACACTTCACTCACTTCAACGAGTAACAAATTGTCAAAACTTATATTTAAATGATTGTCACTTAGTTCAAAAAATATCTAAACACAAATGTTCTTTAAATTTTTCCTGCTTAAGCGTTGGTTTTTATGTCCTGCTGCGGGGCACTTAAGTCGCTAATAGCGAAGAATGGATTCTCAAGCATCTTTACTGTGAAGCTAAGAAACGTTTTAAGCGGAAAGAAGATTCACTTTATCAGTGCTGCTCATGCTGTTGCCGACTACATCGTCGCCTACATTGTTGCGACATCATTGTGAGTTCTCTTTGCGGGAATAGGTTTCTAGCTGCGAGGAAATAGAAGTATAACTAACAAACAATTTAATTTAATTTTCACTTGCATTTAAGAAAAATTATAGCTGCACTTAAGTTACACTGAAGAAAATAGTGAATATCTTATTTTAAAACGAAATGCAATCTACACTCAACTTTTTTTGTCAACTTGTCGATTTAAGAGTTAACAATAACAAATTCATTAATAAAAATAAAAATGATTCTATGCTATTTTGTCAACCTGTTGGTTTAAGGGATTTATAAGACCTCTTATGATTTCGTTGATAAATATAGATTTCATCAATAACAAACGGTCATATAAACTGGTTAGTGAATATATTTTTTTTATAAAAACTGACTTAACCTATAGCAAGAGTACGTATGAGCAAGTTACTATGGTTATATTATTAAGAAAAACATATATAACCAATAATAAGAGAACATTTAAGTTCCCTTATTTATCGCTCCATATACTTAGAAAGCTTCTAAACCGTCTTAACGGCATAATTTCCTTTACTTCAGCTATACCGCGAGCCAGCTAGAAAGTGTTTTATTCAGTAGCCTCATATGGATATGGGGGCAATACTACAAACTGACGACATCCACATCAATCTATTGATCGGGTAGACTGGCTTAGGATACTGGATGCTGTCATAGACGACTCACGTTTGTTAGCCAACTAAAAAAGTAAGTATTCCAAACCGATTCATATTCATTTCAGCTTTCATCATGCTACTTCAATCTCATCATTCAGTACTCAGTCAAACTCTCAGCTTTTATCTTATATTTTTTTTATAAAAAAAAGCTCTTACCGTATTTAAATGGGCTCAAGTCCATGACTGTCCATGATAGTGTTTCCATTGTTAGACTACTATACCTATCTATCACCACTGAAGCATTTCTTTCACTTCACCTATATTTCAAATCACTTCATTCAGAGCTCCTTAACAAATTCGAATGCTCCTAAATAGTCATAAAACCCACTATATGCGGTTATCCAGTGCAAAATGAATTAATTCCCAACAGCAGGCTTTAAAGACGTTTACTATCTCTAAACTAGTGGAGAGTTTGTTGAAGACGAACCCAAAGCTTTAATGGCTACCTGAATATCTGACATGAGAGATACTCTTTTAAAACTTTATTTATCTGAAAGTAGATGTCTACCTCAGATATTCATGACACAGATTTTGTTTTAAAATCTCTAGTCATTGTACGTAATCTGATAGGTATTCAGTTCACTGAGTTGTAGAATTCATAACCCAAACTATGTTTAGTTTAGGAGGCATCTTTAAACCAGAAGTGGTATTGAATATATTTTCTTTCCACTCCATTTTGTCTGGCATAAAGAATATTGATTTCATGTTATTAACATATTGTGGAGTCTTGTGATCTGACGCTATCTCAAAGAACCTGGATTATCTTAACTTGACCCAGATGGATAGCTGTCTATAAGTATGCAATACAAATTAAACTTTTAATTGAGGGTACGAGCGAACTTTCTTATATATAATGATAGAGAATATAAAACAAATTTATAATTGTTTTGAACACAATTTCCTTCTTAATAATATCTTTCCATGTTACAAAATCCAAATATTTTTTTAAGTGCATTTTTAACACAATGTTGCTTAGATTACAACAATCTCATTACATTCCCATTTAACCTGCGAAAAATGAATGAAGAGTCTTGTAATTTCCATTTGCTGAAATTCGCGCAATTTTTCAACAAAAAACTTCTTTTGTAAAAAACTAAACAAATGCAGACAGAAAGGGAAGCAATCTCGTGTACACTATGAAATGCTTAACGGTGCACATTACAGAGCATTGTTTGCCATATTTCTGAGTTACGTTCTTATTTTTAGTGTTGCATAGCACGACGATCCAAAGATTCGCACAAATACAAATAAATTGGGCAACACGCCTTGAAGTATGCTTTAGTTTGTATTATTCTTCTCTTTTACTACTTGTGCGCCATCCTTATAACTTCCAAAACTAAATCAAGCAACTGCTGTGCATCAGTCTATGGCACATGCTGTGCATAGGTACAACAAATGTTGCATGCAACTCTGAAAGGGTTGCCATTATAAAGGCAATTGTTACCGCCACATTGCAACGGACTGTTGAACTTTATTGTGCAATGCGTCGCAAGAATTCACTCCTGCGCTATTCGCTTAGTTTCCTCGCTGTTGGCGGTAATGATGATAATAATGATAATGATAATGTTGATAATGATGATGGCACAAATATTGAGTCCCTGGCGTGAAAACTTTGCAGACACTCCATGCGAAGTACTCGCACAGTGACTAAAAATATTTTTTTGTTTTAAAATGTTGTTAACAATAATGTTGATTAGTGTTGAAATAATTTGAAATATGATTATAAGGTTAGCTTCTTGAAGGATACAGAAAATTTTAATATCTCTGTGATGACAAATTTTTATGCATTTAAATATATAAACAATTTATTTACCGATTACCTTACTCTACTTCATCTATTTTTAAAGTAACAATTTCAGTTCTGCCAATCAAAACCTTATTAGGTTTCTGCAATAGAGCCTTTCTTACTTAAAATTCCTCATCCTTGTACCATCCTTGTACCAATATTCAATATTGTACCAATATTGAATAAATTCTTATCTTAGCTTTTGAAGCAAATAAAGCTTTGAAATTTCTATGTTTTCAATATGTTTTATCAGAATTTCCTCATAATCAACTTATTTACTCAGTTGTTAGAGACATGTATTGTTCTTGTCGGCATTTAGTGGTTTCCGTCTCTTAACCTGATCATTAGAAGAACCTAATCATTGGTCTTTTTACCGAAAATTCGTACCATCTATGTATTTTCCATAACCATGTTTTAAACTCTCACGACTTGACTAAGCCACCGATCCCGAATCCTTCCAATTATTGGTCTCCTACTCTTTTATTCAGCATGAACCCTATCAAATAACTTTCCAGCTTTAGAATATTCTTCTCGTCGTTAAATCCTTCGTCACATGGTTTTCCCACCGTAAATATTTACCGTTTCTACCACGATTTCTATTAACGAGTATCAAAATAAACTAATTTTTGGCTGTAACATTTTAATACATTTACACGTTATGACCTAGCCAACAAATCCGAAAGCTTCAGTTATTCGTTACCTGGTATTTTCATCACTAATATATATACGTTCTACCACATTTTTCATATACACCCTCTTTACTACATTTAGCAAATCGAACAACTTGAAGAGAACTCTTCAAATCATTCGTTAATGTTCTTTTTAATGACAATTCATAACTTCTTCACAGCATTTTCCACCAGAAGGTATCGAATCGAACAACATTTCAGCCGGATCTTTTTCATCAATTCGCATCATCAATTCGCTTAACTAAGCCACCGAATGCCCTTCGGTTTTTTTACCGAACGTACGTTTTTCCTGAGCAATTACCGGTTCAAATAAATTTATAGTTTTAGCATTTGTATCCATTCGCACGAAATGACCTGATCTGTAGGCCCCATCCCTTCAAACTATTTGTTAGCGCATGTTTTTATTCATTCGTACAATATGACTAAGCTGAATTCTAATACACTCCATTATATGGAGGTATCCTTAATTTAACCGATCATTGTATCTAATTCGACACTCATTACCAATCCATGCTGAGCCATAGATTTTTCATTGAATTTTCCTCTCAAGTACTCGTTATGCTTCTCATCAGTGTTTGTTATTCCACAAGCTTCTGTAAAATGCAGCAGGGTTAGAGAATTGCAGGGCATAATTTGTATCTAAATCGAGCTAAAATTTCTGTAGTACAAACCTTAGGTTAAAATTTTCACACTAAGTGCTAAATTTTTGCATAATGAGTAGTGATGGTCTGGCTCAGTACTGGAAAAAGTTTGTCTACTTTGTTCTTGCAGTGCATATAAAATCTAAAAGCTTGCATATTTAATAAAAGAGTGCTGTTCACATTTATCATAGTAGTTGAAAATTTCAGTAACAATAATAATACTGAACATTTTAAAACATAAAATTCAAGTCCTAAGGGTTTGGTTGTAATTTTTATTTACCACGAAATCAACTGTGTTATTGCTTGTGAAAGAAGATTGCATTTAAGATTGAATTTAATTCAAGATTAAACTAAAACATTCAATGTATTTCGAGTATGTAAAGTATAAAAAAAAATATATTATAATTAAAAATAATAATATAAAAGTAGTATTATAATATGATGATAGTACATAACTTTACACTCTCCTCCTATATCACTCTAAATTCTATTTTTTTTACTTTTGTGTCTTCAATTTCTCATATCATGACGAATTGTGAATAGCACCATCGGTGAAGAGTTATATTTCTTTATCCGATATGTGATGCTCAGCTAGGTAGTTCTTTCGCTTGGACAGTCTATCAACATATATTTTGATGTCTCATTATCTTCTCTACAAGTTCCATTAGAGCAGATTCTCAATTTAGTAAGGCTATGACTCAACCTACAGTACACTCTCAGAGGTTCTGAAATTAGTCTTAAGTTGGTTTTATTTAGCTGTATAGAATCCCCTAATTGTTTCGGGTTTTAAATCCCTATAACTGATTTGGATATTGATAACCCTATCAGGTAATTCCAGTATAATTTTTTGTACTTCTCCTCATCTTTCCAAATGAGAATAATCATACTTATCGCATACCATTTCCATGCATTGCAGTATTTTTCTAAGTCCAACTTCCAAGTAGTATTGAATCCTAATTCCAGAAATTTATTTCGTCATCCAATAAATTGTGGTATTGAATCTACTTTTCAAAGTTCTATTTCTAAATTTGATATGAAATGCTTAGTAAGGTATTTCTCCTGCTTATGCCTCAAGGCTGCGGAAACTCCACAGCATGTATTATGTAGTCCCATACTCATTCCTATAATACCATTCATTCTTTTATAGTGAGTTCTAGCTCTGTAAGCAGATAATTCAATCTACAGTGTCCTGTCGGAAGTTCTAAAATTAGTTTCAAATTGTTTTGATTTAGTTGTATACAATCTATAAATCGTTTTAGATTAAATTTACTTATAAGTGATAGCAATTGTGAAAGCATTGACAGATTATTCCAGTATTTCTTTGCAAATGAGAATAATCATCTTTAACGTAAAAAGAAAAGGTATTTTTGCTGTCTCCACAGATTGCATTATTTTTTAAAGTCCGACTTTTAAGCATTATGTGTGTCTCCTCTTCTTTCCGAATAAGATTTATCATGCCTAATGTAAAACCAACTATGTATATATTTTATGAGGATTAATATTATATTTAGAGAGGATTAAAATTTTTTTTTTTGATTCCTTGTCTTTCTTTAATCACTAAAAATGTCGTCTTCGAGTCGTCTTCATGGATTACAGTATTTTTTCAAGTCCGACTTATCAGTTTGTTGTGTGTCTCCTCTTCCTTCCGAATGAGATTTATCATGCCTAATGTAAAACCAACTATATATTTTTAGAGGATTGATATTATATTTAGAGAGGATTAAAATTTTTTTTTTTGATTCCTTGTCTTTCGTTAATCCCTGAAACTCTGCTATATTCATCTGTTTGATTCCATTCATATATTTAGAGAGAAATGCTAATGCTTAATATTGTATATAAAACTATATATGCGCAAGTATGTTACAGCTAATCACTGGAATTGATCTGATATGATCTCCTTTAATAATGTATATAAAAGTCGATATATGGAAGTATATTAGGGTTAATTTTTCATATTGTGTTGGATTTATTTATTTGGTTATATATTTTTTTTAAAGAAACCAAATTCATTTCTTTATTGTATAATAACATATATGAAAGCATATATCTATCGTATGTGTTAGAGTAAACTGAATCCTTTAAAACCATTTATTAAAAAAAAATATACATTATAACCTATAAATTAAAACCTTTACTGCCAAAAAAGTTACATATATCCTTAAAAGACACAATTTTTCTACCAATTGGGATTTAGGTATAAGTCATTTAAAACCAACAATAAACAATCCTTAAGAACATAAATTTTGATTTCAAACATTCCTTACACTCGTCCAATTGGAAGCAGTAAAATAGTTTCAAGGTTCGAATATCTTTAAGGATGTTTTGAATAGTGTCCAATTTTTGTAAGTTTTATGGATAAGCTATGGTCAACCAAAACACATTTTCCTTGTGGTAAATTGGGTAGGGTAGGTTGGTGTAAAAAAGAACCTTATTGCAAAATTGTTGCAGAAGTTTTTCCTCTATGCTTAAGTAATTCTTGATTTCAAGCCAAGATAAATTTCAAAGATGTTTCGTGGCAAAAGTGTTGCTAAACTCTTGTTCAAGTCCAATAAAACTATGTACACAAGTAATGGATTGGATACGTATGTGTAGCTGTTAGCTGTTCTTCACAGTGTAGTACATAGAGTCCTTCTTAATGATAACTTTCGCTTCATTAAATTTAACCCGAAATGGGTAACAGCAAAAATGAGAAATCACGAGCGTCTTGACCATGGGTTTTTAGGTTGAAGTTCACACAAACTTTACCATATCAAACACACACTTTATTGGTTAAAGAATTTATAGTAAATGGTATCCATTTTTTTTTACACGATAACAACCAAGTAAAAAATCTAAGGACGATATATACACGAGCATTGTTAAGTCAACGTTGTCTATTTTATAAATAAGGCCAAGGATTGGTGCGATACAAACTTTTAACACTAACAAATCTGTTGATTATGTTTTCTCTCTAGTAGTAAAGTTATTGTTATTAGTTCAATGTACATGAAAATGACCGTAATCCTTGCATGAGCACTTATACATCTACTTTGGCATAATTTTCTATTACATTTTCCTTGGCACTTGGATTTTCCTGTGCTCAAGTTAAGTTGTCAGATATTATCTGCTGTTTTGTTATGACTCTTATGGATGTTGTTGTTGCTGTTTTCGTTACTTTTGTTGTAGTTGTTGTTGTTATTATTTAGTTGAGCTGAGCATTATCGTCAATGTAACGATACTTTTTCATCACAATATTGGCAAAAGTGAGGGTCAAAGTGTCATGAACCGCATCTATGACATTGTTAAACATTGATGGTTGAGATTATCTTCTGGTTTGGTTTACTTTATACTAGACCTTCAGTTGTTATATTAAATTTTTATATTCAAGAACATAGTTTTTTAATATTACTTTCGGATTTTAAGTATAACTCTTCAATTTAAGTTTTTATTTTTAACATTACTTAAATGTATATTTAAATATATATATAGATTAATAGGTTATAGATAAATATTACTTAAAATTTGCTCACAACATTTCACTCTAAGTTTAAAAAAATTAAAAGTTAACACTTCACTCTAAGTTAATTAGTTGGAAAAATTATAAGACCCTTGAAGAAGTAATAATACGTTTAAGACTACTTTTTGTTCTGTTACTTACAATACAGGCTTCTTAGAAGATATTATGTGAGTTCGTAGTTCTTTCACTTAGTTATGTGCCGTGAGGGGTAAACACTACGGTGTTCTCAATACACATTTCTAAATAATGCAACGAAAGACGCCACATTGGAAAGAATTCCTCGTGTACTAATTGAAGTTATATGTGTGGATATAACTCAGACCATGTCAACGCAAAGGCCCATCTTAGCTTCTTTAAAGCTTTACAGCTTCACTCATGAGTTGAACATAATCCTCTTACATTTACAATATTTGCTGCTATTAATTAATGTTTATAAACGTTTTCTTTTCAAAACATCTGCGCAATCCTAAACTAAAATTTGAAGATTGGATATTTTTTGCGTGGGCTGTATACCCTTTAACTCAAAACTTTAATCCCTCCTGTTATTCCTTGTTTTTTAGACAACATATTGCGTACATTAGGTATAAATAATATCAACTAGATATTAGTTTGCGAGTACAGGGACCAGCTCTTAACGCACTATTTGTTATCATTTGACTTTTTGTTCATCTCATCACACACGATTGTAATACCACTATATGTTAATCCGCTATTTGAAGAAAATTAAATCTTGAAAATTAATAATTTCTTTAGAGATAAACGAATAAGCCTAAGCGAGTCCTGGTCATTAATGGACAACAAATACAGGGTCCCTACCTTGTAGTATTCTCAATAAAATTCCGAGATAGATTCAGTCTGGCATTCGAGGGGGATTGTTTTTAGTCTGTCTAAATCGGGTGTACTACTATTGTGACGCTTTAATGATAACGCGTTACGCATTTTAAATATCCTCCTATTACAAACTTCTGGATCATTGTATGCAAGTTGACAATTTTCCACAAAATGGAAATCCAATACACTCATTGAGATGTCCCGTAGAAATATCAGTGTTATGGTATGTTTGCTTACAGGTCATTGCAGATTATGAAACCATACTATAAGACTAACTCTCCCAATCAATCGTACCTATCGCAGCTATGGGGAAGACGATGAAAGTATCTGTCCTTTATTTTGTCTTTGCCCAGCTCATGCACGGTGGCGATTCAACACTTTGTCCCCCCTCCCCCCTTCCTTGAAAATCTTGATCAATTACAAAACCTCTCACTAAACAGCATTCTATGCTTCGCCAGAGGTTCTATATGGTTTTAAACCTTGAGATTCTTCATTATGAAGTAACACACTCGTCCAATAGGCCTAAGTGGTTCCCCTAGGGATTGCCGGCATAACTAAACTTAATTGATTAGAACATTGATCCTGAATTACCACAAAATATATTTCGTGCTACCTTTTGGGTTAGAATTGTGCTCCTAATTTCAACTTCACAACAATTTTTGGTATTAAACATCTCGTTACTCTTTCAACATTTATCTTTATGACTTCAGGTCATATTTATTCCTTCACTTACCGAAATGTTAGTAAGAAGAACACTAATTGTTGAGAGAAAACATGTCCTCTTCCAAACCCAGTCCAGTGACAGTGCATATTTGTAATGTACACGAATATTTTTGCTTGCGGCATTTTCTGGTCTAATTTTTGCCCTCAGCATAAATGCGACATTTCAGTTTCAGTTTTTGCGGCCGCAATGTTGGCATACAGCCATTTTATAATATCCTTCAACAGCTTTCAAGCCAAGATCCTTGTCACTTTAGTGGTAGTTAAGGACACTCCACAACTTACTCATGTTGGATTTTGGAGCTCGTGTTGCTTTGTGAAGATATTGTCACAGTTGTCCTTTGGCTCCATTGCCATTGTTCACATTTCTCAACATTATGAGCTGCGTTTTGGTTATTTGCAGCTTGCCGTTTGCCGTTTGCCATTTTGCTGCAGTTTGGTGGTTAGCGTTTGTTTAGAGTGTCCCTGTCAAGTAATTGTGACACTTGTGCTCAAAAATGCACAAGTCTTTTCATTTCTGAGCTTATTAAGGTCCAGCATTATGAAGTATGCAGGTCGAGAGTTGAATTTATGGCGACAAAAATTTGAAACTCGGAAATGTGTTCTGCACTCAAGAACGCATTTGCTAATTTCGGGGAATGGACTTAACATGTAAATTTACTGAGATGAGTGACATAAAATTAAAAAAATTAATTAGCAAAATATAAATGTACTAAATTTTGTTGTGATATGACATAAGCCATTATATTATTTTTTTTTACACAAATGTTGTATAAACAACTTAATAAGTGAACGATAGAAACAAAATCTACTTGAACGGTGGAGGGCTCAAACAGGCAAGTGGCAGTCCAAAAGATGCATTGACGCTATTCTTAACCTTAGCAAAAACGATATTATTATTAAGAGTTTAAGCGTGAAATCGCCTAACAGCCTAGAGTCCTATTGTACCTGTTTAACTATTGTCTTTGTAGGAGTACGGTGATATCAGTGCTTTGCTTTGTCTAAGTCCTGGGAAGCTTTCCCAGTATTCCAGCCGCATGTGATTTTCCCTGTACTTGATTTGCCGCTTTGAACTGGCCCAGTTTAACCTGTATCCTGGTTGAGGTCCTGTAAAAACCGTTTTTGATGTAGTTCTGGCTAGCTAATCGCCTTGTTCCTTATCCAAAACTCCCCTGTGACCCGGAACCCTGTAATAGCATAAACGATATTAAAATCTACACTGATTTTCTCACAGAACACTGTAGACTTTTGACTCAATTACCACTTGAAGAATATAGGTGCGTTAAAAAGTGACTCTGTCATGAGGAGAAAGAAACAACAAAACATATACTGTATAACTACACAGCGACGGCAAGACATAGACTTAACTACCTTGGAAGTGGGATCTTGGTCTCAAATCAAATAGGTAAAATCAAGCCCACAGCAATTACGTGAATTACAATTAGTCTACAATTGTTTTAGTGGGGATTTCAAGGGTACAATAGTTCTTTTAGGGCGGGATGCATTCATAGCCTATATTATTTAATAATAATAATCTAATAGTTTTGGAACTTAATCTTTTTTCAACTAAATGTTATTATATTGAAGCTGTTTTGAGCCAGTGCACTTAAGCACTTTTACTCTTTCTTAATTCGAGATATTTTCAAAACCCCACTTTACACCTTGACTAGATTATTGTTTATCACTTCATCAAACAAAGCAATAATTGACCTCAGATCTGCATATCTCCAAGAGGAGCATGTAATCATTTTGAGATTTGGTTATATAGTGAATAGTGTTAACTTTATTTCCTGACAGTGGATCTTATTATCAATGTATGTATGTCAGAATTCGTATTGTAAACACAAAATTCATCCTCAAACACGTTTTGTAATTAATCCGTAGATTTCTTGGATTAGGGATAGGAATAGGAATTCGTTTCTGTATCAAAATCTGTATATTTTATGTCAACCTATATTTTATTTAGTGTTAATTCCTTTCCATTGTCGCTCTTAAGGTTCACATATCAAAAACTGATATTCCGGTGACTGATACGACTTGCTTATTCCATTTTTTTTACATTTGTACATTTTAATGCCATCATAAATCACTTAAGTAATTCCGCAAAACAATTTCAACAATGTAGGATATGAGTTACATGTGTATAGTATTTCTGCAAAATAACCCAAACGTATGATTTAATTCATTAAAAAATAAGTTAGTCGTATTATTTTTTTAATTGTACAAATTCTCCATTTTGTTTTTCTGCAGTTTGATTTCATTTCCAGGAACTGCACTTGCGGAAAACGTCATGCGAGACGTGTTCATTTGATTCGCGTGCAACTGGTGCCGCATGCGAAGACAATTATTTTGAATTGTTTGAAGGGAAATGGAAATGGAAATGAAAACTCAACGCAAAACAAGGAAAACACGAAATGAACTGAACTGGACTAAACTCAACCGAACTGAACTGGACTGAACTGAGGGGAAACTATCGGAAAATGACTGACACAATTACTACACAAGAATAACAAATAACCGGGCTCGTTTAGTTGTAATTTTCTTAATGATCGCGTATGCACAATCGCGTTTATCTACAAATAAAACAATTGAATGGCATTTTAATCCTTCAAATTATCCTCATGAATTTGTGAATTTGTCAGCACCTCAACATTGTACATTTATTACCCAAACACCGAGAGTCCAGTTATGGACGCCATTATCGCAAATAACAATTTTATTTAGTTGAAAAATTTCTTTATTTTCCTTGGGTCCTTTTTGTTGTTGCTTTTATTCGATGTTGCCTGGTCACGTGACGTGGATATTCTATGTTGCAGCAATGTTGTTGCTGCCATTTGCCTTACTTTTATTGCTGCAACAACCATCATTGCAACGATTGTTGTGTGTTGATTATTGCATTGCAGCAATTGTCGTTGGACCGGCAACAACAACAACAACAACAACAGCAACAGTAACTGCAATAGCAATAGCAATTGTAGAAGTCGGGGTTGTTGTTGCTGGGTTTTCATTTTAAATGCTGCGGACAGCAATCATTTTTTATGTCAAAGTTGACGTGAGTCCTGCCCGGTGCAAAGTTGCTTGTGGATTCCAAGTTAAATTACTGTTTGTGTCCTTTTGATTACGCAGTTATAAATTTGTTTGCGTTGTGTAAGCGCGGATAACATTTCAATTTTAATTGAGTAAATTACAGAATAAGTGCGTTGGGGTCTTCCGTTTCTACAAATCAACATGCGATATTGAATATCATAATCGTATGCAGCAAATTGTTTCATGTTACTCCAATGGGTTATTTAGAAAAACGTAGACACGTAGACATGGAAAGAACATTCGGAAAGGTCAAAATTATATGGAATTTGGTCGTTCATGCAAATGAAAATTTTCGCAATTTTTTTTAAATGTCATACATTAAATCCATTAAAGTCGAAAATAGTGAAATAAGTTTCAGGAAATGCAGATTTTGTGAAGTAATAATCGCATTGTGAAAACGCAAAGAAAAACCTTTCAATTGAGTTAAACTATTATTAGAGCATATTTATATATCAATTTGTAAATCGTGAAAAATATACCGAATATCATTCTTTTCCTTGCTTATATCTTATTTGAAACTTCTGTAATTAAAGCAATTCTCTACAATTTGCTGTAGCTAGAAAGCATCGAAAACTACAGTATAATACTTGAAACCACTAAAACCAACTCTTAGGAACGAGTAAACAAGATCTTAGCCATCAGTCTTGTGGCTGATGGATAGATTTAGTCACAGTCTTGTGGCTAAAACTAAAATCACCTCTTAAGAACGAATTAGTAAGATCTCAGCTATCAGACTGTGAAAAACGTCCAGATGAAATGGTCTTCCTGTAATCAGGAGATGAAACATTAGAGGCTTAATATTCGAATTTCCACATTTGTCTAAGCTAGTATACATATCATTTATATGTGGAGCTTCTGGAAATCATTACGTAGCTGCATTACTATATATTAACACACTTTCTACTAACTTCCAGAAAAACTAGAAGAAAAACACCCAAGAGAATTTTTATCAGTACTTAATATTATAGTAAATATGTGAGTTTTTATTCACACGAAAAAGAATTTTACTTTAAATACGAACACAAAATATACCTAAAGTAAGCAGCTACCTTAGTTCCCAAAATTATATACACTCAGAAAAATATGCTCTAACCATTAATTAGAAAAATGTTAACTCATGCTGTAAACAAGCAATAAAAACGAGCATGTGATATGGTCGAACCAACAACTTTAGTGTCTCCGTTACAGCACACTTTTCTTGCAAGCGCATTGCTTACTAACACAATCCCGCAAATTAGAGCTCAGCATTCATTAAAATAATTTGTGTCCATTGATTTAGATAATGAACATAAAACATTTATTCGGCTGATAGAACAAATTTCAAGGTCTGCATATTACTTAAGCTTACTTTCCTACCAAACATACTTTGCAATAGATTAAATTTGGACAGACTTTTGTTTCAAAGGCATTAACTATTGTTGGTAATCAAGTCCATTCTTCTTATATATATATATATATATGTATGATTTTTTTAGATTTTAAAAAAACGGGTTGGAAACTCGTCACCATGTCACTGCATCCTTTGAGGATTATTAGTTCCATAGATATGTAACAGTTAAGAACGTCATTAAGTCCTTTGGAGAGATGTTTCCTAAGTGGATGGGCAATGGATAAGTACCGAATTCTCAATCTGGTAAGACTATCACAGTTACACAGAATGTGTTCTGCTGTTTCCTCTTCTTCGCAACAAAGTCTGCAGCTATCGTCTCTAGTAATACCTAGGTTCGATAGATGTTTTTTAACTACGCAATCCCCAGTGAGAAACCCTGTGACAAGTCGAATGTCACTTCTGTTCGACATTAGTAGATGTCTAGTTCTGGCTTTTAATCGATATGGCATGGATTTTTTAGTTTGTCTGCAGGCAATTGTATTATCCCAAACAGTCTAAGCTGCTCTTGCCAGCCAATCATTAATTTGAAATTTGAAAAAGCTCCATTAAGTACCGCAGAATAGTTGTAGCGCAATATAATATGTGGCCGCCCCTTTTCTGACTAGTTCATCTGCTTTTTCGTTTCTCTCAAATCCGCTGTGTCCTGGTATTCATATTAATTAATTTATATATACAGCTATAAATTATAGTTTTCCAATTTGCACCAATCCAACAAATGATTAAGGTCTCGTTCCGTTAATAAGTATGCAAAATTTTATTCAAATAGCTTCAAAATTGAAGAACTAGTTTATATTGAAACAGAGAGACGGACAGTGTTCAAAGAACTCAACTCATCGAGGTGAACGAGAAAATGCGTACTTTATAGGGTCTACGATCTTTCCGTAAATACGTTACAAAAATGTTGGTATACCTATATCGCTTTAAAGAGAACCTAACACTGCAACAACAAAAAGTACTATGTTACAATGTAGAATATTACTATTAGATTTTGATTATTAATAACTTCATTTTAATAACTATGTTTAAATGAATTTCCGGTTGGATACCTTTTCGGATAGAGTAGTATATCTTAAAATGATCTGTAATAAATAATTGTGTATTTATTTTTATTGTATTACTCTATGACAAAAAGGCTCTAATAACTAAATATATATATCAGAAAATATATTTAATTGTCTTTTCAACAAGATTTGGTGCCTCTGATTGTCCACTAAGAAATGTAAATACGTTATTGAGGGAAACCTTTTTTAAAAACTAACAATATATTTCATATTTTATTAAAAAACAATCATTTTGAATGGAATAGAATTTTATTTATCCTTCTTTCCATTGTAGCGGACTACTAAATTGTTTATGGTAAATTTTTAATGTCCTTTGTCTAATAACATTTGAACGCCAGTAAATGTCATTTGTGCACTTTTAGCACTTGTCAACCGTGCATCCTTTCGATATTCAATTTCAGTTACCAGTTACCGCCCAAGCCTGGCAGCGTTTCGTACGACGAATTCCTTTATTATTTATGAATTGAGTTGAGTGTGGCTCCGGCAAAGAAATCGACAGCAAATAATATCGAATAACGAATACCGTTTGGCAATCGACAGCACGGAATATTATTAAATTTGTCGGTCTTTAAGGAGAACCGATATTTTATTATTCCTCATGAAAAAGATATGAACGATTGTCACTTCAACGTCTCGAAGTCTCAGCGTCGAAGTGTCCTTCTGCCAACCCAACAAAATCACACACTGCAAAATTTTCCCTACCGTAATTTTGTTATTATTTCTAATATTTTTGCTGTGTGAATTTGTTTTATTTGTTATTATTTTTTTTGTTTTTGTTATTGTTATTGTTGTATTGTTTGTTTGTTTTTCTTATTTGTGTTGCTGCATGACATTTTAGTATTTTAAGGAAAATTGCTTTGCAATTTTATAAAAAATACATGACGGCGTCAACATGTAATGGCACTTTTAAGTACCGTTATAAGGGATATAAAGTCATGAAATTGATATCCTTTGTTTGCATTGTCATCATTGAAAACTTACGTACTCTGGCGTTCTACGTTCTTTTTTTTTTTGTGTGGACAGAGCAGTGAGTAAGTCTGTGTATGGCCCCGGCGATACGTGCAGATGTGCAGATGTGCACTCACAGTATGCCCAACTCGTAGGACTCACTGGACTCGCAG
Organism: Teleopsis dalmanni; assembly: GCF_002237135.1. NCBI lineage: Eukaryota > Metazoa > Arthropoda > Insecta > Diptera > Diopsidae > Teleopsis > Teleopsis dalmanni. The sequence goes on along the minus strand of NC_051847.1, from coordinate 27,652,545 downwards.
GACTCGTATGTAAGTATTAATGTCGTCTTGCATTTTCCAATTACCAACACGAAACAAAAGCATTTAAAACAATGTACAGTAATGAGCAAATAAAACAATAACAGGCTTCAGCAATGACACTACACAAACCGACCACAAAGGACATTAATAATGTGTGAACATTAAAGGACTTATACTTAAAATTTTAAATGTAATATTTTATTGAAATATTATTTTTATTGAAATTGGATTCAATATTAACGCACCGCAGAAAACATAAATAAATAAAATTAAAAATTCCTAAGTAGATATAATTAAAATTAATTAATATCTACATATTTAAAATGAATAAAACTTTAATACTCGTATATAGAAAAAAAACATAATATATTATTTACAGAAAATTGCTCTAAGTAAAAGAACTATAATTAATAAATGTTAATAACAGACTACAGAGTTATAGCTACAAATAAGCAGTATAGGTATTTACATATGCAGTTCATTCAATCCAAATATGACTAAACTAATGTTCCACTAAAACAACAACGAAGCTTAAGTATATACTAAAATCATAATCTCATTATTTGAATACTAAGTGATACTATTTACACCAGACATAGAATAGTCCCTATCTCAAGTTAACACAACTCACTGGCCCCAAAATGGAAGCTCTCTTAAGCGGACACCATTAAGATTAACGATTCTTTTCTTTCTTTATTTCAAAGAGCATAACATATGTATGAAAATGGATAACTAGGGATATTACACGGTTATGAAGGGATCTCCATTTATGGAATCGTCTGTTTGTAGTTCTTATATTGATTTTGATATACATATAATGGAATGTTAGTCTGCTCGAAACTTCATATTAAAATATACACACAAGATATAACATTTTTTTTTTTATCGATAAGAAAGTAAGACAGAACACTATTCAAAAAATCTTTAAACACTATGCAATAGTAGCAACAACTTACAGCAGAGTCAATGATATCAATGATTGACACCAGTGGAAACAGAAATTTAGTGCTTTAACGAGGTCCGTTAAATTTTAATAACCTACTTTGTATGAAAAATTAAGACTGGGAACTAGTAACATTAAACGATCGACAAGGGATTTCCGTTTATAAGAGCATCTGTTCCAAAACTGTAGATTAGTAACTCACACAGTTGAGCATGATTTAGAGAGTAACTTATATGTGAGAGCGTCTGTTTAACAGAGCTATAGACTATAAAAATCATACGGTAAATCATGATTAAGAAATGATATTCATTTATATGAACATTATTTGAACAGCGCTCGAGATTAGTGACATTATACGATTAAGCACGGTTTAGAGAGTAACCGATTGTTGGAGCAAAGTTTTTACTGCATATATACAAGAAATTAAGATAAGTAAATATATTAAATGCGACCTGAGCCAAATGTTTCTAGAGTCTGATGACTGAGATCCTCTCAACTGCTTTCTGAAAGGTTTTCACTTTAAATAAATTAACACAATCCACTTTTATGAAATAAAAGTTTTTTAGTTTTACTTCTTTATTTCTCAATCAACACAACAATAATCATAATACAATTACAAACCACATATCCGATTATGTCGAACAAACATGTGTTTGTAAGATCAAAAATTTATGTTCAGTGGGATTGGAGAGGAATTGTCTATAAGGACCTTCTTGAATGAGATATCTAAGTTAATATATGTCTTAACAGGAGGTATCTAAATGAGGTATCTAAGTTAATATACATCTTTTTAGGGCACTGAATCATAGGACGACATTGAGCTAGGCTTAGCATACCCTGTGGTATCCCCTCCAATACGTGTCTAACAGCTCTCGAAGAAAGGCCACTAGAAAATGTGCTGTGTCTATGTCTAAACTTGGCCAGAACTAAGCTTAAATTTCTGGTGGTCCAATTCTTTAATACCTTTTAACCTTTTCTTTTCTACCCATTATTAGGAGGATTTGTGGTTTCAAAATGGCTTTCTTGGCTAACTGAGAAGGATTCATACCTTGCTTCACCACAACTAACTAACTAACACACCAAAAACTTTTTACAAGAACAAATAACATGATTTTTTTTATAAGACCAAATATATTTTGACTATGAACTTAAGACAATGATTGGTCTAGTTCTCTTCAGGCACTTTGAATATTATTTATTATTTAAGAAACATTTACATATAGATTTTCTTTTTTACAACATTAGTATATATTTTCCATATCAAAGACCTGAGCCACTTAATAATCGATTATCGCCCTTCAGCAATGAAATTGCCTTAAATTGTCCTATAATTGCCCTTAAATTGAATGCGATGTGGAGCTAAAGCCGAGTTTCGCACTCCATGGTATTGAATTTCCAGTGTCTACTGGGCAGTGAGAGGCGTTAATCTAATTAATGTAGCAATTTCCAACTAAAAACCAACAACAACAAACAACTCCAGCGGAACGCAATGTGCACATAAACCGCTTTATACTTAAATGCGCTTTGCAAACTTCAATTATGCATTTGCACACGGCCACAAAATATATTGTAAATGGATTTGTTTGGGTGAATTTTTTGAACTGAATTATTTTCATATTCATGGTCATAGAATCTACACGCTGTGTTTTGTTTTGGTTTGGTTTGTTTATTTAGTGAAAATTCAGAACTCAGATATTTTGAAACTTTTGTTCAATACTGCCTGCATTATCGGCCATAAAAGAAAATATGAATTGGAATGGCTTTTGCACGTAGATAAATGGTTTTCGATAATTGCACGCAGGCACTAATGTGCTTTGGCGTGCGACCATATGAGTGTGTTTCAGTATTAATTTTGATAGAAGTTATACAAATGCTTGTAGGCGTGGCTGTTGTTACACCGAGCATAATTGCGTAAATGCCAAATGATTAGTTTTGCAAAAACAACAAAGAAACAAAAAACAAAAAAAAGGAACGCGAAACCTCGAAAAACTCATTACACACCACAAATACCGCAAAATTGCAACGGCAACAGCGGCTAAAATGGCAATGAACATCACACTCGGAGGCGCTGATTCCTATTCCTTTGGCTATATTAGTTGGCAACATAATGTTGCAGGCGGTTTGTTGGTTTTGCATTGTGCAACAAATGCATATGTGCCGCTGCCATAGCTGCGGCAGTTACTACTGCTCCTACACGTATTCATTACGTATGCTAATACGCTTAAACAATCAATTTTTGCGCTTTATTGCTTGTAAATTAGGTAAATGGAGCATTTCACGTTGGACAACATTTATTGCCTACTTTTAGGTGCAGCAAAATATTGCTAATGGTAAATCAAATAAATCAAATGATGCAAATTCAATGCTCTATGCAATATTAATGAGATATCATTCTCTCATAGTAAATGCATATAGTTTTATCGCTTTTTGACAGTAGTTAATCATAAAATTAAAGCCACAGAAATGACTAAATGCAGGAGATTTAGTGTTCATTAGCAAGGACTTACAATAAACCTCAGAAGGTTAGAAATTTAGTGTTCTATTTAAGATTTTTATTCCAAGTTAATTAATTTTTATAAACTGTAATATAATGTTTAGTTGATAGTTTAAACTAACTAATGAATTTTCAGCTATTTGCTAAAACTGCTATTTGAAGGAACTTAAGATCCCAACGAGAGAATATATTTAAAGCGTTGTTGTCATTTACTGACATGGACCAGGTTTTCCCTTCTGTTCCAATCAAGAAAATACCGTCAGTTGGACCAAGAGGGATTGCCAACCCAGACGATAGAAGACGCTTAGAGTGTTAAAATCACTTATTACTAAGTGATACTTAACACTTAGTATCAAAAATTAAAGCTGTTAATACTTTTATTTTTTCCAGCTAATAGTGTTGATGTAGCTAAAAAATTTCGAGATGTTTGTCTATAAAATTCTTCCTAACAAATTAGCTGACAGTCATTT